>NW_006399831.1:5770826-5782974 GCF_000299155.1 Elephantulus edwardii | reverse complement strand
TGTAGATAGGATGCATCCCTGGTGTACACCCTTCCCAATTTTGAACCATGCAGTGTTCCCTTGCTCTGTTTTGACAACTGCCTCCTGGTCCAAGTATAGGTTTCCCATTAGAACAATCAAGTGTTCTGGGATTCCCATTCTTCTCAGAGTCAGCCACAGTTTTTTATGATCCACACAGTCAAACGCTTTTGCATAGTCAATGAAACACAGATAGACATTCCTCTGGTATTCCCTGCTTTCAGCTAAGATCCATCTGACATCAGCTGCAATATTCCTAGTACCATGACACCTTCTAAACCCAGCCTGGACTTCTGGCAGTTCTCTGCTGATGTGCTGTTCCAGTCGTTTTTGGATCGTCTTTGGTAGAATCTTGCTTGCGTGTGAAATCAATGAGATTGTTCTATAGTTTCCACACTCTGTTGAGTCACCTTTCTTTGGGATGAGAACAAATATAGATGTATATGCTTCCTCCTGCTCCTAGATATTTGCACAGGCTAGTGTTCCACATGTATTGTCATCTCTCACAGCAGAATTCAGTATCATGCAGAGAAACCTTTGCTTATCATAATACCTTTTTCAACCCAAAATGAATTTAAATCCCTAGTTATATTTGTGCAAAGCAGCATACAACTTCCCCTCATTATAAGTTCTGAAAATTGTAAGTATATCACAGTTATTAATTGCTTATCATTTGCCCTATTCATTAGTATATGTTTTTCATGTGTGTCATGCAAGACTTCTATAGTTATTGTTGTTAGGTGCTATCAAATTGAGTAGTTGTTTTTGTTGTTAAGTGCCATCGAGTCTCAGACAAATCATAGCAGGCCCTAGGAACGAAAGGCCTGAATACTTGTAAAACTTTCATCATTTCCCCAAGTTCATAGGGTTTCTGGAGAAAAGCTATTTTGGAAGTGGATGCCACTCCTGCTTCCAAGCTTGTTTTAATCTGGGAGCTCCAGCTAACACTGTCCACCATGGGTAACCATTATCACATTTGACACCTCAGTGTCACAGTCTTTAACATCACAGCAACCACAAGTTACCTCTGTATAGCAAATGCACAGACCATTGCTATGCCACTTAGAAGAATGTTTGACCAAAAAACAGTTAAAACAGACCTGAGGGCCGCAGATTAAAATCAACCACCTTTGTCTTGGTAGCATCACTTTCTGTCCACTATGCCAACTGAGCTATCTCTGTGTTCTAGTTAAGTACCATTGAGTCATAGACAACTCATAGTGACCCTATGGAGGAAACACTGGAACACTTGTATAACTTTCATCGTTTCTCCAAGTTCATAGGATTTCCGGAGGCAAGCTATTTTAGAAGTAGATGCCACTCCTGCTTCCAAGCTTGTTTTGATCAGGGAGCCCCACGAAACCATGTCCACCATGGGTAACCATTATCTCGTTTTGACACATCAATGTCACAGTGTTCAACATCACAGCAAATACGAGTTACCTCTGTACAGGAAATGTGATCTAATCGAGTAGGTGTCAAAATACTCTCAAAAAAACACATATTTATAGTCTGTTTTATTCAGTGCAATCTCTGACTCATCATATCTGACACATTTTAGCCCATTGCTGCTGTTCCTGTGCCAATCCATGTTATTGGGCGTCTTCCTCTCTTTCATCCACTTTTCCAAACATGATGTTCTTCTCTAAGGAATAGCCTTTTTTAGCAACATGCCCATAGTATGTGAGGAGAAGCTTTGTCATCCTTGTCTCCAATGACTATTCTGACTGCACATTATCCAATATACATTTGTTTGGGGTTTTTTTTGGTTCTTCATGAAATATTCAGTGCACTTCTTCATCACCACAACTCAAAGTCATTAATTCTTCTGTCATCTTTATTCACAGTCCAGCTCCCAGATGTATAGCAAGTGATTTAAAAAAAAAGAACATGGCTTTAATTAAGTAAATCTTGGTCTTCAAACTGACATCGTTGCTCTTCAGTAATTTGGAGAGGTCCCTGATAGCAGGCTTGTCCAATGTAATATGTCTCCTGCTCTGACTACTGGTACCAACGATATTGATTTTGGATCCAAGCAAGGTGAAATCATTAGCAGTTGCAATCTCTTCTCCATCTATCAGTGATATTTCCTATAGGTCCAGTGGTAAAAATCTTCTTGATGTTAAGATGCAGTTCATATTGAATGGTATAGTCTTTTTCAAGTTCTCAAGCAAGGTTGTATCATCTGCATAGCGCATGTTGTTGATGTTTTCTCCTTTTATCATGAGGACACACTTATTTTTCATAGAATCCAATTTGTCAGATGATTTGCTTACAATACAGATTGAATAGATGTAGAGAAAGTATACCCTTCATGATTTAAACCATGCCGTATTCCCTTGTCTTGTCTGGACAACATCTTGTTGTAGATAAATTTTTCTTATAAGCCAAATTAAGTGTTCAGGGATTTTTATTCTTCTCAATGTTAGCTATAGTTTGTTTTAATCCACACAATCAAGTGCCCTTGCATAGTCAATAAAACACAAATAGACACTCTTCTGATATTCTCTGCTTCTAGGCAGAATTCATCTGACGTTTTCAGTGATATCCTTGGTGACATGTCTGTTCTAAACCCAGCTTGAACTTCTGGGAGTTCTCTGTCAATGCATGGCATTAGATAACTCAATTAGCAGAGTTATTATATTTTTCTTGCTAAGTTTTGGTAGGACATACCTTACATCAGTTCTTTAGGATGTGCATGTATTGGAATTTTTTTTTAGACTTGCACTGAAAGACTATATTGACACTGGCCTTAATATTATTTTATATTCATGTGGTTGCATTTTGTTTTGTTTTTATTTATTTAGTATTCCATACAGCAGTGTATCCTTCAAAATTGCTTGAAGTATTAGAGAAAGGGAAAGATTCCAGATGTAAATAAAATCCTCATTAGGTTTGTTTTTCGACTTTTGTTTCTTGCTCATTTTGACCTTAACAGAGTTAGCACTTAATCACTTAGCCAGGATGACTGCTTCTCTAAAACTTTTCTCTCTGATGTCTCCTATGATTTAAACCTAGACAGCCCTTTGTCAACATAAATCATTTTGACAAACTACAATTTTTAGTTGTTGTTCTAATTGTCTTTGACTGTCTTTGCCATATAAGCTAAGTACATTTGTTTTATGATGATTTACTAGCAGAAGTACCCACCATATGTTTAGATCAGAGAAAGACTTGCAGAATGGATTTCCATACCCAGTTCAGCATAAGCAATAATATTTTCTTCTATGACTCCATTAAATTTGCACTTATATTTAAACATATTTTTTTAAAGGTTGAAGAAATTAAGTAGTGTAAGTTGTACCTTTCCAGTATATAAATGTAATATTTACCAGTGGATATAAATAGACCTGTAGTTTTATCACATCACTCACATTTGAAGTTCTTTATTTTTCTTTCAGTGCTTTTGTTGTATCTTAGTAATTTCTAGGCAACCATCAGCTATACTACCCACACAGTATTGGAGGCAGAAATTTTTACCAATTTCCTTCTGTTCTCCTGCTTTTGATAACACCGCTTAAGATTACTCTACCACAAGGTTTTTTATATAATTCCCTTTTTCATTCTCTCCTCTCTCTGGCTCCAGGGGTCTGTAAACTTCCTTGTTTAGCCACTGTCTTATGCTGTGTTATAACCAAGATGATTCAGATAAGTTAAGTTAGCAATTTTAATGAATGCCTTATTTTTTTATATTTTACACTTATTAACATACATATCACATACTGTAATAAATACTTTTTAAAAAATCTATTATTTCCTTTGTTCATTTACTCTCATTCACTAAATGCTAATAAAAGGAGTGTCGCTAAAGTAACTGCAGTGAATATTCCTAAAATGAAGGTTGAGTGTACAGATTGTACTCAAGGTAAGCATTATCTTGTGGGGGCTCCAAGGTGATGGTAGATTACGTGTAGGAAATCTTTAGACACACGGTGTAAGTAGCTCTGGTGGCATAACCATAGCGCTCTGCCCTGCTCACCAAATAGCCACACATTTCTGGTGGCTCTAATCCACCAGCTGTCTTATTAAAATGCATGCCTCAGAAACTCAGTGGAGGGTCACAGTAGGTCAGAATTGACTTGATGGTGGTGAGTTGCTTTCTTTTTTGTTTTATCATTATTTAACATCTTACTACATTGTCTAACATTTTACCCATGTTCTACCCTGGTACTTGGTCTTTAAGAGTGAGTCATTTCCGACAGAGTGCACTACTGTACTGTAGGGTTTTCAAAGGACCTGACACCACCACTACCACCACCTTTGAATCAGTAAATCATTCCGGAATTCAACTAATACATCCTTCTCTTGCATATCACCTGATAGTTTTAACTTTCAACTTTTCAGTCACCAGCCAAGCTCTTAACAATTGTGCCATAATAATCACACTTCCTCATCAGAGTGAGTTTTCAGAGGCTATAATTGCAAGGGAGAAGACTGCCCATTTTTCTCCCAAAGGATAGCTAGTGGACTTGAACTGACTGCCTTTGGGTTGGCAGTGCAACTCCTTACCCTCTGTGCCATCAAGTCAACTCTAGCTGAGAGCAATTCTGTAAACAATGTCTCTGAACCTTGCCCTGTCCAGCGCTAACCTCACTGTCTCTAATACATTTAACCACATTACCACAGTCACTATGCCAGTACAACTTGTTAAGAGTTTTTTTCTCTTGCACTGGCCTTTATCTTTTCAAGTATGATGTCCTTCTTTAAGAACTGGCTCTTCCTGTCGAGTTGAAGAAGAGTACTGAGCCTACCAAGGACTGCCAAGAAAACAAACAGGTTTCATTGCAGAAAGGGAAACCAGGGTCCTCCTTTGAAGGAAGGAGAAAGAAAGTCCATATCATACACTTTGAGCATGTTGTCACTTTAAATCTTCTTACTTGGCCAGTGGAACTCTCTGCACCACAAGGAAAGTTATTGTTAATTGTATAAAAGGTCAATGGTGGTAGGAAAAAACCCCAGTTTTGAAAAGTTCACTATTTATTATAGAATTGATCTACTGCCCATTTCTCAGTTTGTCATGCTGTGATGGCCTGTTCTTTCTTAAAAGCTATGCCATCTGTATCTGAACTAAGTGAGCTTGGCCATGATGCATGGGTTTCAGTGGAGCATACAGACTAGGACAGACTAAGATAAAGGCTTCCCTTGAAAAATCTTTTTAATTAAAATAGTTTTTAATTAATTTACATTAATTTTATTAGTTTTAAATCAGCAATATACAAACTCTTGAGCCTCCATTAGGCCCTAGTGTGAAAAGGCAGCCCAAAGCCCTCTCCTCTGAACTTTCACGGAATTGTAAGTTTATCCAATATTGACAATGCATCATATACCTGAAACAGTGATGAAAACATTAGAATTAGCTGTACAAAATGAGCATATTAAATGCTATTAAACTCAGGTAATCTTTTCAAAATATAGCCTCTTTTTAATTCAGGCTATAAAATTAGATTTTTCTCCTAAGAAAACGGATGGAGTCTCACTGTGACTTGCGATCCACTTGATGGAAATGGGTTTGAGTTTTGTTTGGTAGTTGATTATATTATTTTAATAAATGGTTTCCACTACACAGAAATCATGTAAGGATGTTATACATTCCAAATTAAAAATAAAATTTTATACTCATTTTAAACAATTTAGATGATTCAAACATGAGGGCCGCCATCTAAGAACATAAAATATTTGTATACAATTTGTATACAATTGAAACTAGATGGCAGAGAATAAATGGAAATCAGGAGATGTATCGGGAGAGTCTGTAGTCAGGACTTCTTCAAATTATTGAGGAGCAATAATGTCATTTTGAGGATTAAGGTGTGCCATGGTCTTCCTGATCACTTCCTATGCATCTGAGAGTTGGACAACGAATAAAGATAACAGAAAAAATGCCATTGAACTGTGGTGCTCGAGAAGAGTACGGAGTGTCCCATGCACTGCCAAAAGAATAAGCAAACATGTCTTGGAAAAGGTGTAGCTAGAGTGATTAAAGATCATTAAGCTTCGTCTCACATGCTTCAGGTGTATTGTTATTCCTTAGAGAGGGACTTTATACTTGGAAAGGGAAGGATGGCGCACTGAATGACAAGCAGTGTGAATCCTCTAGCTGCTCGTCTGGATAAGGGGAACAATCTCCTTCCTTGTAGTTTAAACCTCTGCAAACCCTCTGGAGGTTCAGCTATTCACCCAACAACACATAACAACAACAGTAACAAAAATGGAACATCAAAGTTCAAGGATTAAATGATTCAAGTCCTGTCGTTAGAAAGGCAAGTTAGTCTGGCTAAATGAATTAGGTGAAGCTAAGTTCACACATTTATTGTAGTGTTTAAAAATATACTGGAATGAATATATTCTTAGTCAAAGTAACATAAAATCTTTAACACAACTATTCACATACACACACACACACACACACAGTTTAGCTTATAAAGATGTCCTTACCTTCTAGTATTATATAAATTGCATTCATCTGATACAACTTAAAGTATCTAAAACCACGTTATTTTTCATTTAGCATGACCAGAGATGGGATGGACGTACCAGTTAACGGCCAAGTTTTATTTCAAGAAATTAATGTTACAGATTTAATCAAAACTAGTCACCATGATATAGCATATGAATGAGTTTAAAAAGAAACGAATATCCGAGGATCCTCAATTGACATGAGTCATGCACATGTAGGAAATGATACTTTTTAAAAAATAATTTTTAAATTTTAATTGTGATATTAACAAAAGTTTACAGAAAAGTTAGATTTTCATTCATTCATTGTTACACATTTTACCCCCCTCCCTCACTACCCCTCCCCAAGTTGACTTTTTTTATACTAGTTTATTTACAAAATTCAAATACAAAATTATCTTTTTGAGAACAGATTCTTCCAATTTTCCTCATCCCCCCAATCATCAAATTATACAAATCCATAGCTTGTTGTCACTGATACTTTTTTAAGGACTATTTTTTTTTTTAAATTTTATTTTTTTGTGTGTGTGTACCATCAGATCAGATCTGACTGGTACAGGAGGAGATTGTCCCTCCTTCTCCAGCAGAGCATCTGGTGGATTTGAACCATGCATCTCTGGGATTGTAGTGCAGCTTCTTTCCACTAGGCCACCAGAGCTCCCTAGTCACTGACATTCTTGAGGAAACAAATTTATTTAACTTTGGAGCTCTGTGAGTTAAGATTGCCTATTCATTTGAAGATTCTTTGTTATGTTCTTACTCGTATTATATTACTCACCACTTGCTATCTACTGAATAGCCTTCAATTTTTGAAATTATTAAGTGGTTACCTTAGGATTGATGTTTTGCCTTTCCCTCAGATGACTATTTAGCTCCCTCCACTTTGTTCCTGAAAGTTCATTTTATTGTGTCTCCTGGAACTGCAACTCAAAATCAAGCAAAGACACTCCAGCTAATCTCAAAATATTTTCATCTTCTCTTACCTTGTTTGTAAATTTTATTCTAATTTAATTATCCATTTTTAGCAGTCTCTCAACTTATCACTCTCTGTTTTCATACATTCTCTGTTTGGAGGAGCCTGATTCTACAGAAGTTTGTTTTCTGGTTGTGGTAAGGATTAGGGTGGAACGTTTACTCACCATTGGATGTGACTTGATTTTGTTTGGCCTCCTATTTAAAAATGCATTTGGTCAGAGGTACAGGGGTAGAATCCAGGTTGGGGTCGTCTGGAACAGTCAGATTCAATGAGGTTTATTTTCTAGTTCTGGTGAGGATTAGTGTGTGGGTATATATTTGTTGAGATGAATTTCCACTAAATTAGACCAAAGCAGAATAATAGTGAACTATAAATAGAGAGAGCTCAGTTGGCTTGGTGGACAGAATGTGATGCCACCAAGCCAAAGGTGAGTGATTTTAATGTGTGGCCCTCAAGCTTAGTTTTAATGGTTTTTGGTCAAACATTCTTATAAGTGGCATAGCACTGGTCTATCCATTTGCTGTACAGAGGTAACTGGTGGTTACTGTGATGCTGGACACTGTGACAATGATGTGTCAAATGCGATAATGGTTACCCATGGTGGACAATGTTTGGTGGAACTCTCTGATTAAAACAACCCTAGAAGCAGGAGTGGCATCCACTTCTGAAATGGCTTGCCTCCTTTTGACTTCTTATTCTTGTCATATTCAACTTCTTTTTTATCAAACCCTTTCAGCAGTTTCTGTTTATAACAAAAAGAAAACAAAATACCAACAAAGATAAAACATGTTTTTCCTCTTCCTTTTTTTCTTCTCTTCTTCCTTGACTATATGGTTCTTCAACTCTGTACGGCCAAAATCCTTTGAAGAGTTTCTTGTATTTGTTTTTTGTGGTTTTAAAAAATTTCGTTCCATGGTCATATCGCCCTCAATCTACTTCTATCTAGGTTAGATATAATTGTTTCACCAACATAGCTGGCTCTTCATTATGTCATAACCTCATGTTGCAAACCCCGTTGAATATTTTCCTGGACTTTATTTAAATTTGTCACAAGTATGTGACACTATTAACTGTTACTTTAATAAAGACACTTTGTGGGTAGTGTGTAACTCTGCTGACTCAAGTGTCAGCAGTTCAAAACCACTAGCAGCTCTATAGGAGAAAATAGGCAATTTCTTTCCTTAAAGCTTTACTATCCTAGAAACCCAGTGAAGGGTTACCATGAATTGGAACTGATTCTATGTGAATAGGTTTGTGTGTGTGTGTGTGTGTGTGTGTTTTGTCATATCTTAGTTGGGCTATTTCAATAAATTCCATAATCTCTCTCTATTCTGTTAGTTTTATTCTGTACCTTTTAACCACAGTCCTTTATTTTTAAATAAAATACAGTATGCTTTAAATATAGGAATATTTGACAACTTGTTAACCTGTGCTCAGGTAACACCCACTTGTTCTTTTCCAATCTCTTAAATCCTCCTCTCAGGTATGGCCAATCTCTTAATACACATGGAACAACCTTTCGCTACGTTGCTGGCCTTGCCGTTTCAAATATCACTCTTAACCAGAGTCATTATAAAGTTTCAGTCTCATTGTCATGCTTACCCAATGCTTATTCGTGCCTGTATTACCATTGAGATCAAAACAAACTTCAATAATCATGCAAGCAAATGGACCCCTCTTTTCTTAATATAATTTAAACAAAATTTCAGTATTATTGGGCTTTTTATATTAAACAGCAAATAAAGTAATCATCACATCAAGAGTGTAATGAGTAAACACTATGGAGTAACACCCTCTGAATTTTTTTTAGTAGTTTTCACCTATAGTACTGTAGCATCGGTATAGATTATGTGTACTTCAGGAGTGGTTGGGGAATTGTTAGATAAAATCTCCTTGGGAAAAGGTAGACAGAAGATTCTTGTAATTTAGAAGATGCATTACAAATACAATAAAATTTTATTTTCTTTGAGATCATAGTAAATTATGCAAGACTGTAAGTTTATGCACACAATCATTTTCTGTTTCTTTCACCATCAAATTTATGTCAGTGCTACCAAATATCAACTAGGTTTTGAATGGTGAAGATGTTAATATACCCATGACATTGGAAAACCATTGAAAAAAACTTGTCACACTTGTTTGTTGCAAATTTCTGTGAGATCTTATAACAGACTTTCCCCAACTTTTTCAGTAGGGCTTATTGTAAAATAAATTCTTAACATCACTGAGTGTTTGTAATTTTTTAAATCTTTTCAAAGGTACCACATTTAATCTTTGTGCTAGTAGCTGGTACTCTTTTTAAAATATATACTAGCCTCTAGAAAGATAGTTCTGATGGCCTGGTGGTAAGGAGCTCCTCTGAAATCCTGAAGACATATGGTTCAAATCTACAAACTGCTCCATGGGAAAAATATGAGCAGTCTTCTCCTGTGTGATTAAACTGCCTCTGGAAACCCACTGGAGTGTCAGCTATGGATTGATTATGACTCAACAGTAGATAACAACAACGACAACAACAACAACTAGAAAGAGTAGGCTAACTGGTGTGGGGGAAATCTAGAGATTGAACATAGTTTTTCTGTCCCTAATTGCTCTAGCTTTTCTATCAGTGATTCTGTGTGGTCTCCAGACCAACAATATCAGTATCACTCAAAAATTATGTTAACTCCATTGAAGCCGATGAAGGAGAGAATAGTTTAAAATTAATATATTTTAGGGAATTATGATTATCATAAGTGTCCGGAATGAGGGTTGCAGAGTGGAGTATACTTGGGGTGGAGGTGGGGTGTGCGGGGTAGGGGAGGGGGTTGTGTATCAATGAAGGAGTTTTTCTTTTGCTTTTCAAGGAGAGGAGCGAACTGGGGGTTGGATGAGTGGGGAGAAAAGTGCAACAATGAATGAATGGAATTCCAAAATCTCTGTATATGTAAAAAACAAAAATTAAAAAAAATAAAAACAAAAATTCACTAGAAATGCAAATCCATGGTCTCTACCTCACAGCTTAGTAAAAATTCTAGGATAATGCCCAGCAATATTTGTATTAATAAATTCCCCACAGTTAGTATTAAGAATCGCATTGCTAAATCAGTTGTAAATCAGAGATGTGACAATAATATCTAATATCTTTGCTATAATTCTTCACTGATTACTCCTTTTGGGAAACTCAAGCAGAATTAGTAAAGTAATCGTGTTATTGCTACCTATTATAGTTTTTTATTAATAAAAGGAAAACAGATTCAGCAATTAAAGTTATTGTGTGACGCAGAATTGGAACCTACTCATAATTGACCCTCTACCAGTTTTCAGAGGCAGTAAATCACCCAGGAAGATATGGTTCATCCTTCTGCAGAGCAGATGGTGGATTTGAATGGTATATATTTGAACGGCATATATTTTGGATTCCAGTGCAACTTTTTGCCACTAGGTTGCTAGAGCTCTTCAGTAACTAATAGTCCTGCTCTGCAATCCCAAAGGCACATGATTCAAATCCAACAAGTGCTATATGAAAAAGATGTGCAGTCTTTTCTCCTGTAAAACACCAGCAAATCAGTCACTTCAGAAAAAAGATTATCTTTTGCTTAAAAAATTAGATTAGTTTAGCAGTCACACACAATAAAGAAAAGCTTCTGAAGGGTCAGCTATGGGTCAGTTCTGACTTGAGTACACAACATTATATCTAGGATAGTATATAATTGCAAGGTTCATTCATCTAAAATTTAAATTCCTGCTCTCATTACAGACTACATTGTTGGTATTTTAGTTATGTACCCTCAAATCAGAAACCATCCCGTAGGTGACCCTTCAATGGCTTTCCAGAGGCTGAAAATTGTGAGGGAAAAGATTGTTCATCCTTTTCTCATGAAGCAGAAGTGAATTCAAACTATCAAACTACCTATCTTTGAATTGACAGTGCACATCAACAAAACAACCACAGCTACCACCACCTTTTAATTGGCAGTGCTACTTCTTACTATTAGGCGTATCAGAGCTCACTCCAGACTGCATTTAACTTTATAGTCCTAATGCTTGAGAGTTTTGTTTTATTTCATTATGGCAGTTTAATGATTCCATTTAAAAATTCATTCCCAGATTGAATTTCCAAGGGAAGAACCCTATAAAAATTTTGTGCTTCAGGGAAATTCTCTTTTCTGTGTGGGTGTGAAAGAGTTCTTTATATACGTGGACCATTCCCATTGAACAGGGCCAGGTATCTCAAAGGCTGCTCGGGTCCATACATTCGGGACCTGTTAATAATTAGTAATATGTGTAAAAGCTGTGCCTCCCACATTCTTTGTCATTTTGATTGTAAATTGACTTTCCCACTGGAGTGTTGTTGCTTATAGTTATTAAGGACATATGAAGAACATTATTGCTTCCCTGCTTTGTGGGTTAAGAGAAATCACTGCTGATGAGGAAATATATTCTATATTCCAAAAACAATTCTACACGTGTCTTGATAGCTTCCTCTGTAAAAGGTCTTTCCATGTCTTTTTCCCATTTTGTAATTGGGTTTTCAGTATTTTCTTGTGGAGGCACAGGAGTATTTTGTAAACTTTTATTATGCAACCCTCCTCTCAGATGGTATTGCCAAATGTTTTTTCTCAGTCAGCAGGTTTTATTTTTACTCTGTTGGAAAAAGCTTTACACACACACACACATACACACACACACACACACACACACACACACACACACACA
>NW_006399831.1:5760847-5770726 GCF_000299155.1 Elephantulus edwardii | reverse complement strand
ACACACACATACACACACACACACACACACACACACACACACACACAGAGAGAGAGAGAGAGAGAGACAGAGAGAGAGAGAGAGAGAGAGAGAGAGAGAGAGTACCATTTCTCAATTTTATCTTCTCCTGGTTTATATTTCTGGCTATATTTGACAGACTTAATCCATGGGCTAAGCCTTCTAAGTTTGGCCTTACTTTGTCTCTTATGATCTTTAGGATTTGGGTCCAAATGCAATTTTAAATGTGTTTTGGGGTGCATTCTTTCCTATATTTTATGATTGGTATTGCCTACATTTTACTTTAGAGGAACAAACAATGCTGCTTAAATATTAAATTTCAGAATATGTCTACTTACTAAGAATCAGTCTTGGCACCAGCATCCAGGAAATTAAAAGGCGCATTGCCATGGGAAAGTCTGCTGTTAGGACCTCTCCAAAGTACTGAAGAGCAGTGGTGTCTCTCTGGAGACTAAGGTGCGTCTGATACAGGCTATGGTCTTTACAATCACTTGTTATGCATCAGAGAGTTGGACAATGACCAAGGAGGATAGAGGAGAATTGATGCCTCTGAGCTGTGGTGCTGGAGAAGAGTATTGGGAATACCATGGACTGCTAGGAAAACAAACAGATTTGTCCTGGAAAGGGTTAAACCGGGTGGCTCCTTGGAGGCAAGGATTCTGAGGCTCCGTCTAACATACTTTGGACATGTTGTGAGGAGAGACCGGTCCTTGGAGAGGGACATCATGCTTGGGAGGGTGGAGGGACAGCGGAGGAGAGGAAGGCCCTCTATGAGGTGGATTGATTCAGTGACTGGGATAATTGGGGTGGCAGTGTCAGAGACAGAGCGGAGTTTAGGGCTGTTGTACATAGGGTCGCTATGAGTCGCAGGTGACTCGACCGCACATAACAACAACAACAACAACTAAGAATCTTATGGGAACAAAGAAGATAGACAACAACAATATACAGGAGGTCTTGAATTGCAACCCTGGCTGCACTTGACTGTATTCCAGGGTTTATGTATAACAGTTGTTTGCTATGAAGAAGAGGAATAAATATGAATTACAACTAGTGATTTGCATATGATGTTTAACCTGTGCAAGTCCCTAAACGTAGCTGCTGACGGCATGCTCTTAGCACTGTCTTCCTATGGGACAATCTCAGAGATGAAAAAGGTTAACAGTGAAACCTTTGAAGGAGATTTAAGTTGGCATTGTTCAGTGCATGAGTTGGACACATGCCAGGATCCAGTTAACTTTCTGTTCTAACACTAGCTAAACCTCAATTGATAACAAGTCACTTTCTCAGTGACTATATTGCCCAATACACTTTCCTGGGAATGCCCCCAAGACTGATGTTTGAAGACTATTTAACTTGCTCTTAAATCGGTATGATTTACAGAGCTACCTACCCAGACACTAAGGTGTGAAAAGCAGACAGCTCACCAGATGAGGTAAGTTAATCTATATAATTGGAGTATACTGCAGGATACAGTTGAATTCTGTGGAGGAAAAGTGGTTTACAAATTGAATACATTAATAATGGATATCATTGCTTGTTTACTCATGACATAAAGAAAAAGGTCAAGGAATCAAATAACTCTACTTACAATTCAAGAGTTGTGTTTTCTTTTTTTACTTCCTGCGTAATAAATACTTGTAGTAGGTATTAGCTTATAACTAAAAGGATGTGCTAAGTGACTCCCGTTGAAGAGTTTGTCTTCTGGCATGCTGAATTGCCCTAGGGTTGGTGGCAGCTTAATAAAATATGTGAGTCTTCAGTGTGGAGCTTCTAAGTTATTTATTCCACTTCTGATACTGCATGCATGAACTGCCACTAGGTGATGAATCACTGAAGAGAATGGGAACTGACAAACAACTCTTCCTTTAGTGGCTGGTCACACTGACAGCACCAATAGAAAAACACATCATGGGTTCTAAAATGCCACATTTTCACCATTTACACTGAATAAGACATGAAGCTCTTTAAGGAAAGCAGTAGTACGTTATCATTAAGGGCTGGCTGACAGAGAAGCAAGTGTGCTTTGAACTCTCTGAAGTCATCATTCTTAATTTCTTCTCCCTGGTAGCTGGGAGGCCCACCCACACAGGCTCTGAGCAAGGCAGGGACTATGGCACCTTTTAAAATCTCATTGATAGATTGGTTTCATCAACACCCGTCCTGACTCCGGCCCATCGGGAGGCTCCTGTTCTCATTAGGGTCCTGTAACGTCTGCAGCTAACATTGTTCGCATGCAAATAGAATGACACAGAAGATAAGTGCCATGAAAATTCAATTTCCCTCGACCATCATTACCCTTTTTCTTTTAGTTATTCCCACTTCAATCTGCAGGAGGTAATGCGTGCAATCTGCTGGTACTTTTACAAAATGATTACTGTGTTTTAATAAAGAATTTCCCAGCTATTGCACTAAGGGGGTGTTTTAGCAGATTTCCTGGTTTGTCTCAAGCACACTACCCAGCAGTCCTTGCACAGCTCTTCACACTGGGCTTTCATTATGGCAGATGACTGAGTAGAACTTGTATTTGATACTTGGTTTTATTTCTCTAATTCCCAGGAGCATTTGTGAGATAGAATAGGTGACTTGTTTTTTGATGTTGTCTAGAAAAGAAAAATAAAATACATCTCCTGGTCTAAATGGAAGGACAAATACACCTATTGAAGCATCCATTGTGGTGGTTTTTCTGTAGTATATTACTAAATTTGGATAATTTACAAAAACAAAACACATACCAACAAACCTGGTGAATTAGTTGTGATTCATAGTAACTGACCTTCCATCGAGTTTCAGAGGCTGCACCATATAAAATTCAGGGTGATGTTGATAAAGATGTTATAAAAGTGTACAAGTTTCAAAAGTCACTTATTAGAACTATGGAGAATTCTCACTTGAAGTTAGGTGAAAATGGAAATAATTCAAAAGGTATTTTGCCAGTAGGCCACCACAGCTCCCTGACCTCAGGGAGGGCCTTTGCATTTAAAAGTTGGTTGTTATATTTCGGAGGAACATTCTTCTAAGTGGTACAGCACTCTTCTGTCAATATTCTGTACTGTGATACCCTGGGGTTGCTGGGATGCTGAATCTTGTGCCATTGGTATGCCAAATGCCATAATGGTTACCCGTGGTGGACAGTGTTTGGTGGACCTCCCAGTTTAACACAGGTTTGGAAGCAGGAGTGGCATCCACTTTCCAAACAACATGCCTCTATGAACTTTGATAACTGTCGAGAGCTATAGAGGGGATGCAGGCCCTTTGCTCGTTGGGTTACTATGAGTCATTCTCAACTTGATGGCAGTCAACAGCAGCAACAACAACAACAACAACAACATTATAGCCACAAAAGTTGTGAGTGTTGATCAAAGTGGAAAAAAATTTCAAAATTGAAGAAGTGCAAATATTTCATTTGCTAAATTATTTCATTTTGTAAAATTTTTTGTGCAAATATAGCTTAGACATTTTGGTGAAAGTTTGCAGAGTATCTGTGGAGCATACCATGCAGTTTAAAGGTGAACCCTTGCCAATATGTGGTACAGACAATTATATTTGAACTACCATTTTAGTACTGAGACTTCAATTTAGATATTGAGCATATAATTTCTATAGTCTAGGATTGTAATTACATAGGAGTTAATGTTTATCTTGACCAGGAGAAATGCTGATACTGTAATTTTAAATTTGAAAGAAAACCGTGAATGTGTAATTGTATGTTGATTTTGAATTGCTTGTGTGGTGAGTTTGTACTTTTGAAGAATAATTCGTGACTATGACAATTTCTCCAATTTCCTGTGAAATTAGAATATGGGAAGTGCTATTAGAGAATCTTTTGTACGTGAGTGGTTAGCTGCTTGCATAGTTAAGTAAAAGAAGAGTTACTTCAGTAGATTGGAAGTATCTGCTAATTACAACCCTCTTTCTCTGTAAGCTTCATGGCCTGGCTCAGAAAGGTGGAGCCAATGGAGTGTGACTGCTGAAGGCCTTTTTGGTCCCAGGGGTTTTAAGTTGTTTGTTTAGGTGTTGAGAAAAAACACATTATAACTGTAATAATAATTATGTATTTGGAATTAGATTTTTGCTTTTGGGACATCTTGCATAATGCAACCTCGGCACCATTTTTATGATGTCCCATTTGCATATAGAGCAGTCTGGGACCGTTCATGTATAAGCTTCTTTTGACTATGTATGTCATGAGTATTACTTAAATAGAGTATTAAATGTTCCTGGTGGACATTCCTCAAGCGGGTTTTAACTCTTCATTAAGGCCAAATGGGTTCACACTCCTTTTTTTTTTTTTTGAGAGTCAACATTCAAATGAAGGTTAGAAGATTTAAAATGTTTATAACTCTAGAGCCATATATTATGTTCATATACATTTTTAATAACACAGTGAAAACAAAGTAGCTAAGCAGTGCTATTGGATAATTTTTTAGATAATTATTTCACTGGGATCGTTTTCTGAAATATAGCCCAGGCATTCTATTTTTACCTCTTCCTTTTTTAATTTTTTTAAAATTTTTTACCTCTTCCTCTTAAAAAGCCAGATTTAAAAAACAAAAAAATTCAATTTAAAGGTCAATAAATAAGGTTTTATCGACATCTATATACTTGCAAGCCAAATTTCTTTTTCTTTGACTTCGTTGTGCAAGAATGCTTCAATATCCTTTCTCTTTGTTCCTCCTTCCTCTCCGGTCTTTCTTATATAATTCCCTGTTGCTCAGTTCTTCTATCTAACCAAGTAGCTTTCTTTTTGGATAAGAGAGTATTTTGTGCAATTTTCTAGTTTCTCATGTCATCCAAATTACAACTAAAGTAATTTTTGGAAAATAATACAGTATAATAAATTCTCCATTATAGATTAAAGTTAACCAATAATATATTTTAAAATAATCTCTTTGAAGAGAAGGCATAAATATAACTCATCCTTTCTCAGATGCAATCTGTGAAAACTTGAGAGATAAACAGATTTAACTAGAGACATTTCAAAATGTTTTTGTTTCCTAATGTATCACTATTTTAAAAACAAGGAATATAGTAGAATTGTGTGGTCTATGAAGCATGGTGGATAAAACAGTGAAACAGAAATTTAAGCATCAAATGAAGATCCTTTGATGGGAAAAAGTTTAGTCTATGCATTGATGAAGGTGGACTCTAATCAGAGGAAGCCACTCTTTTTCAGTCATATTTTCAGTGCCATCTTGCAAGGAACTCGAGTATCAAAGTGTGTGGTGTGCTGTGTTACCAGTGAAAAGGTTACTGGTTCAAATACATCACCCACTCTAAGGAGGAAAATTGACGGTCTTCATTTATAGCTCTTTTTGATTCTTTTTTTAAATACGGATTACTTCATGAATGTGCATGTCATCCTTGTGCAGGAGCCATCCTAATCTTCTCAGCATCGTTCCAGTTTTAGTATATGTGCTACCGAAGTGCTCACTAGTTTTAGTTTTCATTTTTGTAGGGATTTCTAGCCTGAGTCCTTGATGGGTCTCCAGGATTTTGCAATGATTGACTGGCAGTGGTTTGTTGTTAATATTGTGTGCTTGTTGGTTTTATATATGACTTGTGGAACCCAGTTTTCACTATATCAAAAAATGTTCTATTTCTGTTAATAAGATTTTAATTGGCCCACTATTTCAAAAGTAGACAATTATTCCTACTTCCTAGTCCACTTTAATCTTGGAGCACTGCTGAAAACTTCCCATGGTAGATGACATTCCTGGATTTGAAATATTGGTGGCATATCTTGCAGCATCAGAGGAGCATACAAACCACCAGAGTAGGACAAGCTGACAGCCAAATGGTGGTTAGATAAAATATGAATGTGTGGTGGTTGTTGTTGATTGCTGTCGAGTTGAGGTCAACTCATAGTGACTCTATAAACAAAAGACCTAATGCCTGTCCATAGCTATCATTGTTTCTCTTAAGTTCATAGAGTTTCTAGAGGCATGTGGTTTAGGAAGTGGATGCCACTTCTGCTTCTAAACCTGTTTTACAGCTGGGGGCTCCACCAAACACTGCCCACAATGAGAACCATTATAGTGTTTATAACCCCACAGCACAAGGTTCAGCATCACAGCAACCCCAGGTTACCTCATACAGCACATTGACAAAGAGTGATGTGCGAAGTGGAAGAATGTTCCTCCAGCTACAACAGCACTAGTCTTAATTAGTGGTTACGTGTTGTCCAGTCAAATACAACTCAGTAAGCTTTGCACAAAAGACCTAAACTCTGGCCTATGATTGACAGCATTTCTGTAAACCACATATATTTTGTAGAGCTTCCAGAGACTTCTAGTTTAGGATGCTTCCCAACATGAATCAATCTGGAAGCTCATCCAAACATTGTATGTAATAAGTAAACTTCATGGTATTTGACAAGACTATGGAAGAGTATTCAGCATCACAGCAATTCCAAGTTGTTCAGAACAGCAAATAGGCAAATGATTGCTGTGTATTTTACAGAATTTTAAAGCCACACCCTTAAACAGGCCTCTGCCCTTAGTCTAAGGTTCAAGGAAGACCCATTTTTTGAGGGGGGAAAAAAGAACATTAAAACACAACAAGTACAGTTCCAGAAACTTCCCTTACATAGCTGCCATCAAGATATAGATAGATAGATAAAGATATATAGAGAGATATATACACACACACTGTATTGTGTGTGTGTGTCTGTGTGTGTGTGTGTATATATATATATATATTGCTTTTATGAACAATAATAGCATGATATGAACAGAAAATGTGCAAAGAGCTGGAGTCAGAAAATCAAAAGGGGCTGAACTCTCCCAGCATTTCTTAAACTGAAGGAACTGAAAACAAATTCAAGCCACTAGTGGCAGTACTTAAGGATGCTTTGGGCAGAGTGTTAAATGATCCAAGAAGCGTTAAAAGAAAATGGAAGGAGTATACAGAGCCACTGTATCAGAAGGAATTGGCTGACACAGAAGAATTTCATGAAATAACATATGAGCAGGAGCCTATGGTGATGAAGAAGGAAGTTAGAATTTCTATAAAAGAATTGGCAAAAAGCAAGGCTCCAGGAGTTGGCAGCATACCAATTGACATATTTCAACAAACAGACTTGCAATGGATGTGCTCACTAAGTTGTGCCACGAAATCTGGAGAACAGCCAGCTGGCCAACTGACTGGAAGAGATCAACATTTGTTCCCATTCCAAAAGAAAGGTGACCTGACAGTGTGGAAATTATCAAACAGTATCATTAATATAACATGTAAGCAAGTTTCTGCTGAAAAATATAAAATAACTGGAGTAACACAAAAGAGAACTGCAAGTAGTGCAGATTGGGTTTAGAAGAGGCTGTGGTACTAGGGATATTACAGCTAATGTTAGATGGATCTTGGCAGAAAGAAGCCAGTACCAGAGGAATGTCTATTTCATTGAGTATGCAAAGGCTTTTGACTGTGTGGACCACAACAAATTTTAGCTAACTCTGAGAATGTAGATTCCAGAGCATTTAATTGTGCTTATGTGAAACCTATACGTGAACCAAGAGGCAGTCATCAGAACAGAGCAGGGAGACACTGGATGGTTCAAAATCAGGAAGGGTGTCCACCAGGCATGTATTCTGTTTCCATACCTTTTCAGTCTGTATAAAGAACAGATCATTCGGGACACTGGGCTGTACGAGTAGGAATCTGACATCAGGATTGGTGGAAGATTCATCAACAATCTGCGTTATGCAGATGACACATCCCTGCTTGCTGAAACTGAGGAGGACATGAAATGCTTGCTGCAGAAGGTCAAAGACTGAAGGCTTCAATATGGATTGAAGCTCAACATCAAGAAAACAAAGATTCCCACCCACTGGGCCAAAAGGCATCATCATTATGGATGGTTATGAGATTGAGATAGTTAAGAGTTTCAGTTTACTTGGCTCCACAGTCAACAATTTTGGTACCAGCAGCCACGAAATCAAGAGATGAATTGCATTGAGAAGTCAGCTGTCAGGGACTTCTCCGTAGAACTGAAGAGGAACGACATCAGGCTGGTGACTAAGGTGCACCTGGTTCAGGCTATAGTCTTCACAGTTGTGTGCTATGGTTGGAGAGCTGGACAGTGACTAGGGATTATAGAAAGATAATTGATGCCTTTGAGCTCTGGTACTGGAGAAGAGTGTTGACTATATCATGGACTACTAGGAGGACAAACAGGTTTGTCCTGGAAAGGGTGAAACTGAGTAGTTCCTTGGAGGCAAGGATTCTGAAGCTTTGTCTGATATACTTTGCTCATGTTGCAAGAAAGCGAGGTTGGCGCAGGATAGAGCAGGATTCAGGGCTCTTGTACATAGAGTTGCTATGAGTTAAAAGAGACTTGACACATAACAACACAAACAACTTTTTTTAAATTTTTACTGTTTATCTTTTGGTATTGTAGGATACTTAGGTATATGGTGCAGTTTGGCAGTTGTATATTAAAGTGCTTGACTAATAATCCTATCTTTACACATTTAGAAATCTACCACATAAAAAATGACCTTAAAGATATTATGCAAGGAGAAAAACACTAGCATTGTTTTCTGCATTTAATTAAAATAACTTTGTAGCAACCTACAATGTTTCCATGGGACAGGATCCAAGAAGTGTTGTTTGTTAGATGCCAAGTTTAGTGTCTTAATGAATTCTTGAAATGCTGCTAATGGAAACAGTACACACCTGCTTCTTTGTCACTCTCTCCATCATTAAATGTGATAGGGTCTAGAACATTTAAAAATTACTGCCTTGCCTTAAATTCCATCTCCGAATTTCAGGTAGAAGCCAGAATAATGAGATGAGAAGTTCCCCTAATGGTTCCAACTATTCCATGGATGTTCTATCTATTAACCTAATCAGGTCATGCACAGGAGATAGGTTTGTGATTTTGACAACTGTGAACACTAGTTCCATTACAGACAGCATAAAGCAATCCACGATGAACAGTCCCCTAGCTCAAAAGTTGTCTGGGTAGAGATGCTTCGGCTTTATATATGCCAGTTAATGGTGTGGGAAAGAGTAAGGGAATTTAAAAAATGGTGGTCCCACTTGATCAGGTATCCAAATTAAGTGTGCTGAGTACTTTTGCTGTGCATGCATCTCGTTAATACTGTCGTTGAAGAATAGAGACACATACTTCCAGTAGCCATTTTCCTACCTTCAAGCAATGTGACATAATTCTCCCTGCTCTCTTAAGGATGCAGTGATCAGGCACCTTGATGCTTATCTCAGAATTTTATGACTTTGATGCTATGGACATATTTATTACTCTCCTAATTAAAAGGCACCCTCTCCAAGACATATCTGTTTGTTCTCTTGGCAGTCCATGTGATGCTCAGTGCTCTTTGGAAGCTAGAATGATGAGGCTTTGCCTTATATACGTTGGGCACATTGCTAGGAAGAGTTATTCCTTGGAGAAGGACATGATGCTGGGAAGGGTGGAGGGTTGGCAGAGGAGAGGAAAGCTTTCAAATAAGTGGATTGATATAGTTACTGCTGCAGTGTGTGTCAGGAAGTATGGGGATGGCACAGGATAGAACAGGGTTCAGAACTTTTGTTCATAGGTTTTCTGTGAGTCATACCTGACTCGATGACACCTAACAACAACAATTGAAAGGCTGATGGTTCAGATCCACTAGCTGCTCCATGTAGGAAAGATGAACAACCTCATCATTAAAAAATCAAATCTTGGGTAGCTCTAGTGGCCTAGTGGCAAGAAGCTTCACTGTAATCCCAGAGGCACAGAGTTCAAATCCCCCAGATGCTCTGCTGGAGAAGGAGGGACAGTCTCCTCCTGTACTAGTCAGATCTGATTTGAGGGCGGGCACACACACACACACACACACACACACACAAAATAATAAAATAAAA
>NW_006399831.1:5754130-5760747 GCF_000299155.1 Elephantulus edwardii | reverse complement strand
AGGGACAGTCTCCTCCTGTACTAGTCAGATCTGATGCATATATAACAACATACACACACACACACACACACACACAAAATAATAAAATAAAATAAATTAAATTTAAAAAAATCAAAACTCACTTTTTGACCAGTAAACAACACTATAGTAAATGAAAAAAGGATTGAAGTTATCATTGATTTAATTTTACTTGGATCCATAGTCAACATCCATAGAAACATCAGTTAAGAGACTAAAGGATACGTTGGACAAATCTGATTCCACAGACATCTTTCAAGTCCTAAAGAATAAGAATGCCCCTTTAAAGAATAAAAATGTCTGACCCAAGTTGTGATGTATGTAATTAACTAATATGTACGTGATAATTGGACAACTGTTTGGGAAGTCCATGGTACATGCAGTATGATGTGAGAAGAAACTGTCTTCTAGGAGATATAGCCAGAATGTTCTTAGTCTTGAGGATGGTAGGTCTTCATTTCACAGTGTTTAGGCATGCTATAAGTAGGGACCAGTGTCCAGAGAAAGACATCGTACATGGTAGAACGTATCAAAACAAGGAAGACCTTCACTGGAAAGGATTGATACAGTTAATGCAGCAATGGGCTGAAGCACAGAGGAAACTGTTGTAATGGCACAGGATCTAGCAGGGTTTTGTTCTGTTGTAAAGAGAGTTCCTGTGAATATGAGTCACCTCAGGGGCTTGTACCACAACAATCCTAGTCCAGTCACGTTACAACTAATTGATCACATCTGATCAACTAAGGAGTCTTGATTATTAGATCATTACATAACTGCTCTAGTTTTGCCTCAGATTGGCTAGCATCCACTTCCTAAACAACATATCTCCGGAAACTCTATGAACTTTGATAAATGTTGATAGTTATAGAAAAGCTTAAGGCCTTTTGTTCATAGGCTTGCTATGAGTCATGCTCGAATCGACGGCGATCAACAACAGTATAACAGAGATTAGGGATTATAACACACTGAGTACTAGGAAATCATGGTCTAGCCAAGTTGACATATTTTTTTGGAACACTATTATATCCATGAAAGGTGTCATCATGTTGATGTGATCTCTATGTAATTGCTGTTCTAGTTATTTAATGCACACAAAACCATACAATATTTATCCATTTGTGCCTGCTTCTTCACTTAGCATACACATTTCGAGGTTCTTTCATGCTATAGCACATACTTGAACTTTATTTACCTTCCATAACTGAGAATTATTTGTTGTTCATCTATGCCATATTTTGTTTAACCACTCATCTGTTGATGGATGTCCACTAATTTGAAATGTGCATAATTCAGAGATTCTTCTTGACATACCAAGATCTGTGAGAGTAAAGATTTCATGACATTTGAACTGGAGTTTATAAATGTTATTCTTCTGTAAACATAATGTGTCCACAATACTGCGCGAGTGAGATTTGCATAAGGCAGAGCCCTAGCAGAGCTTTTCAATACTCCTGCTAATCATAGACTGTTAACTCACAGAGAGATGCTAGTAATCGAACAATATACACTGTTTTCTTGGCCATTCATTTCACAGTGCTGTAAATTTGACACATCGTTAATCATAAAGGTTAACTCTGACTGCTGGCATCCTTTTAGGGCCCCCTTGCTCTTTCCTAGCACTCTGTCATTTCACATTATAGTATTTTTCAAATTTAGAATTATATCTGTGTCTTTGCTTACTCTCTGCCTTCTCTACTTGATTTTCCTTTCATAACTGAATACTATTTACTGTGTTGACTGACAGTCCTGTTTTGCTCAGTATCTTTCAGCTAATATTTAGACTCTTGGGCACACAAGAAAAGCTCCAGTTAAGTGCATATAGCTTTAATATTACATGGTTTATAATAAATTGACTTACCATTCATTTCTTTACTTGGTAGCACTTTAATATGTGTTCTAAACGTATTCTGGCATAGGAAAAAATGGGTGTTCCCCCCCCCCCCAAGGATAGATGTATAAACAGAATAGTACACATAACTAAATATGAATTCACTGTTACAGAGTAGATTGTGAGGCACAGTGACTTGAAAGAATGAAGTTGAATTGCCGCATGGGGTCTTCAAGACTAGGCCTTCCAGTCTCATTTTTCTGATAGAGTGGCTGGTAGATTTGAACCATCAGTGTATTAGTGTGCAGCAGACTGTTTTATCCATTTCCTCACTAGAGCTCCTTAGATCAATATCTTTCTCATCAAATTGTTACCAACTTTTAGGTGTCCCTCTGGCGAGTTTTCAAAAGCTATAAAATTGTACAGGTGAGATTATCCATTTTTCTCCCAAAGAGCAGCTGGTGGATTCAAACCATTTGCCTTTGTGTTGGCAGCACAACTCCTTACCTGTTAGGCTACTTGTTGTTGTTAAGTGTCATTGAGTTGAGTATGACTCATAACAAGCCTGTGAACAAAAGATCTGAATCTTCTTCTGTCCTGCAGAATCCTCAGACACAAGAGTCCGTTGCTGTAGTCACTGTGTGAATCCACCTGAGTCTTTCTCTCCTGCGCTTACCCTCCACCATTTCCAGCAGCATGTCCTTCTCAAGGAATAGACCCTCCTAGGAACATGCCTCATCATTCCTCATCATTCTTGCCTCCACAGAGCACTCCAGCCGCACCATCTCCAAGATTGATCTGTGTATGAAATGTAATGTCATTTGACTAGGCCAGTGGGGCTCCCTAAACAAATATAGACTTTAATATGCACACATACTTCTGTTTACAAGATGGTATTCTCAGTGAAACCTTTGGAACTGGAAGTCTACCAAACTACCTTGTTTATAAAGGTTTTAGAAGTCTTTCAACTTTGACAAGGTATAGCCTTACAACTACTCTGTTGCTCTTTATTCATAGCAAGTATTTCTATTTTTTTTCTCTGTCAGGTTTTTGCCTTACACAAGTTTCCACTTTTGCAGATTTCACTATATTTGAATCTGTTAGACGTGTTCATCCCATGAGTCCATAGAGACACTGATAAAGAGGATCTACTCTAATAGAAAAACATACATGAAATAACATAGATGTCCCTATTCAGTTGTGCTAGTGCTTTGCACAACGTGATCATCGGGCAGCACTGGGTAAAGGGTACTTGATATTTCTTGTATATTATTTCTTATAATTGCATTTGAATCTCTTAAAGCAGCTATTTTTAAATGTTATATTTGATTGTTGTTCTTGTGTGCTGTTGAGTCCAAACCAATTCATAGTTGACTCTGCAGAAGGTTTTCACAGATAGTAAGTAACATGAGAGAGTATTGCTCATCCGTTTCCCATGAAACAGCTGGTGGTTTGAACCACATACATTTCAGATCGCAAGTTCTTATCAGTAGGCTGCCATGTTGTTCTTACTGTTATTGTTATTGTTGATTGTCATTGAGTTGAGGACAAAAGACATAATGCCTTTCCATAACTATAGCCTTTTCTCATTGCTGTCAAGTGGGAGCTGACTCAGAGCTGCCCCTTCATGGGGAGGCTGTGAATTGCATGAGAGGAGATAGCCAATCTGTCTCCTGTGGAGCTATTGGTGGATTCAAACGGCTACGTTTAGGTTCGCAACACAACTGTGTGTGGACTGCACTGCCAGAGTTTTCTTAACATGATTGCAACTAAAGATTGGATTTTTTTTTTGAGGGAGACGTCTTTTAACTTGAGAATTGTCAAGCATGTTCTTGCTTTTGAGTTTTTTTTTTTACCTGCAAGGCTTTGCTTATTTCATGATAATATTTTGTTTTCTTAAGGTGGCATTAGAAGTAGTTTGTTTAGCTGTTAGGGGGATTTAATTTCCAATTGTATGAATGTATCTACATAGAAATGATGTCTGCACAAGGACTAAAATTATATAACATCCTATTTCACAGATCTGCCACAGATGTTAAAGAACACATACTTCGGAGTATGAATGGTCACACTTATGGTGATATTAAAAGGCAAGTTAGCTACACAGAACAAATGCTCAGCTATTAACAAAAATGTAGAGAGTTCAAACCTTCCAGCTATTATGTTGTAGTTGTTATGTGTAGTCAGATCACCTGCAATCCATAGCAAACCTATGTACAACAGCTCTGAACCCTGCCATATTCTGAACCAGTCTCACTGACTCCAACACATCTAATCCCGTAACTCCAGTTATCATGTCACTCCATATCATCTCAGGTCTTCTTCTCCTGTGCTATCCCACCACCCTTCCAAGCATGATATCCATCTCCAAGGACTGGTCCCTCCTGGCCATGTGCCCAAAGTGTATGAGACAGACCTCCAAAATCCTTGTCTCCAAGGACGGTCTTGGTTTAACTCTCTCCAAGACAGACCTATTTGTTCTTCTGGCTGTCCATGGCATATTCAGTACTCTTTTCCAGCACCACAGCTCAAAGGCATCTCTTGTTCCATAATTCTTAATCATTGTCCAGCTCTCTGATGCATAGGAAGTAATTGTGAAGACCATGGCCTGGATAATGCACACCTTAGCCTCTGGACTAATGTCATTGCTTCTCAGGACTTTGGAGAGGTCCCTGACAGCACACTTCCCCAATATAATTTATCTTTTGCTTTCCTGACTGCTGGTGCCTAGAGTGTTGATTGTGGAGCCGAGCAAGCTGAAATTGTTAATAACCTCAATTTCTTCTCCATCCATCTTGGTGATGCCACTTGGCCCAGTGGTGAGAATCTTTGTCTTTTTGATATTGAGTTTTGATCTGTATTGAAGATTACAGTTCCTGACCTGTGGCAAATGCTTCAGGGCCTGCTCAGTTTCATCAAGCAAGGTAGTGTCACCTGTATAATGTAGGGTTTTCCTTTAATCCTAATGCCACACCCCTCCTCATAAAGTCCAGACTTCTGAATGATCTGTTCCATATAAAGATTGAAAAGGTATGGAGACAGGAGAAAAAAATTCTAACTACCTGCTTTCATAAAGATTACAGTCTAGAAAACACGATCAGGCAGTACTGTTTAGTCATAAAGGGTCTGTGAGCTAGAATCCATTCAGTCATACACAGTAATAACAATACAATGGAATTACAGTACTCTAGAAATAAGTGTACTTCTTAAATTTAATTTTTAATTTGCGTGAAGGTTACAAGTCATATTGGATTTTTGTATAATCCATAGACATATTGTTGTGTAACATTAATTGCTATTGATTAATGTAATTGTCTAATCAAATCCTTAATGTTACCTTTTCCTTTTTCCAAATTTAAGCTTCATTTAATACACCTGTACTTTCCAAAGGTCTAAATTTTTGTCAGAAATTGAAACAATATTTAAAGACTATAAGGAAATATGTATAAGGTATATTTAAACTTTCCTGAAACCTGAGCACTGTAACCATTGGGGCATAGGTGGCTAGTTTTGGCAGTATATTGATGGGTTCTGTGAGGGCTGTGTGGAGAGTTGAATCAAGACTTTGTGCACACCTGGGCGCCAGCAGGGAAGGCACATTGGGTGGGCATGAGAAACAGGTGCATGGAGCTGAGAGCATGACTTGCAGTGATGGCCCCGGATGCTGTCAGCATGTTAGTAAAGTTGCGTTTTGATTGTGCAGCTGCTGCCTGAAGAGAGCCTGCACATTCTCTGGTCTTGGCCAGCATTGCCAACACCTAGGGCAAGAGCAGAGGAGCCTGGGAACTGGTGTTCTGTGCTGAGCGCGAGTCTGTACCATATGACTATTTGGGGGTGGTGAAGAAGAAAGAAGGAGGGGGAAAAGAAGGTGGAGGAAGGAGGTGTTTACTGTGGGAATTGCTATGGAACAAGCAGTGGGGTCCCACTTCTCTATCACTCTAGGAGCCTGATGTCTTTTATTTCATCGTTGTTGTTGTTATATGCCGCCAACTACCACTCATAGTGATCCTATGAATAATTCCCCTAATCTTTGTGCTATTCTGACTGAGCCAGTTTCATTGTCTCTGATATACCTGCCCCTTTGCCACAGATAGTGTGTCAATCCACAGTCATCCTTTCCTGCCCTGACCCTCTACCCTTGCAAGTATGATGTCCTTGTTCAAGGACTGGTCCCTTGGCTAAAGTATGTGAGATAGAGTTTCAGAATCTTTGTCTGTAAGGACAAATCTTTGCTTCACCCTTTCCAAGACAACTGTTTGCTCTCTTGACAGTCTATAATATGTTCAGTACTCTTCTCCAGCATCACAACTCAAAGACATCAGCATTTTTTTTTCTGTCATCCTTAGTTATTTTCCAGCTCTCAGGTGCATAGCAAACAATCGAGAAGACCATGGCCTGGATCGAGTGCACCTTAGTCTCTAGAATGGTCTTTTTGATTTTAGCTCTCTGAAAAGGTCCCTAACAGCTGACTTTCATAATTAGAAGATAATAAACAATAGAAGGCTTCTTTCTCCTTAAAACCCACAAAAAATACTTTACGGATCTAGGTAAAGTATATTCAGTCAGATGTTTCCCGAATAAATGCTAAACAATAAATACACAGAGATAAACAACACCTTATAGCCACAATATGTTCTGTGAAATAGGATGTGATATGGAGATTGTGCAAACACAATATTAAAGGCATTTAATAGCCTGCTTCTGGACAATATTGTTACTATGCAGCTGTTGCCAGAGATATAAGGAATAAGCAGTAGCCACTGAGAGGAAG
>NW_006399831.1:5727456-5754030 GCF_000299155.1 Elephantulus edwardii | reverse complement strand
AGGGACCTCTGGTGGCCTAGTGACAAGAAGCTGTGCTGCAATCCCAAAGGCATGCAGTTCGAATCCATCAGTTGCTCTATATAGGAAGGATGGGCAATCTCCTCCCTTATAGATATATCTCAATATCTCTACCTATAAAATCTCTTATCTGTACCATCCCACTCTCTGCCTCTCCCTTTTCCCCTCTCTCCCTCTTCCTTCCCTTCCCCCTCTCCCTCTTCCCCCTCCCCCTTTCCCCTTCTCCCCTCTCCCTCTGTCTTTCCCTTCCCTTCCCCTTTCTCCTCCCCCTCTCCCTCTCCCTATCTCTATTATCTCCATCTCTATCATCTCTCTCTCTCTCCCCCCCCACCTCTATATATAGTTGTCCTGTACCTAGAATTGGAACCCACCCATAGCTGACCCTCTGGCAAGTTTTCAGAGGCAGTTAATAACATGGGCTGTAAATCTTATAGGGATAGATTGCATATCTTTCTTCTGTGGAGGAATGGCCTTTCTCTAGCAGTGCAACTCCACATGGACTAAGATACCAGAACTCTCTCAACACCCTTACACTTAACTCATTGCCACTGAGTTGGAACAAACTTGTAGCCAACCCTCTAGTGGATTTTCAGAGGCTACAAATTAATGAGATGGGATTGATGAGAGTTCTCTCTCTCAGCTTTCTGTGGATTCAGACTGCTCGAAAGTTGTCTGCTTTGGCTTAGTAGTGCAATTCCCTATCCACTATGGCTAGTGGAGTGCCCTTTAACACTGTTGGAGGGAAATAATATACAAAGACAGAGGAACATTCACATTTAAGAAAAACAATCTTTTGGTACTGTGGAAATTATATATCTACACACACACACAGTCATACATGGTTCCAGGAGACATTTGGCCAGATCTGTTTTGAATATATATTTATACAGGTATGTGTTGCTTAAATTCCATTCGGGAAACATCCCTTAATAGCCTTCAGATCGTCTCACTTAATAATCTTGTCATATTTTTATGGAAGCTCCTGTCACTTTCTCAGAGTTATTGGAGTATAGTCCCTTATCTCTCATTGTCACCAAGAAAGGCAACACAATGTTGCTCTGCTACATTAACTTTATTGTTCCCACTGAAACATAACCAGGACAAAAATCTGAGCTTGTAAATGAAAGACTTGTCTTCATCTTGATCAGAGACATGAAATTTGTAATTCAAATGAGAAGTGTTAATGAGCTTAATGCAGAGCCTTGAATAAAAAGTGTGTTGTAATGTGCCAATTTGGTTATCATAAGGTGGATTCCAAACATTCCCATTTAGTTATTGATTGTGTCCATTTACTAAAGCTGAGGGTGCATTGCACTCCCAGTTGGCTTGTCTTTCTTTCATCAGACCTGCACCTCTGTGATGATAAACCTTTAGTCATTTTGCTTAATATTCTTTCTGATCACAAATAAATGATCAGGGGAATAATTGCAAGGTTCTTAACCTTGATTTTAAGCCTTGATTTTGTAAAATCTTGCTAACGTGAAACACATCATGACAGTGTACGCTTAACAAGAATCCCACTAGGTAGGACATGTTTTTTTGGAATTGTCGTTCTCTTTTGTTGAAATTGTGTCTGATCGATTACATTTGCCCATTTGTATCTATTACAAAGTAGGATGAAGGATAGGACATATCAGTTGTGATTTGAATCCTTGAAATTATTTTTTTCTGTTTCCCTTCATCCTTGAGTATCAGATAATGGAGCTAATGAACTCAGTGTGCTTGTTCACTTTTGATCCTATATTTTTTTAAAAAAAGAACTCCAACAGAACAACAAAAGATTCATTACCATCATGTCAGAACTGATTCACAACTAACTCTTCATTAATTTTTCAGAGGCTATAAATTACATGGGAGCAGATAGTGTTTCTTCCTTAGAGTTGCTGTTGGATTAGAACCATCAGAGTTATGTCGCCTATGGGCCAAAGTGCAACAGCCTACAGACTAGGCTGGCAGATTTCATAGACGTAATATATTTATGTTTTATTGTGATTACATTTTACTGATTTGTGTTCATTAGAATTTTACATGTTTTAGGAAGCACCATTCAAATTTATTATTTTATCACCTAGCAAGAGTGCAACATATAGTAGTTAATTAAAAAGTAAAAAGGATCTTTTCAGTGAGGAAAGTCTACAAATACAGAACCAACCAATCAGTTTGATCATGCTGCCATAGAGGAATGGCTTTACTCTGGTTAATTTGAGTCTCAACTGTGTCACCAGCATGAGCTTCAGAGCCCACCTCAGACAAGGACAAATGAGCTTCTAGAGGAAACACCCTCGGACATTTTGCTTCTCTCATCATTGAGCATATTTTCTCCATGGTTTATATAACTATTTTTCTGTTCAAAGGAGAGTGTGACCCTATGTTCTGAAGGGAGATGGGAATCATTAGTGATTCCATTTATAGTGTTCAAAACAGAGAAAAGGGTGATATCCCTCCCATCTTTGTTTTTATAGATGTTCAATTGTGCTTAATCCCAAAACAAATCAAGCCCTCTGCCATAGAGCTATTTCTGACTGATAGACACTATAATGCAGAGGAGAACTGCCCGTCAGAATTCCAAGGTTGTGATCTTTATGGAAGCTCCTCTCTTTTCTTGGAGAACATTTTGAGTGAAGTACCAATCTTTATGTAAGCAGGTGAGTACTTAACAATGACACAACTAGGGCTCTTAGGTTGTTCTAACACATACTCAAATGGAAAAGCTTTAGATTCTAGTTTCTAATATAAAAGAGACAAATAAAATGAGTATCTGTGTCATTATTTTTTGTGGAACTTAAGAACAAGGTATGAGCTATGTCAAAGGGAAGGTGGGTAGTAAGAAAACATTGTTTGGATTTTAAAGACATCTAATGGAATGTTTTAGATACTGATAACTAAAATAGTCTGTGTTTCATCTTGTTGTCTTCAAATTTATTAAGCATTAATAATGCTCACTCATTGCCGTTGAGTTGGAACTGTCTTGTAGCTGATTATCCACTGGTTTTCTGAGACTGTATGTAGCGTGGGAGGAGATTGCTCATATGTCTCCTGCACAGTTGCTAGTGTGTTAACAATAAGCCTTTGTCATTATCATAGAGTCCTTGAATTAAAATTAAGTTAAAAAATGGTCATAACACTCTAGGCTTAGAGTTCCTGATATATCTCCCCTTACTAGGTAACAGAGTTGAATTTAAACTCTTGGAATGATTTTCATTTTTGTTAATAATATTTTATATGCAAAAATGAATTCACATTTATTTGCGATTCCAAAAATTACTTTGCTGCTTGTGAATCAGACCTACTTTACTTAACTTGTACTATTTCAATGGAACCTTTTCTCTGTAACTGTGAATGAGTGTTTAACCTAGAAAACTGCTCTAGTATTAACTCCCTTGATGTTACTTTTTGTCCCCATTCTGAAGATAAAGGTCACTGTAAGAAGATAGTTCCTGAGTTAAAAGTGTTCCAAGAGGTTGAGAATGACAATGGCAGCATCTACAGTTCCCCACAAAGGGGACTAGAGTGAGGCATGAGTCTCCCCACTGAGGTCCTGCAGCAGTCTCTGGGGGGTAGCAAGGGATCTGACGGTGATGGGCTACCCTTGACTGGTTCCTTTCTTTATACCTAACTCTGGTCTGTAAATAGAGCAGTGCATACTGCTCTGAGACTGACAGCACACTGTGGAAGCTTCATAAATCAGCAAGGAAGTGTTCTGGCATGATCCTTTCGCCACTCTCTTCCCTCCAGAGCTGACACCTGTCACCTTTCAAAGACTGTACCTTCTCTGTCCCTGTAACGGCATCCCATGTTTCTCCATTCACAAACTCTACTCTGACTCTAGATTATAAAATTTGATGATGTTACATCAGTGGCTGCCAGTGTCTTATTAAATCACTGTTATGTGATTTTATGGCATATGTACCTAAGAACTTAGACTTTCCTTACACTCATTGGGTAAAGACTGAAGGGGGGTTGGAAAATCAGTGTTTCATTTTCAAAGGAATACTGACGTACAAATGTATAAACACGCTTTATTGCATATGATTTGTAATCACTGACAAAATCTTGCATATGCTATGCATATAATTAATATTCCAGTGCATTTAAAATAATAGGAATATTTAAATATTAAGTTATGAAAAAAATACTTTAAACATTTTCAAATTGCAGGGAATTCCATTTAAAAAAGCAATACCAAGTCATTTAATATTTATTAAGTAGATATATTTAGGAAAGTCATACTTAAAGAAATTGCATTATTAATTGCTTTTATTTTATCTGAGTGTAGATTTAAGTTATATCATTCAGCATTCAGTCTCTAAGCTTTTAGAGAAATGTTATGGAAAAGGTTTAAGAAGTTCGCATTTCTTGGAAATAGAAATTGGACATCTTTTCAATGTTTATATATTAATGGTTTTAGAAAGAAATTAATTACTCAACACCTATTTATTGGAGGGTTTGTTTTCTCCTCCTCAACTCAAGTGAGTATTTTAAAATCTTATTTTGAATTCTGTTGAAACAAATAAGAACCATGAGGTGTTTGTAATTGGGGAGTATTAAGTGCAAAAAAGACAAGCAGAGGGTGCCTAAAAAGGACAAAAAAAGTCGGTTCACTATTGATTGGATGGGGGTGGGATAAATGTGTGGCTTCTGCCCTTAATGGAAGCTGATTGTTCAGGGATGTGCCGGTGAGACTGGTCGATTCTTAAGCTGTTGTTTACTGGGAAGGACAATATCAATTTTCCAGAGGGATGATTGGTGGGATGTCAAGGCTGTCACCCCTTTCTCCTCATCACTGACAGACAGCCCAGTGACAATTACCAGTGAAGGGACATTGCCTGCATTGGCATATCCACTAGAGGATAGAACTGGCAAACAAAAAAAAACAAAAAAAGGAAGACACTTCTGGAAAAAAGAAGATATAATCAGCAGTTGTCAGGACTGTTACATATATGATGTCTGAATAACCGCCACAACATACTGCCTTTACTTTTGATTTAATATGGAGCCTGTTTGATGCTGCTTAGGAAATTATTAATCTTAGAAAATTTTTCATGGAAGTACCATTACTTACTACCATAATTTCTGTTTGAAAATTACCATCAGAGTAAACATATGTGTTTCAGTTATTTTCTAATAGTCTTTGGAGAAACTTAGAAGCTTAAAAGTATATAGTTTATTCTTTACAGGAAAGGTTACACTTGTAGTATGTTTCTTCATAAGTTAAGATCACTTTATGACTAACTTTATGGGGTCATACTTTTGGGAAAATTTGAAACTCAAAACCTAATGTATCATATTAAGTAGTTATCAAGATGAGAGACTGAATTCCATCATTTTGGCCAAAAAGCATCATTTACATTGTAGCATATATTTTAAGCAGAGTGGTATATGCACTATATACCAGATTTCCTGCAAAGATTACTCAGTTCATCTCATGTTTCCTATCTGTGTATGTTCCACTGTGTTGTATTTTCAAATAAGTGTAAAGGAAAGAATAATATTTGCAGTCTCTTAAGTGATTGAGAAACTAATACTTGAGGTCAGATAACCATAACAACTGTCAGGTATTTTGTATTTCTTTTTCACCTTAAGACTATCTTTGGCATTATATATGTGCAATTTATTTAGCCTATTAAATTTGCCCTAGTTTAGATTTAGAACAATTCATGGTGGGTATACTTTTACATTGTCAGACTGACATAAAATTGTTTTGAAAGCATGGACCACCTAAATTGTCTTAAAATTTTGTGTATATAGGAGGAAGAAAGGAATTGGGGCGGGCAGCTTCTCAATCAAAGGCTTAGACTGGGAATGCTTTCTAGGTTTCTACTCATTCAGGCGCTGATAATTGCTTTCTACAGAACTGGTCACTGTAGACAGGAAATTAGCTAGACACAAGATGTCCTTGTCCCTCATCTGTATTAACAATCATCATTTACATCAAATGTATTTCTTGTTCATAGATAATATTTTATTACATCTTATTTACACAGTTTAAAAAGTGTTATGTCTTTCTCATTGAATTTGACAAACTTTAAAGTAAGCATAGTTAAATGGAAAAAAAATCATAGTATCCTGCCATTTAGGAACAAATACAGCTAACATTTTTTTACTTGTCCAGCTTAACTGTTGTTTAAATATTTTCAGTGTTTGTATGAAGTTATATTCTTTTATGTCCTTCATATGGTTTTACTTTCCAGCTTCATATATCCATCAATATTCTCATATTGTTGATGTCTTTTCTTATAAAAATAACTAGGTTACAACACTACCAAGTGATTATACATGGGCCTTATATTAGACTTGTAAGATGCTGTGCAAAGTTATCATTAATTTCCTCCCATAAACCACAGGCTAATTGATTTTCCATTGCTCTCATTAAAAATAGATACTTAGCTTTTCAGAAGATTGTCTCAGAAACCCAAGGCAGGGCCTAGGTCCCCTGGGATGCCATCAACTGACCATTCCGTCAGGCCTAGAATAGTGGCCCTCCTACTTGTCAGAACTGAAGTATTTCTCCCATTTCCCAGCAGATAAACATTTGCAAGGCAAATAATAAATTAGCCATTAATCAGAAGAATGTTTGCATCCAATGAACTCTGAATGGAGTGGAGATGTCAGGTAGATAGACAAGGCAAATCAACAAGGCTGAATCAATGACAGGGAAGAGGCACCTGCAATTTAGATAGCCTTGGCCTATACTTTTAAAGACTTAGCCAGTTAACCTGTTCGTGACCAAATTACTTTCTACTTTTTAAGTTTTTTGCTAATACCGTTTGATTTTTATGGTGGAAGACAAGCTAAAAGCAAGGGAAAGAATTGCTGTGGTGTGAATGTTGATATAATTATGTGGGACAAATATCTCCTAAGTGGACAGTAGGTAGGAGTGGCACGATGACGCCTCTTTCTTCAGATTTGTACAATTATGCACATCCTCACCAGGCAAGACCACCTTCTGCAACCAGCTTCTTTCCTAAGATGCTGAAAGTGAGCATTTATCTGCTGAGTCATGAAATAGTTCAGAACATTTTATAAAGAAATCAAAGGTCTTCAGAAAATGTTGTGGTGTATTTTACGACTAGATAGTATATTAGCAACTTTTATGGATTTAAGATTTCAATTTATAATAATGCATAATTTTAGATGCTTGCTTTGAAGGAAATATTGTTATGTATTTATTTTTAAACTTTCATATGGTGATTTTTTTGGTGTTGAACTTCAGAAGTCTCATATTTCACGAAAGTTCTGAAATTGTTATTCCCTTCTTCAGACTAAAGACTTGATTTAAATAGTGGCTGAAATATAATTAACCTTGACATTTTAGAGGTTTTGGTCCCTCATTTCCCTTTATTCCATCCCTAATTGTGCTTGCTCTTCACATGCGTGATTCAGAGACTTCCGAGTTTGGAGACTGAAGCTCATGTGTTGAGTTTTGCTGGATTACTTACTAATCATGTGACCATGGATAATTTTTTTAAAAATCTCTCATTCAATTTCCTCATTCATAAAATGGCAATAATGGACACCCATCCTTTTGGTAAATAGTGAAATGATGAAACATACCTAAGGAAACCTTGGAACTGTTAACTTTGAACTCGAAAGCATGCGTATGTTTTATGAAGTCATTCTAAAGCATTATTAATACACAGCAGTTTTACAAACAATTTTGCAGTCAGTTAGCCCAGCATATCTTGTTTCTGAAGATATGATATCTAAAGGGATTAGAGGGACCAGTGGTTTTAAAAAGGTAATATTATCTGCCCTAAATGTCTGGAGATTAGAAACTACAACCTTTGTTTTCTTAGAATTGACCATCAGGGAAAATTGCTCTTGACTGCAAACACCTACCATCTGGCAGGCTCTGTCTTCCCCCTATGATATTCAATGCTTTACCCAAACCCCAACCCACCGCTGTCAAGTCTTCTCAGATTCACAGAGACCCTCCATTGGGCTGTAAATCAGGGAGGGAGACTTTCCACTTTTCTCCCAGAGTGACTTGTGGATTAAATCAAAAGGATATGGCATTCCCTGGACCTCATTTGATATTCATTTGTTTACTAAAATGTACAATTAACAATACAATTACATGGGTTAGCTGTAGTCTTTGCCTCTGTTTTCTTACTTATTAACGTCTAATCCACTGATTTATTTTTTAATAAGTTGTCTTTATCCTAAAGCTAGGTTTCTTAGACTCATTCACCCACTAGCTCATTAGTTTCAAGCTGGATCCTTCTTTTGTGTTTGCAAGGCTGTTATTCACATGTGAGGAGACTGCCCATCCTTCTCCCTTAAAGTGGCTATTGGATTTGAGCTCCTAGAGAGGGAACCTATACTAGATGGTTTATAAAGGAAGAGCAACTTTCACCCAAGGCTTTAAGGTAGCCATGAGTATTACCACACAGCTTTGTTTAGCTAAGAAAATACTTTTTTTCATTAATATAGATGAATGTGTTTAGTGTTGATTAGCTCCTAAAGAAAGTCCTTTCTGTCGCTGATCACAATGGAAGCCCTTAAACATTGATAGATGCAGTGTGATTGCTTTAGTATGAGTGTGTTCATAGAAATGCCCAGTAAAATAAACAGGAAAAGATTTCCTTTGGACAGATTACCATATAAATACTCTCACCATTTGAATGGAAAAATAATGATACTTTTAACCCATTAGGTGATAACAATCTCTAAAGTAAACTCTGGGGCTCCTAAGATAAGTTATGATGACATATATTCAACATCTCTTAAAGTTGTAATGGGATTCAGTAGGTAAGTATGGGTATATGTGCAATATTTACCTAATACACAATCTTGCAGAAGATTCTAGCATCTAAAGTAGGATCATTGCATCATGACATTCAGAAAGAGTTTATATTTTTTTCATTTTTAAAATTGATTCTTTTATCATTAACATATCATTTCCTATTATCTAGTTATAATCCCTGACTAGAGCAGATAGTTAATGCACTAGAGGGCTGAGTCCACCCAGAGATGCCTTGGAAGAAAGACCCTGTCTTTTGCTCCTGGAAAAACAAAATAAGACACCAATCATTGAAAATTCCCTGGGTACAACCTATACTAACATTTGTGAACTCACAATTATTTGAAAGAAACTCAGGTTAGTTATATTATCTGTATGTTGAAACATACATATGAAACTTATCCACATGTATCTGTTTCATTTTAGCAAAATTTCTTCTTAATTAGATGAAGTTGTGTTTTTACCCAGTTTTTGTTTTTAGGTGCTACTGAGTTGAGTATGAGTCATAGCAACCCTATGAACAAAAGATCAGAACCTAGTCCTGTCCTGCGCCCTCACCACACTTCTCACACACTAAAGTCCACTACAGCAGTCACCATGTCAGTCCACCTGGTTGAGGGTCTTACTCTCCTTCACAGACACTACACCATTCCCAACATCATGTCCTTCTCCAAAGAATAGTCCCTCCTAGCAACATGCCCAAAGCATGTGAGGTGAAATATCATCATTCTTGCCTCCAATCCAGTAGGACATAACAGAGATGCCACATATCCTATAAAGATCATGGATCGTTGTTTCCTCTTTCCACCTTAAATAGGTCAACACAAGTCTCCATTTTATTGCAACTCTCTTTATGCTTGCTAATTGGTCAATTTAGCTATTAATCATTGAGAGTTTCCAGTGGATGTCAAATTGTTCTAGACTTAGGGGCAGACATACAGATACACTAAAGAGACAAAGACCTGTGCTTATGAAGCTTATAGATTTAAGAGGCAGAGAGAAGACAAATTGATAAACAACATAAAATTTACTATCAGATGAAAATAAAGACTACATTTTTTAAAAAAGGATGGAAAATGCTCTCAGTGTTGGGGCACTATGCATGGGAGACTATGTGCAGCAGTAGTGGGAAGAGTTTGCCATGTGAATAGCGGCTTTACATGGTAGCCTAGTGTGTGTACGGATTTGTACTGGCCAAAGACAGGTAGTTTGAATGCACCAGCTGCTCCATGGGAGAAAGATGAGCAGTCTACTTCCCTTAGAATTTATAGCCTCTGACAACCCTGTGGAAGTATAAATTGTTTCTGGCTCGACAGCAATTAAAGTTTTTTTCTCCCCTTGTTGTTACATATATATAAACGTTTTCACAAATTGCATAAGCTTTTTCTTGGTCATGTTTGTATTTAAATCTTACCATGCTTAATTTTTTTTCTTTAGTATTTGGCAGAAAGTTCTTGAAAACAGATAAGCCACTCACAGAGAAAAATGAATCTTTTTCAAAATGTTAACTTTGAATTGGAACTGAGTTATTGATGTTGTTCTATTTCTGTCATTGTTCAAATATTATGAGGCTATAAAGCATTCTAAATACCTGAATGGATACAGATACTTGGTTAACTATCAAAAGTGAAAAAATGACTCATTGTGATGCCATTCATGAATCTTAGGCATATAATAACATCAAAATAGGTGGCTTCTTTCTATATGCATTACTTTTAGCTCTAAGTTAATTTGTCTCACCATTGTTAACTATAGAATATTCCTAAAAGACACAAAAGATATGGTTGTTAAAGAAAAGAGATGCTCTTAAGTTGTGTTTAAATGTTTTTATTTCTTTTAATCTTCTTCTAAATGGATATGATATTTTACTGTATATTTCCTAAGCTACTTAACAAAGTGCTTAGGGAAAATACACCCCCCCCCCAAAAAAAATAACAACCAACCAGATCTAAAGAGTTGACTTTGCAACTCATATTTGTGTTTAAGATTTGTTGCTTTTGTTAGTTGCCATTGTGTAGACTGTGACTCTCGGTGGCCCCGTGTTGCTGAAAAAATGACTTCACAGGATTTTCAAAACTGAGACCTTTTGAAAGCAGATCACCAGGCCAAGTTCCTGATACACCTCTTGAAGGGATTTGAACTCATAACATTTTGGCTAGTAGTCAAGCATTTCACTCATCTGAATAACCAATGGCCTTCTGCTTAAAATACATACCTATTGTTTTTGTGTACCATACAGTCAGCACCAATCTATATAGCCCTTTCTCCAGCAGGTTTTCAGAGGTAGTTAATTGCACAGCAGGAAATCACCCATTCTTCTCCCTTGGAGCAGCTAGTGACCTCCAACTGCGTGCCTTCTGGATTGTAGCACAGCAGCTTCTTGCCACTAGGCCACCAGAGCACCCTCAAAATACCTACTGCCATCAAGTCAGTTTTGACTCATCGTAATCCTCCGAGTTTCTGAGGATATACATGTTCAAGGGAAGAGACATATTAAAACTGTCGTTAGGTGCAGTGAGTGCAAATAATAATGACCCTGTGAACAACAACAAGAACAAAAAAGTAAAAAAAAACAAAAAACAAAACACCAAAAAAACAAGAAGCAACAACAACACAAAACCCAAAGCCAGACTGTCTTTTGCATAATGAAAATTGAAAGACTTTAATCCTGATGTGATATTTGGAAGTAGCCTTGCCTTTCCATCTTCATCATAGCCTTTCAAACTGGTCACTTATGAACTCTTCATGTCACTAAGGGAGAATGAATTGTTTTAAAGTGAAAACAAAACCCAGTGCCATTGATTGAATTTTAACACATAGTAACCACTATGCTTCAGGTTCCTGAAGCTGAAAATCTTTTTAGAAGGAGACTGCGCAGCTTGATCCCCCAGAGCAGCTACTGGGTTTGAACTGCTGACCTTAAGGTTCCAACTATGCTCCTTTCAATTATGCTAAGTTAATGGGATAAATATGCAGATAAAAAAAATTACAAATGAAATAAAATTCTTGGAACGTATTTTCTTTTCAATTTTTTTCTACACTGCCATACCCTCAGTGCAAGCATATTTCTGTCACAAAATGAATGAATATGTGCAAATAAATACATATGTGTGTGCATGTCGTGAGTTTTGAAAAAAAAATAATGTGGCAGAAAACCAAGAAAGTTAACAAATATTTTCATTAAATGTAATGATGAGAAATATATAATAAAATATAAGGGCAAGAAAAAAATTCAAAATGTTCCTTTTTCTATTAAGACTGATATTTAACTCTTTTAAAAATATTGTGTACAATAGTATGTTAATCTCATAAACTTTCACTTGTTTTTCATAAACATGTAAAACACTGTATCTAACAGACTAGGATTTTTCTTAAGGAGTAAAATGAGACTTCAGGAAGAGATCAGAAACAACTGCTAGAGTTGACTTAAATTGTATCTTAAAGTTGCTGTCCCGGGCACACTCTGTTATGAAGATAGTTTCTTTAACAGGACTCCATTTGTAATTAGATAAGGAAACGGACAACAACAGTGAGTTAGTGGCTCCCATGGAATGACAGGTATTGACTGAACACGGGCTGTGCTTGAGACGGCAATGGAGTCAATAAAAGCATCAGGGCTTGTTTGGAGCAACACTGCCAGCAAAGCTTTAATTTGCCACCTGGAAAAGAGCCACAGACATTCCTAACCCGTGGTTACTGCTGATGAGATTTAGCACTTATATTTAATCTTTTGCAGACCGCTAAAAACACTTGTGTGTGGTGTTTGGCACCACAGAAACGAAATATAGCAACAATATAGCACATTGCATTTCAACTTCCTGGTTTGACCCAAGTCTAGAAATATAAGCCTTTTTTGAATCATTGAACCAAGTGTGGAAAGAAAAGATCAACCCCAAAGACTTCAATTTGAAAAACTATAGTGTTAAAAAGCCTTTTGAGAAAAGATAAAGAATGGAAATTATTTCTGTCTGTGTGATCAGGAGTCTTTTATCCATCTTCTACACCAGCTTGGTTGAGTGAAAGGCAATGAATTTTAAAGAAGATTCTCTGACATTCACAAACACAGTGAGAGATATATTATCTTTATACAGTTTAAAGATTCTAGTTAATCTAGAAAACTCAAGACTCATTGCTATCAACTCAGAACAGACCCATAGCTGGCCTTCAGTTGTTTCCCAAGGCTTTAAATCTCATGAGACAAGATTGCCCATCTTTCTCACACTCTTATATCATAGTTGTTTTTTTTAAAGCAAATATGGTCACCTCAAACACTTTCTAGATATATTTGAGACTTGTTACGTAAAAGGTATATACATAGAGAAATACCATAATATAACATTTATATATACTTTTATATATGTTATATATTTTAGACCATATTATCCATACATTTAAAAAAACAACTATAAAGCTATCACAGTTTATATTCTGATCTGTAGGGTATGCAAGTGATGTGATTATTGACTATAGCTGCTCTGGTCCAAATTCTACTACACTTTTAAATTTGCTGCCAAAAAAAAAAAATGACATAAAATTTGCACTTGCTTATTACTACAAATTCAAGTAATCAAATAATCCCTTAAAAGTAACCTTCAGTGTCTAATTAAATAAAGGTTACATTTAAAAATACTGTAATATTTAAATCTCATTTGGTTGCCAGTGTTTAATGTTTCCCACCTGTTGTAACAGAGAAACTGCCAGAGATAAACTCAAATGCATTTTGATTGTGCCAAGAAGTTTTAGTAGTTTGGGGTTTTGTTGTTTGGTTTTTGTGGTGAATCCACACTTACTCCCCTTTACGCTCCATTAGCTGTTCTCAAAAATTATCCGATGTGCTGTGGAGATAATACCTATACAAGGGGTGAGATACTGCCTGTGACTCTGGAAGCTAACAGGGGCTCTGTCCTTATTTCCATACATATTCCGAAGTAGTACTTGTTTTAGTGAATGAACTGACTGATATGTGATAGAGAATGAGTCTGAATTTATTAAGGTTCAAACTTGCTGTGCCACACAAAGAATTTGATCTTAATATATAATTCTAAGTGCATGAAAATGGGGAAAAAAGAAAAGACATCTAGAGATAAAGATATTTAGCTAATACTGGTTCTCTTGTGCCTGTAATCCCTCAGGCTACTCAATTGTTCCCCATCTCACTCCTCCTTTTCTGAAGTCTTTTTCAGAAATTCAGAGGAAAAGAAATAAGATGCTACCAGATAATTTAGAATAGGAAATATTTAGGTTGGAATTGTATCCTTGAGTACTATAAATGATAATTAAAAATTATTCCAAAAGACTGATTATTTTACTTTATCACAGAGAAATAATAAAGTTTGGTTTCATTATTTTATTATTGTTTTTTGTTGTAAGGTGTTGTCACATTGAGTATAACTCGTAACGAACCCATGAACAACAGATCTGAAGAACCTTGTTCCATTCTGTTCCATCCTCATTTTCTCTGACACGCTTGAATCTATTGTAGCAGTCCCTGTATCAATCCATCTTGTTGAGGGTCTTCCTCTTTTTCACTGATCTCTCTTCCCAAGTATGATGACCCTCTTCAAGGAATAGACTCTCTTATCAGCTTTGTCGTCTTTTCTTCCAGGGAACACTGTAGCTGTACTTTCTCCAAGACATATCTATTTGTTCTGTTGACTGTCCATGGGATATTCAGTACTCTTCCCCAACAACACAATTCAACGATATTGATTCTTTGTCTGTCATTGTCAAGTTCTCAGATGCACAGCAAGTGATCGAAAGGAAGATAGTCTGAATCAGCCACACCTTAATCCTCCAGCTGACATTGTTAGTCCTCAGTAATTTGAAGAGAATATTGATTTCTGACTTTGCCAGTGTCTCTGATCTTCTGACTGCTGGTACCAAGTGTGCTGATTGCGGATACAAGTAAGATGAAGGTTTTCTCCATCTATCATGATGCTGTTGTCTCTTGGTCCAGTGGTGAAAATTTTTTGGGTTTTTCATACTGAAATGTAATCAATACTGAAGGCTGTATGTAGTCTTTGCTCTTCTATTGCAAATGTTTCAAGTCTACTTTTTTTATACCAAACAAGGACGGTTGTGTCATTTGCATAACGAAAGTTATTGATGTGTCTCTCTCTGATCCTGATGCCACATTCTTCTCTATAAAATTAGTTTATCAAATGATTTGCTCTCCATAAAGACTGAATGAGTGTGGAGAGAGGAAACAAGCCCAATACATGACTTTACCATTTTTAACCATATAATGTCCCACAACAGCCTCTTGATTTAGGTATAAGTTTCCCATGATCACAATTAAGTGTTCTGGGACTCCCCTGCTTCTCAGTTTTAGCCTCAGTCAAATAGTCAAATGCTTTTTTTGTACTTAAATAAAACACAGCTAGACCCTTCTCGTATTCTCTGCTTTCAGCCAGGATCTATCTGACATCAGCAATGAGTCCCTGGTAACACAGCCTTATTAAAACCCAGCCTGAACTTCTGGCAGTTCTCTCTTAATGTACTTTCTTGGCATTTTTGGATAATTTTAAATAATATTTTGTTTGTATGCGATATTAATGGTTTTGTTATATAAATTCCAATTCTGTTTGATCAAACTGTCAACTATTTAACTATACAGAAACATTTAAAAATATAAAATTGCATTTTAATGGACTAACATTCTGAAAACAAGGCCAATAAAATAGATTAAAATAAAGTATCACTGAGGTGGTTTTGTGTCATTGAGTCAGAACCAACTTGTAGCTGATGCTACAACAGGTTTTCAAATGCTTTAAATAACATGGGAAGAGATTGCTTATCTTTCTCCCATAGAGCCGCTTCTGAACTTGAACTCCCTGCCTTTGGATTGGCAGTGGAACTACTTATTCACTGTGCCACCAGAATGCTCTTAGGATGATGATTTTAGTTAATATAATCAGTCTTCGTGTCCAGAAATATCAGTTTACTTTTAACTGTGTGCATCTTCGTCTTTTAAAATGCATTCACTTTCATCATTTTGTATAGAGTTTGCATAGAGTCTTAGCTGCTTTCTTGGAAAATAGACTAATTTATTCAGATCTTTAGAATTATTATTAGTAAGAGTAATTGAGTTTTAAGAGTATTAAAAAAATTCCAACAGCTGATACCTAATATATGAGCTATTAATGTGGATATATTATAATAATAATAATTCATATTATCCAAATGGGAAAAGTTCACTGATTCAGAATTTTATTCATTCACCAGCACTGTTAAAGACAATAATAATGCAAATATGTTTGGAGTTGGGAGAAAAACACCATATACAATCTCATCTTAAAAGAGCCTCTTGCCTAGGGCAATGGAAAGGCTTGTAAATAAATGATTGTAATATAGTACAGTGTGTTCACGCACTCATGCAGGTAACCTACAAATGAGATCCATAATTCTAAGGGAAGGGATGATTAATTCTGTGTGAGTTGGGATAGAGGAGGGATTGAATTTGAGGCCATTCTTTTGAATAATACATGGGACAGTTCATCCTCCCAAATTGAGTAGTTTAGCCAAAGAGAACTGCCAACTTATTGATCAGCTAATGAGAGGACAGAATTTAGACCCAAAGGGCCTCAGTGAGTAGTGAGCTGACAGGAGTGGAGCTTAGTGCCATTAATAGTTTTAACTAGATTCTGGGTCTCTTCATAAGTATAAGGTTGGTCGACACCTGGAGAAACTTTTTAAAAAATTTATTAGCAAAGAATGTCCAGAAACGGATTCTATCAGGCTATAAATGACATTAAATGTTTACTTATAAGCTTATCTGAGACCTGAATATAGCACTTAATGTAATGAAGCCATTCATTCTGCCCTTGAATGAAAATATTACTAGTATTTTGTGTGTGTGTGTGTGTGTGTGTAAAAGGAATAGCAAAATTAAAAAGATAAGAAAATAAATAAAGGAAAAAGCGAAATACCTTGATCTTCCTCTCTTCCTGGCTGGTAATTATAATCTACTCTATGAGGTTTTTGTCCACCACTGCAACTTTATACTCTACATTTCACCATTGCTAACATCTGTTTGTTGTTCCTTACGCATTAAATTTTCTCAAAAAAAACAAAACAAATCCAAACAAAAACCGACCCACTATAAAAGAGTATTTGTTCTAACCTCTAAAGGTGGACAGTTCTCCTCTTTATCTGTTCCTTATAAGTGTCAGTGACTAGCAGCCTTGACATCCTCCTTCACCAGTGTTGCCCTACTTCCTCATCTGTCACAACAGCAGGGTGTATGACGAAAAGTATTGTGGATTGTGTCAGTTCTGTTGCATTGTAGTGTCTTGCCATACACTTGACTAGAGCCCCTTTAGATAACCTGCAGAACATGGTGCGAATGGCTCTGCACATTATTTCTGTTCTGGGTGTCAGTGAGCCAATTCTGACTCACAGAGATCTTCTAATACAGAATAGAACGGTGCCATTGTGTTTCTTGGCCACCATATTTCTGGATGGAGTCTTGGTAGCATGGTAGGTTAAGTGTTGTACTGCTGACCTAAAAAGGGCAAAATGAGGTAGACCTTCCAATTAAGATTTATGCTCTCAGAAATTCAGTTCAGGGACTCCATGAGTAAGAACTGTCAATGGCATGGAGTTTGATTTTTTTTTTTAAATCTTTATGGTAATAACTTGTCAAGTCTTGTCTTTTGCACTTTGACTGATGGGTTTGAATTTCCAGTGTTTTGGTTAACAGTTCAGTACTTAAATATTGTTCCACCAAGTCACCTTCTTCATATAGTGAACACTTACTTGATAAATCATTGTTGAGTTGATAAAATTTATTATTTTTTTCCATGTTATATGCATGATTCAGAAAATTTTTCTTTCTTTTTAACATTGTTTATGTTTACTGTGCCATTTATCACATTAGCACAAGTTTTCAGCAGCCTTTAATGTCAAAGTATTTTTACATTAAGTTGCACCTGAAGTTTGGTGTCTATTCCCTGCTGACCTTGGACATCATTATATCCCTCTAAACATCAGCTGAAACTCAAAGATAACAATATTTATAGATCCAAGCACTGAATGATTAGGCGCATGTTTGTAAGATTGGAGTAATGACTGAAGGCTCTGGAGATCTCCCTCCTGCCGGACAACACAGACCTGAACTTCCCAAGCTGGTTCGCACTAATTATAAAGTGTATGAGGTTTTTTCCTATAAGTCTTGCATCAGCTTTATTTTTAATTTTTGAGATTTAGAAAATATTTGACCTTTTAAACGGGAGTTCAAAGCAAGAAATGTAATTATTTCATTCATTTTCCAAAATCATAAAGCATACTTTATGCATAAGGCTCTATAGAAGATGATAAATCAGATCTGTAGGATGTTGGTGATCTGAGAGTGTAATAAAGAGGATGTTATGTGAAGATGAGAGCTGAGATAGACAGAGCAAGAATGTCCTGTATACTAATGGTCACAAATGATTTGTTCGAAGGATCACTTGGCTGCAAGGTTCAAATATGATGCGTGTAAGTTGACAATTGAAGTGAGCTCAAAACAACAATTATATTTAGTTTTGTACCTTCAGGAAGGAATATATCAGCTCATAAAACAATTGCATGAAAACAAAAAATAGAAATACATATAAAATAAAATATTGAAATTAGAAGCTGAGATTTGCTTCATATTAAGTAAAGCTTCTGGGTAAGCATGAACATGTGTATGTTTCTGAGTGAGTTATGTATGATATTTTAAGTACTATTTTATTTTGCCTATAGTGAGCATTTACATAGCAAACTAAGTTACGTTGAAGAATGTCTACACTATTATTCAGTAATAGTAACTATCTTTCATAATATGTCATCAGTGTAACTTTTTTCCCATTTATACCATCTTTAGTGTTCTAGCTTATGAGCCACCTGCTGTTTCATTTTTGTTCTAGAGTAATCACAGAACATTTTGTTTTCCAAAAATATATTTTAGAAAGAAGGTCATTATTCATCTGTCATATTATTTATTTTATATTGTTGTTGTTGTTGCTGCTGCTGCTAAGTTCTGTCGAGTTGCTTGAAACTCATAGTAACCTTCTGTACAACAGCTCTGAACCCTGCTCTATGCTGAGGCACCTTCATCGTCTCTGACACATTTACCCCATTACCCCTATTACTGAGTCAATCCATCTCATCGAGGGTCTTCGTCTCTTGCACTGTCCCTCATCTCAGGCATGACGTTCCTCTCCAAGGACTGACCCCTCCTTGCAACATGCCCAGCGTATGTCAGGCGGAGCTTCAGAATCCTTGCCACCAAGGACCAGCCTGGTACATCCTCTCCAGAATGAACGTGTTTGTTTTCCTAGCAGTCCATGGTATATTCAATACTAGTCAAACTATAGTTTTGCTAAAAGAAACCTCGGGAAATAACTGACTGGAAGAGATCCATATTTACTCACATTTCAAATAAAGGTGACTCAATAGAGAATAGAAATTATCAAACAGTATCACTACTATCACACAAAAGCAAAATCCTGCTGAAGATTATAAAAATAAAATACTAGAACAGTACATTGATAGAGTATTATCAGAAATAAACACTGGGTTTTGAAGAGGCCTTGGCCCTAGAAACATTATTACCAATGTCAGATTTATCTTGACTGAAAGCAAAGAGTACCAGAGATGTGGCTATCTGTACTTCATTTACTATTCAAAGGCATTTGACTGTGTGGATCACAACAAATTGTGGCTAACCTTGAGAAGAATGGGAATCCCAGAATATTTAATTGTACTCATGTGAAATCTATACTTTTACCAGGAAGCAGACCTCAGAACAGAGCGAGAAAACGCTGCATGGTTCAAAATCAGAAAAGAAGAGTCTCAGTGATCCATTCTGTCTGTATATCTTTCCAACTTTATATACCCTTATATAAAAAACAGATCATTTGGGAAACTAGACTTAATGAGGCGAAATGTGGCATTATAAATGGTGGAGGACTCATTAACAACCTGAAATATGCATAACACACAGCCTAGCTTGCTGAAACTGAGGAGGACTTGAAGCATTAGCTGTAGAAGGTCAAGGACTGTAGTCTTCAACATGAAGCTTAACTTCAAGAAAACAAAGATTTTTCACCACTGGACCAATTAGCTAATGAGTGTTGATTGTGGAACTAAGCAAGCTAAACATGGTAGATAGAGAAGAGATTGAGGTTGCTACCAGTTTTAGCTTGCTTAGTTCCACAGTGAACACTCATTAGCAGTCAGGAAATAAAAAAAAAAATTGCATTAGGATTTTCTGCTATCAGGGATTTCTCAAGAGTACTAAAGAGCATATTAAATGATCCAGGACGTATTAAAAGAAGATAGAAAGAACATACTGAATCACTATATCGAGAGGCATTGGCAGACACAGAAGAATTTCTTGAAACAACATATGAGCAAGAGCGTATGGTGATTAAAGAAGAAGTTCAGGCTGCTTTGAAAGAAATGGCAAAAAATAAGGACTCAGGAATGGATGTTACACCAATTGACGTATTTCAGCTAACAGATGCTTCCCTGGATGTGCTCACCAAGTTGTGCCAAGAAATCCGTAGAACAACCACTTGGCCAGCTGACTGGAAGAGATCTATATTTGTTCCCATCCCAAAGAAAGGTGACTCAACAGCGTGTGGAAACTATAGAACAATTTCATTGATTTCACATGCAAGAAAAATTCTACTGAAGATTATCCGGGAGGAGGGACTCTATGAGGAGAAATGTGGGGTCAAGATTGGTGGATGATCTACCAACAATCTGCGTCATGCAGATGACACAGCCCTGCTTGCTGAAACTGAGGCGGACCTGAAGCACCTGCTGCAGAAGGTTGAGGACTACAGCCTCCAATATGGATTGAGGCTCAATGTCAAGAAGACAAAGATGCTCACCACTGGACCAATTGGCAGCATCAGGATGGATGGTGAAGAGATTGAGATTGTTCACAGCTTTAGTTTGCTTGGCTCCGCAGTCAACACTCTTGGCACCAGTAGCCAGGAAATTAAAATGCGCATTGCCGTGGGAAAGTCTGCTTTTAGGGACCTCCTAAAGTACTGAAGAAGAGCAGTCGTGTCTCTCTGGAGACTAAGGTGCATCTGATAGAGGCCATGGTCTTTACATCAGAGAGTTGGACAGTGACCAAGGAAGATAGAAGGAGAATTGATGCCTTTGAGCTGTGGTGCTGGAGAAGAGTATTGAGAGTACTATGGACTGCTAGGAAAACAAACAGATTCATCCTGGAAAGAGTTAAACTGGGTGGCTCTTTGGAGGCAAGGATTCTGAGGCTCCGTCTAACATACTTTGGACATGTTGTAAGGAGAGACTGGTCCTTGGAGAAGGACATCATGCTTGGGAAGGTGGAGGGACAGCGCAGGAGAGGAAGGCCCTCTATGAGGTGGATTGATTCAGTGACTGGGATAATCAGGGTGGGTGTGTCAGAGACAGTGCGATTGGCACAGGACAGAGCAGAGTTTAGAGCTGTTGTACATAGGGTTGCTGTGAGTCGCAAGCGACTCGACGGTACATAACAACAATTAAAGAGCAACGATGTCAATCTAGAGACATAGGTGCACTTGATCCCGGCCATGGTCTTTGCAATTACTACCTATGCATCAGAGAACTGGACAGTGATGAAGGATGATAGAAGAATAATCAATACCTTTGAGTTGTGGGGCTGAAGAAGAGTTGAACATCCTATGGACTGCCAAGAGGACAAACAGATCTGACCTGGAGAGAGTAGAACCAAGCTGTTCCTTGGAGACAAGAATTTTGAAGCTCTGTCTCACACACTATGGGCATGCTCGGAAAGGTGGAGGGATGGCACAGGAGAAGGTGGCCCTGGATGACATGGATTGACACATTAACTGGGGTAATGGGAGAAGATGTGTCAGAGATGGTGAGACTGGCTCAGGATTTGGCAAGGTTCAGAGCTATTGTGTGTAAGATTGCTGTGAGTCACAGTTGACTTGAAGGTACATAACAGCAAGTTTTAAATATTCCTTAGGTCAGTTTTTCAGGTCAAAAGTGAAAGATAAGAGGATGAGAGTTTTAGGATTGAGTATCTTAAGATATAGGAGTCAGTTTAGTACTTTTACAAAAAAATTCTATCCAGGGATGAGGATGTGTGGGGGTGAGGAGAGAGGATTAATCTTGGGGTTGTGCAATTTGGGGGTAGTGAGGGATATTGGAAGAATCTGGTCTGAAAAACAGTGTATAAGAATTTTGAAAATAAACTATTATAAATATTTTTTAAAAACTTGAAAAAATACAGTTTAGAGTTTACCAAAAAAAAAGAAAAAAGAAACCAAACCAAAACACCAAATACAAACCCCCCCAAAACAATAAAATGCCAAAACCCCCAAAACCTCTACCCACCGTCTTTCCTTTTCCTGTAATTAATGCCTTGCTTTCAGTCTTTTAAACCAAACAACTGTTTTTGGTCAAATCTTAATTCTAACGCTGATCTGTCTAATGTTAAAACTTTGGATTTTTTAAATGTCTTTGCTGATTGAAGTCACTGAACTTTGCTAAAAATAAAGTAAAATTCCTGTAACTTTCTATTAAGTAGTCATATTATCAGAATTGACTCATTGCATTCTTGAATGTATTTAATATGGTATGAAGCATATCCACTTTGACTAATTGTAAATTTGCATTATTAGACTATAAAAGACAAGAAGTAAGAGCTATAAATTTTCTGTAAAATGGAATCAGTATTAAAAAAATATATTTTGAACTACTCTTTCTTTACAACAGTTTCAGAGAAGTAGGGAACATTTTAACAGTAGGATTGATGATTCATTGTTTGACAAGCAAGCAAAAGAAAACGCAGCTACTTGAATAAAAACAATCTTCAGTATAAAATTATTTCCTCTATGGAGTGACCAGGTTAATGAAAGAAAATTTAAAATTCTCCTTATTATATTAAGCTAAATTTTTTATTTATGTTATCTCCAAACTTTGGGCATTCAGCAATTAGTAAACTAATACTTTGATTTAAATGGAATTTAAAGATATCTTTTTGTTTGTTTATTGGTATTGTTACGCATTCCAAGGCATCTGCATATTCTCACTGGTGTGGAGGGACCCATTTATTCAATATTTAGTTGCTTTCCAAACTGTTATTTCTCTCTTAAAATAAATAGTCATAAAAATATGCAGGATCAATTCCAGAATTAAGAGTGACATTATTACGATGTTTTATCATTATAACTGATTTGGTTTTATTTTGAAGACAAATACAGTAACTTGTTATACTTGTAAGTAGTGGACACTTAGAGCTAAATCAAAGTCTTCAAGTTGATTTTTACTTGTAGGAATATTACAGAAAAAATAAAATAGAGCTATGCCACAGCATTTCTAAGACAATAATCTTTAGGGAGGCCAGCTTCTTTATTTTCTCTTCAGCAGTTGATAGTTCAAACTGCAAACTTTTTACTTAATAGCAGAGTGCTTAAATATTGTGCCCCTGGGATTCTTAAATCTATATATTTGTTGTTTGTTATTGTTGTTATGTGCTGTTGAGTAGGCTGCGACTCATAGTGACCATATGTACAACAGCACTAAACCTTGCCTTATCCTGTGCTAGTCTCATTTTCTCCGACACACATTCCCCCATTACCCCAGACACTGAATCAATACATCTCATCAAGGGTCTTCCTCTCTTGCACTCTCCCTCCATGCTCCCAGGCATGATACCCCTTTCCAAGGATTAGTCCCTTCTTGCAACATGTCCAAATATGTCAGACAAAGCCTCAGAATCCTTGTCTCCAAGGAGCAGCCTGATTTCACCCTCTGAAGGTCGAACATTTTTGTTCTCTTAGCAGTCCATGGTATATTCAATACTCTCCTCCAGCACCACAGCTCAAAGGCATCAATTCTCCTTTTATCATTCCTAGTCATTGTCCAGCTCTTTGAAGCATAGCAAGTAATTGTGAAGGCTATGGCCTGGATCAGGTGCACCTTAGTCTCCTGCCTGGCATCGTTGCTCTTCAGTACTTTGGAGAAGTCTTTGACAGCAGACTTTCCCAGTCAGTTCCATCTTTTAATTTCCTGGCTGCTGGTACCAAGAGTGTTGATGGCAGAGACAAGCAAAATGAAACTGTTAACAATCTCATTCTCTTCACCATCTATCATGATGCTGTCATTCAGCCCAGTGGTGAGAATCTTCATGTTCTTGATGTTGAGTTTCAATCCATATTGAAGGCTGCAGTCCTTGACCTTCTGCAGCAAGCACTTCAGGTCTTCCTCAGTTTCAGCAAGCAGGGTTGAGTCATCTGCATAATGTAGATTGTTGATGAGTCTTCCTCCAATCCTGATGCCACATTTATCCTCACAGAGCCCAGCCTCCTAGATGATCTGTTTTGCATATAGAATGAAAAGGTATGGAGATAGGACACATCCCTGGCATGCACCATTCCCAGTTTAGTACCATGCAGTGTTCCCTTGCTCTGTTCTTATGACTGCCTTCTGGTCCATAGCATAGTCAAGTATTTTGGGATTCCCTTTCTTCTTAGAGGTTGCCACCATTTGTTTTGGTTCACACAATCAGTACCTTTCCAGAGTCAATGAAACACAGATAGATATTCCTCTGGTGTTGCCTACTTTCAGCCAAGATCCATCTAATGTTAGCTATATTATCCCTAGTACCGTGACCCCATCTAAACTCAGCCTGCACATCTGGCAGTTCTCCGTTGATGTTCTGTTCCAGTGGTTTTTGGATAATTTTCAGCAGAATCTTGCCTGCATGTGATATTAGTGATATTGTTTGATAGTCATAATGGTTACTTATTGTGTACAGTGGTTGGATAAGCACCCAGGTTGATTCATGTTGAGAAGCAGGAGTGGCATCAACTTCCTAAACTAGGTATCTCTGGCAACTCTACAAATTCTCTTATAAATATACAGAAATTATGTTAATAATAGAACAGAGTTCAGATCTTTTGTGCAAAACTTACTCTGAATCATATTTGACTTGACAACACTTAACCACTGCTAAATGAGACTAGTTCTGCTATATCTGGAGGAACATTCTTTCACTTTGTACATCACTTTTTGTCAATGTGCTATATAAGGTAACCTGTTTGCTATGTTGCTGAATCTTGTACTATTGGAGTATCAAATACTAGAATGGTTTCCCTTGTGGACAGTGCTTGGTGGAGCTCCCAGTTGTAAAACAAGTTGGGAAGCATGAATGGCATCCACTTCCTAAACCACATGCCTCTGTAATCTTGGAGAAACAATGATAGCTATGGAATTTAGGTCTTTAGTTCATAGAGTCTCTGACGGGACCTCAACTCAATGGAAATCAGCAATACCACAACAACTGTCAGATAACCATTTTTTGAGGATGGAACCAAATATAGATCTCTTCTAGTCATTTGGCCAGGTAGGTTCCTCCAGATTTCTTCCCACAACTTTGTGTGAGCACATCCACAACAGTGGCTGTTTGTGAAAATATTTTCATTGGTATACTTTCAATTCCTGGGTCCTTGATATTTGCCATTTCTTTCAGAGCAGCGTGAACTTCTTCCTTCATCACCACAGTCTCTTGCTCATATGTTCTTTCATGAAATTCTTCTGTGCCCACCAATTCCTTTTGCTGTAATGCCTCTGTATACTCTTAGTGCTTCCTGGATCAATATTCTGCCCAAAGCATCCATATTGTTACTCAAAGCTTGAATTTGTTCTTCAGTATTTTTGAGTGTAAGAAATGCTGAGTGAGTTTGAGTGCTTTGATTTCCTGACTCCAGCTCTTTTCACATTTCATTCTAATACTTTACCTTGTCTTCTTGCACTGCTCTTTGAAACCTTCTATTCAGCTCTTTAATATGTTGATTTTCCCCCTTTTCTTAGGCTTCTTGATGCTCTAGTGTAATATTCAGAGTTTCTTCTGACATCCATTTTGGTCTTAGTCAGTTGTTTTTATGAATATTTTACTTAATGATTCTACACATTATATTCAATTATATTTAGATGTTTTGAACAGAAAACTATATTAAATAAACTTCATAATTGGTTTAATCCTCAAATTTCACATTGTTTCCATAATAAAAAATAAAATGCTTATTTTTCCTTATTTATTTGAGATGGTACTGGCAGAAAGTCAGGGCTTTCGACTCAGCTGCTGGCCACTTATTTAGTTTGTTGTTGTTAGGTGTCATCAAGTCGAGTAGTGACCTCTTGACCAACAGATTTGAACCCTGTCGTAGCCTGTGCCGTCTTCATGATCTCGGAGACTCTTGAACCCATTGCTGTAGTCACTGCGTCACTCTACCATATTGAGTATCTACTCCTCTTCTGCTGACTCTCTACCTTTCCAAGCATGATGTAGCTCTCTAAGAAGTAGCTTCTCCTAGCAACCTAACCAGAATACTTGTTTTTTGCCATCCGTGCCTCCAAGAAGCACTCTGGCTGTACTTTTCCCAAGATGTATCTTTTTGTTCCTTTAGCAGTCTATGAGATATTCCAGGGACTTCCCCATCAACATAGCTCAAAAGCTTCAGTTCTTCTGTCGTCCTTATTCATTGTCCAGCTCTCAGATGCATAACAAGTGATTGAAAAGATCATTTTCAGAATTAGGCTTACCTTAGTCTTCAAATTAATTAGTAGCACAGTGCTACTCTGTGCTTTTGAGAAGTTCTTAGCAATGGATTTGCCCATTGCAATACATCTCCTGATTTTCTGACTAATGATACCAAACATGTTGATTATGGATCCAAGTAAGATGAACTTGTTAACAATTTCAATCCTTTCTACATCGTTCATGACGTTACGGAAGGGTCAAGTGGTGAGGATTTTGTCCTCTAAATGTTGAGTTGCAAGCCCCATTGAAGGCTGTA
>NW_006399831.1:5691994-5722050 GCF_000299155.1 Elephantulus edwardii | reverse complement strand
TGTCATCTTCAAGTTCTCTTCCCTTTCACCAAGCAAGGTTGTGTCAACTGCATATGACACAACTGCAGGTTGTTGATGAGTTGTCCTCCAAGCCTGAAGCCACATTCTTTTTCATAAGGCCCAGATTCTAGAATGATTTGCTCAGCATACAGATTGTATAGATTTGGAAAAAAGGATATAACCTAGATGTACAGTTTTTCTGATTTTAAACTATGTCATATTTCCTTGATCTATTTGGATGCCAAATTCTTTATGTAAGGTATAAGTTTTGTATGAGCATAATGAAGTCATCTGTGATTCCCATTGTTTTCAAAGTTACCCATAATTTGTTATAATTCTCAGTCAAATGCCTTTGCATGGTCACTAAAACACCTTTGCATGGTCACTAAAACACAGACTTCCTTCTGACATTCACTTTAAATCTAAAAATTCATACAGTGATCACGTTTAATTGCTACATTGTATTTGTGGGTACTTTATTGTAAATTCTTGAAATATGTATTTTTAGAATGACTTTATGTCTTTATTTTAGAACTGAATAAGGGATAAAAAGAAAATCCTAGTGATGAAGTGGTTACATGATTTCACTAGTAAATGAAAATTTGGCAGTTCAAATTCTGCAGCATCTCTGTGGGAGAAAAGTAGGGCAGTCTGTTCTGCAACCGTTTACAGCCTTGGAAATCCAGTCAGGTTGTTCAGCCATACTGGCTTTATCAAAACAATGGAAATGAGTTTATAGAACAAAACCAGTCAGTGACAATGTTAATATAAGTGTCCAATCCGACTAAAAGCATTGTTGCTTATGATATACATATTTACTAACATTATAAAAGACTCTCATCTTATATATCACCATCAAATATTGGAGTGGTGTTTTTAAATGGAATTAATGAGTATTTTTTGTGATTTTAAATGTGGGATATTTAGATCTATCATCCTTTTATATTCATCTCTTTGTCATTGTGTGCATTCTTCATTTGAATTGTGTTACCAAAGTGGAAAAAATCAAACAAAATGTAAAATGAAGTTGGCTTATTCACTCAGAAGTGATTTATTTTAAAGTACAAAAGCCAACAATCATATGAGGAAATTAGTGTCTATGATATCTTTTCCAACAAAAGGATTAAATCATATGAAAGGGAAGCACTAATATTTGTCAAAACAGAGATACCTTTACCCAAGAGGGTTATTAAAGTCTAGATGTGTTTTATATGCAAAATGACCTGTCAGGATTATGGAAAAAATCCTGACACTTGCCTCCTCATAAGTGCCCCAGAATCAAAGGTGAAGAATGGGTTTCCGAGCCTGTGAATGTTTTGCTTATTGGGTTTGTATGAGAATATATATGCTTTACATTACATTTTCACAATCATCTCAGTCTTTGTATAAAAAGTAACACTAATTGTATAATAATTACTGTTATTTTAAAAAAAACTCCAAACGACAAAGATACCCTCAACAACTACTCCTCAGAACAAGAGTTAAAAGTTTTGTGATCTCAAGGTATTTTTTATTATATCTTCATCACCTACCATTTTTCTATTTATAATTTATATTGTGTAAAATATTTAATGGTGATATTATTTAGAAATTCTACCATCGTTCTATATGAGCAATATATTTTTGGACCTATATACTGATAACTAAATAGTAGTGTAGAAGCAAATGATCCTTTTCATTTCTTTTTAAGCAGTTTTTGGCAGGAAATGATGGTAGGCTTAGAGCGATAAAAATATTAAAAACCTGATCCTAGATTATTAGGGCAATTTGGTGTGTGTTTGCACATATGAACATCCACATGTTTTTGCATATTGACATGATTTCCAGTTAAAAAGTTAATATGTATTTTCTTTATATTAAATATGCTTAGAAGTACAATTATTGAACAAGTGTTTAAATGTTACTTAGATTACTCCATCTCCCTTAGAATCTTTTCTCAGTCTCACACTCATTTACCTCATAATTAAATTTTTCAGAATTTCCTTTTTCTTGTTGCCAGTTTTATAAATATGTATTCTGCTAATTTATGAGTTACTATTGTGAACTGATATAACTACATATAAGATGATTCAAAACTGTAATATGTTGCCAATTAGATAGTAACTGAAGAAGTTATAGGTTGCTGAAACAAGACCATTGAAGAAAAGATTGGCAGCACACCCTCTTAGAAATGACCATGGAAAAAATGATACATTATATTTACCTCCTATGTCATGGTAACTGGTGTGTTGTTTTGGTATTTTGTTTTGTTTTTTTAAACAATATATCTGTGCCTGCTTTTATCAGGGCTGTAGGGAAATACTTCCGTTATAAGCACTCAATCATTGTAACATAAAGAAATACCAAACCTTGAGCGTGTCAAAACAGTGCCGGTTCAATGTACTTAATTCCTTCAGTGAAAATAGGGTTTATAGCAATATTATAACCCCAGATCAGTAGCCTTTAAACATGATGTTTATTGCCTGATGTATTCACCATAAATTTCGTAAGACTGTAAATAGGTAAATACATATAATTGTTGTTGTTAAGTGCCTTAGAGTCATAGATGACATATAGCAACCCTATGAGTCTATGAATGAAAGTCTTGAATGCAAAACTTTCATCTTTTCTCCAAGTTCATAGAGTTTCTGGAGGCAAGTTTGTTTAGTTTTTTGGTATTTTTTTTTTTTTTGGAAGTGGATACCACTCCTGCTCTCAAACCAGTTGTATTCCAGAGTTCCACAAAGACCATGCCTGAAGGTCGTTGGCCCAAGTGCCAGAAGCCTTTTTAAAGGTGAGGCCAAATCCTGTCTCATACCCTATTGTGAGCAAGAGCCACACTCTAACACTCTAATCTCAACCCCAAACCAGAAAACACACCTCTGCAGGATACATAAATGTAATTTGGAAAAATTATTAAATAGGAAAATAGTGTTGGTAGCAGTATTTTAAGTGGAACCAAGACATATTTGAGTTGTGTGATGCCCAAGTTGCCTTGTCCATGATCTTTAGAGAGTGTACATTTCATTTCCCCATAAAAAATAAAAGGAAGATTGGGTGATACAGTACTGATTTTGAAACTTAAATGTCTTTAGTTATGCAAAATTTCAAACCTTTCTATTGACAAGTGTTAAAAATTTTTCCCAAGAATGGGGATTAAAAACTATTCATATTCCAAATTTTCATAAAATCCTACTCTAAAATTAAAATCAGGCAAATACAACTTATTTGCAAAGTTTCTCATGCTAAGAAATCTTCTGGCTTTGCAGTCATTTGCAACTTATTCAGAGTGGCATTCTGTATGTGGACTATCTCAAGCATGAATTTTTACTTCTGCTCACTCTGGCTCCACCAGCTGCTTCATAGAATGAAAGATCTTGTCTCGCAGAGCTCTATAAACATATACTGACCTGAATGCCTCTGTTAGCATTCCTCCAAATTCATCAGATAAAAATGAACTTTGTTTATGTTTCAGACAAAACCTCTATAATTTCTTTTTTAGTGTAAATGGGAAAATGCAGCATTATGATCTGTGAAACACACAGAAGGTCTAGTCAGCTGTATCTGTCTTGGAAAAGGGTGCAATATTTTGGCTAAACATGCTTTGGGCTTTGCTATTCGTTCAAGCCATTACAAAGAGAAAAATATTCCTTTTATTTTAAGCTAGATTTTTCCTTAATGGTTAAATTTTTGGAACCTAAGAAATGTGAGATCTAGATAGAAAACATATTTATAGTAGTAGAACTTTAAGTGACAACTAATAAGAGTTAACAAGACTGTTTTTCAGGTTATTTTAATGATATATGTGGTGGTCCACCTTATAGGTGAATTAATCTGTAAGAAACATATCCAGCTAACTAGTAAAAAAAGAAAAGTTTGCACCTCAGGTTTTTATACAGACTCCTTGAAAATGATATATTTAAACATGGTAGTCCAGTAAATCACAAAAAATAAATTCTCTAAATACATAGAAGTACTTCAGGTTGGTAAAAAAAGAAACCAACAATCCTCCCTTTCAGATGTGTACGCTGATTAGATGTTTACTAAGTATAGCTGTATTAGAAACTTGGCTAAGATCTTCTGTTCATTTAACAGTAAGGAGTGTTAGTGTACTAGCTATCATTTCTTAATGACTGAGTGGCTAATGAGTTATGATCTCGGAATATGTGATTTCACTTAATCTTGAAATAAGGCAAATAGGTAATACAAACTTATTTTGAGAGCAAGTTATTGTGAGTGCCTTACTTTTTTGACCTGTTGTGCCACTGGCTAGTCCAGTGGTGAGCCATAAATTGAGCAGAGAGTCTTAATTGTTCAGGGACTCAGTGATGGAGCTAAATGCTCATGAGGGATTTCACTAGATCATTCAACTCTTTAAAACTGTGACCTAAGACAGATAGGAACCGTGGTCTCTAGAGACAAGAGGGTAATGCATTAAACTTGTATATACCATCTTGCTTTGGGTTTACCTTTTGCCCTTACTTTCTTTTTTACCTAATAAAACTCAGCAATAGGAATTTTTATAAACACACAAATATTGCTGAAAGCCTAATCTAATTAGGGAAAGACTAAAATTTATGATTTGGTTGTTAATTAGGCTTAAAGAACAAAGCTAATGCTGTTCCATTTAGTGAGAAAGGTCTCTGAGGAGCAGAGAACTGACCAATATTGGTTCTCCTGCTGGGAAAACACTGAGCATAAACAAGTCCCCAGGGCTTCATTACTGCGCCTTTTAGACAAACACAAACTGCATCTTAGTTTATTTGAAAATCCTTACAATGATGCTTTATTGTATATCTATAAATTTTTCATGTTGACATGTGAAAGACTTGTAAAAGTATACACGCCAGAATGATAAACCTTATAAATAGCACTTTACCGTCAAATGCAAGATGTCTGTAGATATTACATAGCATGGTCATAAAATGAATATGTTTCTCTTTAGAGAAGCAATTGTGGAAATGAATGGTAGTATATAAACAGAGTGTTAAACTGTGTACTGAAAAAGTAAGCAATTTAGCATTAGAAAAAGTTACTGAGTATGCAATTTTTTTAAGCATTGGAAGAGAAGATATATCATTTAAATGTGTCGTTTTATTCCATAGTAAAAATACAATTAAAAATAAATTTAATTTACAATACATAATCATACTTTTGTGCCTGGTTAACTATACATTCTCTTAACATTAAAGTATTTTACTATCTTTGTCATAAAAAGTTCTTTTTTCCTAAGAATTGAAAATAGAACTCCATTCAGCCAGTGAATTCACTCTATCAGAATCTCTCTATCTTGCCAGGTTTTAAATATACATCTTTTGTTACTAGTTTTTATAGACTACATATAACTTTAAATTTTGCCCATGCCTATTTAGTTTTAATAATCAGTGGAATTCTAGATTCTTGAGTTTATCTTTCAATTAGTTGAATCACAGCATAGATTGTCTTAATAATTTTCCTTCTGGTCGTATAAATAGCAACTGTGTACTCTAAATTTTATTTCTGTTTAAATATGAAGAAATCTGTTCATTTGATATGAAAGAGCACATTTCCATTTAGCTATGTACACTGATTTACAAATATTAAAACATGTTTTCACAATATGTTCACATAAGCGCCTGGTTTGTGAATCACATGCCAACTTTAAAAGCTGAACACCCTTTGAATATAGAATCAAAGCTTGTAATAATTTGAGTCAATAGTTTTCAATGTGATAGAATTATCAAAAAGAGGATTGAGAATTGAGTCTCTGAGCAACACTGATGATGTTACTTACTCCTTGATTTCAGGGAAGAAGCTGAATCCTGGACAAAATCCTACCTTGTTCTTAAAAAAAAAAATAGCACAAATAAAGATTCTTTTTGGCATGAGAGTTTATCAGAATGGCCCAGATAGACATTTTGATGAATGTTAAGGCCTTTGAGATCTGCATGTATTTAAGTGAACTATGTTAGTTTTCAGACAAATATCCTTCATTTTTCCTAATAGGGCCGTGACCTTGGAGAGGCATAAGGTGAGGATGTGTCATGACCTAATCAACAAAAGAAAATGTAATTATATCATCACCCTGTGTAAGACATTTGCATAGATTCTTTATTTTGAAGACTTTCTCATTTTAACCAATAAAAAAGATGCACATTTAAAAATATATAAATATGTATAGAATGGAAATAATAGTAATATATGTTAAACCATACCTATCCTGTTTTTTCCAGATATGACTTTACGAGAAATTACTTTTTAAACCATATACATATAGCTTTTTTTGCACAAATTAGGAACCTATCTGTTTAGCTATTAAATTAGCTTTGTATTACTTTGTTTTCTCTAAACAGTTGTGTAAATTAAAGGCAAATAAAAACTCCAAGTAAAGATTACTTTGCATTATGTGAGATGGCAGCTTACACATGGGCGTGGAATGCTGAGTATAAGACTTTGTTTCTATCATTCTGCATCCAGTTCAGAAAACAATTCCTAAATGTGATGTAGCTAGTTCTTGTAGTTACATTGATCACTGGCATCTTAATCCAGTAGATCAATATACAGCCTTCCTCCAAAATCTCAGGGGCACTCTTCATTTAAGATCTTTTCTTGGAGTTGACTTCATTCACTGCAAATATTTAATTGCCTATGTTCCTGGACGTGCTGCTCTTCAATATAAGTTTTCTTGCACCAAATTTAGTATGATTGTTATTTATTTATAACAATTCTTTTTAAGGTTCTTCTCAAATCGCTTTTTCCTTGTCTCTTTTTTTCTATTTATGTCTCTCACATTCTACCGTGATTCCAGACTCAGTGGGGTTTTTATCCTAAACTTCTCTATTTTGTTGCAATTGTTTTTTACACTGGTAGTTTCTGGGTTACTAATTTATGACTTAAGGGCAGTCCTTTAATGTTATGTAAATTTGTCCTCACATTGACATGGTTGAAACAACCCCTACTGTCAACAAATGCTTCATAAAAAATAACCTTCACTTGCTACATATGCATTTGCAAAAAATTGAAAATCTCCAGAGACTTTACTTGCTCTAAATTGAACCCAGTGTCATCCAGTGGATTCTGACTTCCTCCTGCAGGACAGAGTAGAACAAGCCATAGCGTTTCCAAGGCGGTAAACCTTGATGGAAGCCGACTTCCTCTTCTTTCTCCCACAGAGTGACTAGTGAGGTTAAAAACCCTGCCTTTTGGTCAGCAGTCAATCTCTTAATCATGGGACTAGCAGGGCTCTATGGCATGAAAATTGGGCTAAATAAGAATTGTATGCACCTGCCCCGAATTGCCCACATATTCTTAAGGACACAGTTAAGTGATGCCCTATATGTATGCTGTGGATTGCCTGTATATGGTATCTTTCATTGCCTGCAGCAAATTGAGTTCATTTTTCCAACACAAGAAGAAATTACTGAGAACTCATTATTTGCCAACCATGTATAGTCTTTGGGTAAATCCTGTACAAAAAGCTTTTGCTAACTTGAAGTAAACAAATTAAAAACTCTAAAATTTTTCTGCAATCAACATTAGATTAACTGTAATTATTGACTCATACTCTGATTATTTTTATGTTAACACTTTCCTTAAAATGATGACTTTGCTGGTCCTCATGCCAAAAGAGAAAGTCATTTTACATAGTAATCTTATAATTTCTCAGAAATTGAGAATCACATGGCTCTTGAAAGAAATGATTTTGGGAAATAGAGGACCTGTAACTAAGATTTTCCAGATTAAAAATGACTATGAAATTAAAATTTATTTTCTCTCCATTCTTCCCTCTCCAAATTCTGATTTATGATGAGCGCTTCCTTTTACTACCCTCCCTTTCCATTAGAGATTTTTTTTACAACTTTCATTACACTCAGATGATTAGCACAAAATCTCCCCTTAAGATTTTTAGCCTTGGAAAACTAATGGAAGTTCACTATGAGTTGGAAGTGACTTGACAGTAATTTTGAAAATGTACACTACATTCGAATAAACAGGATACTATATAAATTTTAGAAGAGCTCTAGTGACCTAGTACATAAGGGGTTATGCTGCCAACCAAAGGCAGGTGGTTTGAATCCACTAACAAGGCTGAGGGAGAGAGATGAGTAATTTCCTCTGACGCAACTTACAGACTCTGAAAACCTACGGTCGGGTCAGCTACCATTGCTTCTCACTTGGCAACACATATCACCACCACCACCCCCCAGCAACACGCAGTTTATAAATGAACTCTCCCTTTGCCCAGTTAACTTTGTCAGTATAGCAGTTTGCCACTTCCGTGTTTTATGTTTAGCATATTTACAAAAATAGAGTAATATCTTTTCTGTTCCCTATGTCTGTTTAATTTGGTGAAATGGAGAAGTACAAGAAGTTGATCAAATTTGAAGCAAGCATTTATGAACATGTAGTGGTGGTGATGTACCATAGAGTTGGAACCTACCCATAGCTGACCCTCCGGTGAGTTTTCAGAGGTGGGTAATCACTCAGGAAGAGATTGCCCATCCTTCTCCCTAGAAGCAGCCAGTGGCCTTGAACTGCGTGCCTTCAGGATTGCAGCACAGCTTTTTTTTTTTTTCATTAGAAAAGGAATATTCTTTTTTTTTTTTAAGAAAAGGAATATTCTTTAAGTCAATTGTAGTTTTTTAAAAATATGTTAAGAAAGGGGGAAAAGGAATAGTTTTTAACTTAGTAGGGAGAATGCAGGTAAAAATATACTTAGAGGACAATTTAAAAAAGTTAACTCTAAATGATTGTATTCTATCTCCCATGTTAAAAAAAGTACACTGATGATAAACTTAAAAACACAGAAATGAAACTAACCTCACAATAAATATGTAAATAAATGTAAGGAAAAGTAATAGATTTATGTTTAAACTATTATCCTTAAAATTAAATTTTAAAAACTTAATATATATTTTTACAATGAAGCACTTAAAATGCACAGAAATATGAATAGCAATCTACCAAGTTTCTAATTAATAAGATGTTTAGGTTTATATTAATAATTGTACATACATACCTGTAGGGTCACTATGAGTCATAATAATTGACTCAACTGTAATTATTTTTTTCTCTTGCATAATTATACTTAAAAAAATCCTTATTATACAAGAGTGGAATTGTATAGAAACTAACCCTGTCAAGTTAACTGTCCTTCTATGTTTCTCTCCCCACCTACCAGGCCTCATTAAATTAATCCGAAAGGAACACTATCTCTTTAAAGCTGAGACAGTATTGTGTTGATGAGCTAGGGGCGGCCCACCAATTGGCAGACCCATTGGGTGATAAATGTCCAAGTTCCTCCAGGCTGACGACACATTTTTCATCATTAATCCAGCCCATTGTAACCAGGGCCACTCACATTGATTCGAACTAGGGGGCATCATCTGCTGTTAAGAGGGTGATGAGTTGCTAAAAATGAAGGCCTGAAAGTAATCAAATATATTTAGAGCCTTTCCTGGAACTTGCTAGGAGAGCAGCGAGAGTAAACTAATAGGGGAGCTGCAGACAGGTAGCAAGGCCCTAAGGGAAGTGCTCTGCTTTGTATGGGAATGAGAGAAGTCCACTTAGAAGTGTGTTGTCTAATTTTAGCTATTCTACGTTATAGATGTTTGTTTTGATTCATTTAATGCTCTCAGTACTTAGTTTAAGACCATTTGGAAACATGGTATATCTCTATGTAAATATGCAATCTCTAGGAACTCAGTTATAAAGACCATGAAATAATACAATTTTGGAGATTGTTAAATATTTTGTTTTCCTGAATTGTTAATAGACTGAGGACTCTGGTGGCATAGTGTGTAGAGAGTTGTGCTGCTAGCTCAAAGGTGGTGCCTCTCTGGTGGTTCAAATGCACCACGAGCTCTATGGTGGGGCATTAGTGAGTGTCCTCCTTTGAGAGTTATAGCCTTTGGAAGCCCCCAGGAGAGGGTCAGCTAGGTGTCAGTTTCAACTCCAAGGAGCTGTGAGTTGATATTTTTTGTCCCTTTTTTCTTGTTTGAATAGATGGAAAAGGATGCTAATACTTCTTTTCATGAATTGGCAAAAGTTGGTGGGTAACAGGAACATTTTTTTGTTTTTATTCTTGCAGAATTCAACTTCAACAACTTTAGCCAAAATTGGTTAACATAGGAATCCTTGTGGCACAGTGGTTAAGCACTCTGGTAACTACACGTTTGATGATTCAGCTCCACTGAGTGCTTCCTGGGAGAGAACTCTGGCAGTCTGCTTCTGTAGAGATTACAGCTTTGAGAACCCTGGGGACCATCCTTATTTGTCCTATAGGGTCGCTCTGCGTTTTATACTTTTGTTATTTGATTTTACTTAATAAGGAAAGGTGTCTTTTGACAGCGTGCATGTGTTATGCTACTTCAAGGGTATGTGAGCACATTCAACAAGATTTTATTATTATATATGCATATGTATTCATTCAGCAGTCTTCCTCTAATAAAAGACCTACAACCTTGGAAGCTCAATGGAACTTTGCTCCCATTGGGTCATATCTAGAGAACCAAAGGAAACGTGGATGCTTTAACAACAGAGAACCATGCGATTCTTTTTGTCTTGCATCTCATTAAATAGAAAATTAATTTCAAGGCTCAAATGTATTCTTTGGAAGTTTGGGTTACTTCTACTGAGTCTCATTGTTATGCATAATAGAACAAAAAAAGATAAGGGCAAACATTGGCGCATAATGTGGCTTAAAATGAAAAAAGTGGGACCTGAAAATATTCCTTGTGATAGAGAAGAAAGATGAGGAAACAGAGGAAAGACAAATCTAAATGAATCTTAAAGGGACACCTTCAAGTGTTCCATTTATTTTATTACTAGACATCAAACCATTACTAGACATTGAGCCATTTACTACTAAAATATTTCATAATATAAGGGGAGGGGGAGAAGCCTTGATATCATATTAAAATGTTTCCACTGGAAAGAATAATTCCCGTCTGATTTCTTTAGAGGGAGATCATTAACCACCGTTTTTAAATATTATTTCCTAAAAGTTCTAATGCCAAATGCCATGCCTTTTCTATTTGCTTATTTTAATGAGGTTTGTATGTCATAGCTATCACCTGTCCATAATGCTGCTGAATTCAAAAGGAAGGTTTTCTCACTGAGCAATAGATGCAAGATGCCCTTGACTTTTCTACTTTGTGGTTAGTATTCGGTCTGAGTTCATTTTAAGTGAGTCTTTGTGACACAGTAAGTCACTGACAGTAGAATAGCAGACAAGAAATAGGTTAAATAATGATGGTCTTTGAAAGTGAGATTTGATTGTATGCGTAGATACGGGATCTTTTTTAGGGTTAATGGGAGTCCCCAATTGGTGCAAATAATTAGTAATGTCTGTTGCTAAACAAGTAGTTGGAAGTTTAAGTCCATTTATATGCTCCTTAGAAGAAATTGTTGATGTTTTATTTTGAAAAATCAGCTATGGGAAACTGGAGCATACTCTACTATGAGACATTTAGGGACACCGTGGTCTGCCCTCATCTAATTGACAGCTGGTTTGGATTACAGTGAATCCGTATGGGGATAATCTGAAAATGCTGGCCTTTGAGAGTTCCAAAGGCAAGAGGAAAAGAGAAACAGTAATAATAATAGCTTGCTGTCATAGACAGAATAATGGCCCTCAAAAGATCTCAATTTCCTGATCATCAGTGAATGAATATTTGAGAAGTAAAAAAAAGTACCTGGAGGAGGGGGAAGGTAGAGAGCGAGGTAAAAATGTGCAACAGAGAATGAGTGAAAGATTCAAATTTTCTGTAAACTTTCATTAAAAAACAATTAAAATAAAAATTTTAAAAAAGTTAAAAAAAAAGACCTGTAAATGCTGGACCCAGCAAACAAGTCTCAAAATGTGATTAAATTGGGGATTGTGCTATGGAGAAAGGAAGAGAATCATCCAGATGAGTTTGTTCTAATCAGACAGGTCCTTAGTAAAGAACATTTCTTAATATTCAGAGGGACATATTACCTTTTTTATTATATTTAAGTTGAAGGTGGTCAGAAAGGTGCAACACAGAAGGCTTTGAAGGTGGAAGAAGTGGCACAAACCACAGAATGAAGGTAGCATAAAACAAAAATAGAAAAACGAGAAAGGAGACATTTCTCTATAGCCTTCAGAAAGGAGTTCAGCCCAGCAGATGCAGCTACTAGCTGGATAGTTGACAGTTCAAACCCATCTACAGAAGAAAGGCCTGTTGTTCTGGTTTGGAAAGCTCAGTCTTAAATCCCTATGCTGTTGTTGTTGAGTTCCATCAATTCAGAAAAGACCTATAGCTGACCCTCCAGCAGGTTTTCAGAGGCAGCAAATCAGAGGCTGGGAAAGTGCCCATCCTTTTCCTATGGAACATCTGGCGGATTTGAACCTTGTGCCTTTGGGATTGCAGTGCAGCTTCTTACCAAGAGGCCACCATAGTTCCCACATAAAATCCTTTAGAACGGTTGTACTGTGCATACATGCTATGATTGAGAGTTGTGTTGAAGGCAAATCACAAGAAGCTTTTTAGGGAATACATAAACATTTAATACAATGTTTATTACATCTCAAATAAAGTCTTAAGTTTATAATGACTTTGTTGGCCTTCTCTCTGTTCATGTCTGGCTCCATCATAGACTTACTCATTGCTCTGTGTCCTTATTCATATTGTTTTCATTCACTGTTACTCCTTCCCAGTGTCTTCTGCCTTATTTATCCACAGGATTCAAAATGTTGTTCAGTTAGGTCTTTTAAAATCACTTCTTCCAAGTAGCTATATCTAGTCATCTGTATTGTTACTGATTGCCATCGAGTAAAGCAAGACTCATAGTGACCCTATGAACAAAAGACCTGAACCCTTTCTATAACATTTCTCAAAGTTCATAGAGTTTCCAGAGGCATGTTGTTAAGGAAATGGATGCTATCTATATACTAACTAATTATTCTACCTAAAATAAGTTGCTCTGACACTATTCATAGGGCTTTCCACTTGTTGTTCATAGGTTCACTAAGAGTCATAGTAGATAGGACAACAACAAATAAGTTGACTTTGATACAGGCCATGCTCTTGCAATCACTTGTTATGCATCATAGAGTTGGACAATGACTAAGGAGAATTGACGCCTTTGAGCTGTGGTGCTGGAGAAGAGTATTGAGGGTACCATAGACTGCTAAGAAAACAAACAGATTCATCCTTGAGAGGGTTAAACTGGGAAGCTCCTTGGAGCAAGGATTCTGGGGCTTTGTCTAACATACTTTGGACATGTTGTAAAGAGGGACTGGAGAGGAACATCATGCTTGGGAGGGTAGAGGGACAGTGCAGGAGGGGAAGACCCTCTATGAGGTGGATTGATTCAGTGACTGGGGTAATCGGGATGGGTGTATCAGAGACAGTGCGATTGGCACAGGACAGAGCAGAGTTTAGGGATGTTGTACATAGGGTTGCTTTAAGTTGCAAGTGACTCGATGGCGCATAACAACAGCATGTTGCTTATGAAGATATTTTATTCCAACAAGCACGTATTAGAAATATGTGTCAAGTAGTCAGATTCAGTATAAACTTTAGAGTCTTCACTTGCAAAGAACCTAGACTCCAGGGAGATGGATGTGTAAACGGATAATTACAATACTATATGATACATATAAATGACCTGATGGTCAATATTAATGATTCCCAAAAGGATAATATTTGGTGATATACAAAGTGAAGCATCAGCTTCTGTGAAGAATTTTGAAAGGTATCCATCCTAAGCCTTCATATTTTGTGGCAGTACCTAATCTCTGTCCTTTTTCATTTTATTCTCCTCCTTATTCTTTATTACATTGGTATCTTTTTTTTTACATTGGTATCTTTGTCTAATGAGACTTGATTCATCAGAACTTGACCTATCTGTCATGAAAACGAAGATTTAAATGTTGATGATTATGAGTCTGGGTAGCAAAGAAGTGACGTGAGCTCCTTATCTTACGAGCAAGCCAAGTCATGAGTCTTTAAATGGTACTGTCCAGGAGGCAGATGCTGAGGTTGTCCTAAAAAAAAAAAATCATAACTTTGATCTAATGGTTTTCATTATAAGTTAAAACTTAGTGATTTTTTTTCTTTTGTTTTTAGTCAGAATGATTGGTGTCCCGATCTTTAACTGATTCCCAGTGAGGAGTTCTACACTGATTATCATTGTCAGGTTTCTCATCACATAAAACCATTACACTTGTAAAGTTAAACAAACTCACATGAAAATATATTTAAAACATATTGTTAAATATTAAAAAATAAGTATAAAATGGTAAAATCTTATTTATGAGAACCCAAATAGACTCCATTTTATGTAGCACTGACTCCATTTGAATAACCAAACCCTGTGTGTGGAAAATTTCTGCCACAGTCCTAAACTTTTGTCTTGACCTGTTTCCCAAAGTAGTAGTTGATACAGTTTATGTAAATGTTTTGCATTTTACTCTTGATAAACCCAAAATGTCAACGTTTTGCACTGTACCTTTGATAAACCCAATATGTTGATGTTTGGTACTGTACTGTGACTACACCACTGTACCCTAGTGATATGTCAACAACAAGATATTGTAGCCTGCGGCCATATAGCCCAGAATCTAAAGGACAGTAAGAATATAAAGCACTTAACTGAAGCTAGGAAGTGGGGGGAGTCCTGCCGTGTTGCTGGGAAACCCTCCCTCTCGCTGCAGAGCGAATAAATAACCTCACTTATAACCTGGTGCTGTGTGTCTCTTATTCTGTTGGGCACAACATTTATACATGACAATTCTGTGAAAAGGAGAGGGAATTCAGAGGGTGCTACAAATACGGACCTCTGATGGCCTAGTGGTAAGTTGTGCTGCAATACCAAAAACATGAGGCTTAAATCCACCAGCTGCTCTGTGGAACAAGAATAAGATTGGCTGCTTCTGCAAATCCACTGGAAGGTCAATAAATAGCTTTGTATACAATAGAATTTCAGCTTTTTATAATCCTGTTGTTGGTGTGTACCATCAAGTCCTATCTGACCCTCTGGCAGGTTTTCAGAGGCAGTTAATTGCATGGGAAGGGATTTTCTATCTTTCTCCTTCAAAAGCAGCTTTTAGATTTGAACTGGATGCCTTTGGGATTCCAGGGCAGCTTCTTAACAGTACACCCCTGCTAGTAATTATATATATGCTGATAATTAGTTTCTTTAACTTTATTCATAATATGTAATATAAGCTAAAGATATGGAATGAGAAGCATTGAAAATGTTTAAAACAGGAAATATGTTTAAATTCTGTTTTATCTAGTTATTTATGAGTTTCAGAGCCAAAAAGACCACCACAATAAGTAAAACTTTAAAAAAAGTCATAATATCCTCATTAACCACATAAAATTTTTTCCGTGGAATTAGCCTTTTTAAAAGTCCCTTTGTCATGATTGATAAAAAGGTCCTTCTCTATAACTCAGCTCAGCTCATTGCCATAGGCTTGGAACCAACTCATAACTTACCCTCCACTGAGTGTTCAGAGGCAGTAAATAGGAGACTGCTCCTCTTTCTCCTGTGGCACAGCTAGTGAATTTGAACTGCCTACCTTCCTAGTACACCTAGGACACCAGAGTTTTCTATCTTAGTGTATATATGGAGAGCAAATAGTCCCTCAGTAGTATGGTTTTATCAGAAGTACAGTTCAACTGCTTTTTCAGTCAATATTCAAAGGTGCTGTTGAGTGCTGTTGAGTTGGAATTGATCAATAGTTGACCTTTCAGTGGGTTTTTGGAGACTATAAAGCACAAGAGAATAGATTGTCCATCCTTCTCTCGTGGGGTCGCTGGTGGATTTGAACTGTATGCCTTTGAGATTGCAGCACAGCTGCTTACCTCTACGCCAGGATAAACCAAAAGAAGATAGTATTGTTTTTGTAATTAGGACAAACTAGTTTGCTATGCTCATAATGACCGCTGGAACAGCAGCTCTGAACTTTACCGTAACTTGAGCATCCTCACCATCTCTGATATATGCCTAATGCTATTGTTATAGCACTGTGTCCATCCATCTTGTTGAAAGTCTTTACTCTTTGTCTGACCCTCCAACTTTTCCAACATAATGTCTTTTACCAAGTCTTGTCCCTCCTGACAACATACTAAAATTATGTGAGGCAAAGTATCACTATCTTTACTTCTAAGAAAACTCATTGTACTTCCATCATTCACTGCAATTTTCCTAAAGTGACAAACATTTGGAAATCATTCCTTAAAAATAAATGTGAGTTGTATTTGATGCCACTGTTGGGAAGGAATGCAGGTATGCTTGAAGCATGAAGCACTGGGCACTCTAAGGCTAACACTCCTTTATAAATGCTAGCCACACTCGTATCATTGTGAACCTTTCTTTGTTACATTGAGTATATGTACTCTGAATGCATTTATTAAATATCCTGCCTTCTTTTAGTCTCTTGATCTTCCTAGTTACGATTTAGCAAGCACCTACTAGGTGCTTGTCATCATCGGATGTGCTATATAGCAATTAATTTTTATGGTGACCTTGAAAATGAGATAATATTACCCTCATTACATGAAGTGTGGGAAACCATGGTTACAGAGATTTTAAGTCCGTTAGTCAAGGTCATATAACTCATAAAACAGAACAACCTGGAATTATGCCCAGGTCTCTCTGAATTCTATCTTCTTTCTATAGCCCTGCATTCTTTCCCAGTATTCTACATTTCACAATTTAAGAGTTTTTAAAATGTCACACGATAATAGCACCAATGCTGTCAAAAGTTAGAAAACTCCTTTGGAGTGATTTATATTTAGCTTAGACTATGGGAACTTGAGCATGTAGTGGCAATTACCGTTTAGTATTTCTTGTAAGTTATATTCGTAATATTGTTCTTTGTGGTCTAAAATGGATTGAAAACAAGGCCTTTGCACTTTTAATAGATCAAGAAATTGATGAGTGTTTTAGAAGCTCAGTTGAGGATATAATTCCTGTTGGTTTTTTTTTTATTTTACACAGAATAATTTGGTTTACCTATTTTTTAAATCTTTACGAGTATCATATTAGAGAGCATTTATTTCAACATGTCTTGATATGTGTAGTGATGATGCAACCCATGAGCAATGCATTCATGGTTTAAATATTACATTACATTAAGATCTAAGTTTTGAAGTCATCTGAATAACTTTTAGGGGGGAAAAATCCCACAGAAAACAAGACTTAGTTGATAAAATCTACAATTACAAATGATTGAACAAACCTGCTAGCAGCCAAAATCCTAAAACTAAGCACTATTTAGATAATGTTTGCTCTTCAAGGAAAAGCAAATTATGGGTGGCCTAGTGGACTTTACTAATTTAGAAATGAAATATCTTGATTACTCATGATCAAATCCTTTGGATTAAAACAAATTACCCGTACAAGCTATTTTGATGGAATTGAGGATTGTTTAACGTTCTCACTTAGTTTGATATTAATGAAAACAATTTTTAATTTTCATACATTCAGGTATACACACATGTCAATGTAAAAGAAAGAATTGGATAATATTACTGATCAGAGGGACCACCTAAGTGTGAAATTACTGGTCACTGAGCTTTTCCTCTTTAACCATCTGTTGCATGCTACAATAGAGACATTTTCTATAGTATAAAAATTATTGTAAATTGCTCCAACTGATTGCATGTCCATCTTGTAGTGTATACAAGATTTACTTGTATACAAAATCAAGATACTGATATACAAGATACTGATTTCTTTTAAAAAAGGTGAATTAGTGATATTTCAGGAGGGCTGATAATTGTTATGAGTACTAGAGGATTTAAGGGAGCTACGATGAATTAGAATCCACTTGACAGCACCTAACAACGTTATTCTTATTAAAATTGCAGGAAATGAACAGGATAGAGAGGTTATTCTGAAATGTAATTACTCTTGCCCTTCTAGTTCCACCACTTCTTTAAAAATGATTCTTCAGAGGCAATTTGATTTTCCGTAGCATAAGTAATTGAATTATTACATCAGAATACCCTCAACTTATTTGCTTCTTTCTCTTTCCTTTTTTCTCTTTCTTTTTCACGCTCTCCTTTCATCTTTCTTTCCTCCCTCCTCCCCCACTTTCTCCTTTCTTTCATCAAATATTTATTTTAGTGCCTACCAGATGCCTCTCTAGGTGATTCTATTAGCTCCATGAAATCAAATTACTTACCTTCTCAGAACCATGGGACTGTACTTAATGGAAAGACCTTGGGTCAGGAAATATTCAGCAAGGACGGTTCCCAGCAGAGCTCTTGTGCAGTTTCTCCTTCAGAGACACTTCGTCCACAGTGCCTTTAGTATGTGGGAAAATGTGTTCTCAGCCACCCATCACAGTGCAGCTGGATTCTGGCAGCAAAGAGTTCTGAAGGGCAAGTCATGCCATAAAGTCAATTAAGCTTTGGAGAAGACATAGTCCTTTTTTATCATTGTATAATATAGCGTTGTGTCCTCATGTGTTCACATAGTCAAATAAAGGGTAAAATGGTCTCACCCACTTCCAAATATGCTGAGAAACAAAGCATGGAAAATAAAGACACAATCCTAGATATGTGAAGAGCCTAAGAGTCTATGTGTAATTTGCAGACTGTTTTTTGCTAAAGGTCACCTCGCTCACTTTTCTGTTTATGTTAACAGGATTAGGTAATCCTGGATACAAATGTGTCATGAGAATGATTGATCACATTTAAGTCTGGAATCATAAGGGTGTACGGGAAGGTATAAACTGATTGTGACATTTGAAAATTTGCAAATTATCTTAAGATCCTAATTTTTTTTGATGCCTATAACATAAAAATAATTCTGATTTCACATCTCCTCAAGTGGAAAAGGAACCATATAAGTAAGACTGATGTGTCGTTTAAGTATCAGAAGCCAATGATGGTGCTGATATTTAAATAACATTATTACTAATGTTTGAATATACTTCTGGAAAAGTTACTGAGTCAAACATGTCTGTCTTGGGTTAGAAGAGAGATTTCAATTTATTATTTGCGTACATTTCATTTCACCCTTCCCTGCTACTGTTTTTTGTTGTTGTTGAGAGATGATTTGAGGCTTCTGTTTCAAGTTGTTCTGGTGATGATTGTGCTGATGGTGGCAACTGAAACAAACTACTGGAGTTGATTTACCTGGATTTTCTTATTCAGGCTTCATAGACATTCTTATCTGTGAGATAGGAAATGTGATCCACTTTACTTTGTAGGGAAGTGATTTTAAATGCACATATATTAGTACTTTCTTGAAGACTACACAATTTGTGAATAAATGTGTGAAACTCCAATGCCTGTGATTTTAAAAAGGATGCAAAATTATCTCTTCCTGAAGAAATCCACTTCAATAATAAGGTGTCTCTTTTGGCCATTGTCTGTCTTAGAACAAAATATGGCTTAAACTTTTGACTGGTTTTGTAATTGTTAGGTATCTGGATCTCAACTCATTGCAACAACAGGTACAACAAAATAAAACAGAATAAAACAAACCATTCATTTTAGCCATTGTGTCAGCCCATCCCCTTGAAGGCCTTCCTCTTTCCCTCTGACCTTCTAGTTTACCAATCAGGATACAGCTCTCCAGGAACTAGTCTCTCATGGAAACATGTACAAAACACAAGAGAAAAATCTCACCGTCTTGCTTTGAAAGAACTTTCTGGCTGTGGTTTTCCCAAAACAGATTTCTTCCTTGTTCTGTCCTACTTTTATCTTCATGTAACTAATGTAAATATAAGGCACATCTGCTTTATAATCAAAATGAAATAACAATTCATCACCTTTGTTATTGAAACTATGTTGGGAGGCCACATTGACTCCGAGTTCCCAGTCAAACCTGATTAAATTCAGTAGGAGCCCAGAGGAGAAGCTCAAAATGTAAGATCAGCAACCATGTCCAGTGGTTTCTTCACAATGCCTGATTAGTAGAAACTCAACTTTCTACTTTCATACCCAGGACCATAACTTATTAATGATGTCAAGAAGAATCTCCCTAATAGTGATTTTAAATAATGACTGTTTAAGAGTTATTGTGTTTCATGAATGTGATTTTAAAAATTAGGGTTGTATTTTAAGAGCAGAAATTATATATATATATTGTAGAAAACTGACACTATAATTTGGAAGAAGGAACATTTGTCTCTAGCAAAGCCATGGAAAAATTTTATTGGAGGTTTATGAGAGAAATGTACATTCTTTCACTGCTGGGATTTAGGAAGATATACTTAATATATATTTTAAATTATCCATATGTTTTGATTTGTATATTGATACTTTGTTACCCTCTAGAATTTTCATTCTAAAAAAATAGCACTAATTACAATATTTCTACTGTCTACAAATTTCTCCCTCCATTTGAAAGGTTAATCAACTATTACATTGCCTATCTGACATAACTTTTTACGGTTTAGAATTTTCTTCATTATATATAAGTTTGCAGTTAAAAGAAGTGAAAAGAAAATAATAGGAAAAGTCAAAAAATCAAAACAACGTACTCACTGCTGTTAAGACAATTCCAACTCCTAGTGGCTCTCCATTGGATTTTTGAGGCTGTAAATTTTAACAGGAGGTAGTTGCCAACTTTCTTCCTTTGAGCTCCTATGGATTCAGACTGCCAGAAATCCTCAGCCTTCTGGTCAGCAGTGTGACATGCTATGGACTACGTGACATTTGGAAGTTTTGAATATATATGAAGGCACCTCAGAAAAAAGGCCTGGTGATCGACTTCTGAGACTTCTATGAAAATCCTTTTGAGAAACATGTAGTATCTCATCTTTATGAGTCAGAATGGACTAATTGACAGCCAGTTAAGGACAGAGGCAAGAATACATTGAGGTGTCATGTATCAGGTTAGTTGCAGGTAATCTAAACCTGGGTTAATATAGGGTTAAAAGGTGTAGGGAGCTCTGGTGGTGTAGGCTGTAGGGAGCCATGCTACAAACCCACGGCATTGCCTCACTGAGGGTTCGAATCCACCTGCAACCCCACAGGAGACAGGTGGACAAGGTCCTCCCATGCCGTTAATAACATCAGTGTCTTAATGAAGATCAGCTATGAGGGGTTCCACTTGATAGCACTGTTTTTCCCTAATACTGAAAATATGTAATTTGTAGAGCAGAAACATTTTTACTGATTTTATTTGGAAGAAATGTTTTGAGGAATGCCTGTGCCATTTTAACTGAAAAGAAAGTCAATGTTAAAATAAACAAAAAATTACATAATACTTTGAGATCTTTGCCAAAGAAGGAGAGAGACAGCAATATTTTTAAATTTGAATATTTTTCCATTTTGGGGTCCAATAGTGCTAATGGTGCATGTTCTATACCTTAAAACAAGACTGAAATCACGACACTACTGACCTGTTAGGGGGCTCTGAAAATTGTAGGGAATTGCCCTGCTAACTCTGGTGATTTGAATCTATCAGCAACTCTGTAAGAGAAAGATGGGCAGTCTCCTCCTGTGAGATTTATAGCCTCTTAAAATCCTGTTGGATTTTCAGCTATGAGTGCTTCAAACTAGACAGCAGCAATGAGCGTGAGAGTAATACTCTATTGTATGGAGATATTTCTATAATCCACTTAGTTATTATACACACATACATACACACATACACACACGCAGAGCTCAACATAAAAAAAAATTCACAAACTACCAACCCCCAAGCAAAGCAAAACCCCTCATTACTAGTTAAAATTGGGGGAAGGGATTGTTGATTTGTGTATGAAAATGTGTCAGTGAGATGAAGAAAAACCGCTATAGACTACCAAGGTCCTGTTTGCAACTGTGAGGGTGATGGAAGATGAGGCAGTATGCTGTTCTGTTGTACATGGCATCACTATGAGCTGAGGTGAACTTGACAGCAGCTAAGAACAATTCTGTGAGAGACGTTTTTGTCCCTATAAACTACAGATAAAGCAAAATCACTTAGTTTTATTTAAATATGGACATTATAGAAATTTAGATAAGAACAGAAACTATGGATATTATCAACAGACTCAAGCATATTGAAGGTTGTGAGGATAGCATAGGGTGCAAGTTCAGATCTGTTGTTCATAGGGTGATAAGTCAGGGGCAACTCAGGACACCTAACAACAGCATGACTATTGTAAAGATACCAAGTACCATTATCTGTGAATGTTTGTTTCTCCATTCCTCTTCCTCATCAGACATTTAAGATTTGGCAGGAATTTTTAAGGGTATAAGGATTTTGTGAGACATTTTTAATTTATATCTGTGGCAACAAGAGGCTTTCTAAAATACATATTTTGTGGGATGTGTAAAATCCGTTCACACATTCATGATTTCATAATTTGTATCAACTTTAACATCAGTGTCCTGTTTGATAAATCAGAATTACAGTTTTGCTGTGAAATTTATGCTGTTGTTTTTGTTGTTATGTGCCATTGAGTTGCTTGCGACTCATAGCAACCCTATGTACAACAGCCCTAAACTCTGCTCTGTCCTGTGCCAATCGCACTGTCTCTGACACACCCATCCCAATTACCCCAGTAACTGAATCAATCCACCTCATAGAGGGTCTTCCTCTCCTGCGCCTGCTCTCCACCCTCCCAAACATGATGTCCCTCTGCAAGGACTGGTCTCTCCTTACAACAGGTCCAAAGTATGTCAGAGGAAGCCCCAGAATACTTGCCTGGTTTAACCCTTTCCAGGATGAATCTGTTTGTTTTCTTAGCAGTCCTCAATACTCTTCTCCAGCACCACAGGATGTTTAAATAAAGCAGGAAACTATTAATTTATTGTTTTGCAGTCTCTCTCTTTTTCTCACATTAAACTTAAGAAACAAACTCATTGCCGTTGGGGATTCCATGTGTGCAGACCAGAGCTGTTCCCTAGGGTTTCATGGCTGTGAACCTTTGGAAACAGCTCATCAGACCTCTCTGCCAAGTCACCTCTGGGAAGCTTCGACCTGCAAGGGTTGCTTTTAACTATTTTTATACCTAATAGCTTTTTCTGTTCCCATTGTTGTCGTTGTGTCTGAAGAGTTGGAATCAACCTATAGCTGACTCTCCAGCGGGTTTTCAGAGGCAGTTATCTGAGGAGACTGCCCATCCTTCTCCCAGGGAGCAGCTGGTTTCCTCGAATGGTGTGGCTTTGGGAATGCAGTGCAGCTTCTTGCCACTAGGCCACAAATTCCCTTTGACCATTAGTTTATCTTTAAAATATGATTACAAAGGCATGTAGTGGTGGTGTACTGTATAGACTTAAATTTTAGATAAGGGAAAGTTAAGAAAAATATGTTTTCTGTGCCATTAACTCAGCCCCTATACAAAGAAGGAAACTCTGCGAGATCCTGTGCCATCCTCACAGTTTCTGTTATGCTTAAGTCCACCATGGGAACCATTCTGTCAACCTATCTCTTTTTCTCACTGTGTGTAAATCACAGTGCAATTTATATTTGGCATGTGTTGTACCTGTACAAGAACCAATATTATTTTCCACTATGTTATGCAGCTTTCAAAATGGAATTAGAAAGTTCCGGTGAAAACAAATGAACAGACACAGATTTAATAACAGGTTATTTGTTTGTGTTTTTTCTCCTTTTTATTTTTTAAATAAATTTTTATTTTAAATGTGTAATAGTTTTAAGAGTATCCTCTGTTAATGTAAGGCAACTACAAATTCATTGTACCTGTATTTAAACCTTTAGTTACTTTAAATGAAGTTTATTAATTATATACAATAATGCATGCAGCTTGCATTTTAAGATTCTTTATGTTTTTCAAAAGTATAAGCATTAAAAAAAAGTCTTCTTATTCGTGAGAATTGATTTCATACACAACAGGAGCTTATGATGGATTTTCTCCCACTGTGGGAATCACCCATGAATATCTGAGGGCACGAATTGGCTCATGTAAAGAATCTATCATGAGGCTTATTATGTACAAGTAAGATTTATGCATAAGTAATAGGTTGTGCTGATTACAATTCCAGGTCTGTTCTGTTTTCTAAACATTTGCTAAGGCTGTACCTATGTCAACTATCCAGAAATGTATCTATCTCATGAACTTGTCTACTCATTTATCTCTATTTCAAAAGTACACAACCTGGAAGGGAAAACTTCCTATGAATCCTGAAGTTGTAATACTATTGCTCTGTTAAGGTATTGAAAAATATTTTTCTTTGCATTACCTGTCTGACTCATGGAAGTCTTACTTTCACACAATTAATCAAGCTCTAGGTTGATAAAACCCACATCTATGTTTTTCTGTCATAAATTTATATTTTCTTTCATTTTAAAGAGTATGAAGATTTCATTGAAAACAAGAAACATAGTTTGTTAAGCTAGCATGAAAGGAAATATGTTAATGACTGGTAATGAACAGTGCTTGAATTATTAATGTTTTTTTGTTCACTCTTATTAGTTAAAACTTAGCTTCTGCAAATCTTTGAAACTGGAACTAATTGATTCTCGTAGGCATTACTCTTAAGTAACTATCAGTGGCCACTATATTTATATAACGTGCTGTGGTGGCTTAGTGGTAAGGAATTGTGCTGTCGACCTAATAGTACATGATTTGAATCCGCTCTGTGGGAGCAAGATGTACGGTATCATCCAGTGTAATTTACGGTCTCTGTAAACCTACTTAAGTATCAGCTATTGGTTGGTTCTGACACAATGGTACACAACAACAACAATCATAATTGTTTAAGATGATTTGTAGCATGTGACCATGTGATTTATGCTTTAGTGATTCAATAATTTGTATTTCTCCTCGGAAATTTGTTTTTTGTTTCAAACTCAACAAATAGCCTTCAGTTCAAGATCCACACATAGCTGACCCTGTAGCAGGTGTTCAGAGACTATAAACCTCCTGGGAGGAAATTGCTCATCTTTGTCCCATGGAGGAACTGGGAGATTTGAACACTGTGTTCTTGGATTGACAGTACAACTCCTTACATCTGAGCTATCATCGCTCAATGGTGGCAGCAGTTAAGAAATCAAGACATGTTCCATTGAAGAAATAAGTTGACAAAGATCTTTTTAGAGTGCCAAAGGGTAAGAATGTCAGTGTAAGTACTGGGGAGCTCCAGATTCCACTCATGGATTTTTTAATTGCTTCTTATGCATCTGAAAGTTGGACCATGAATTGCTTCTAATGCACTTGAAGCTTGGATCATGAATAAGAAGACCTAGGAATTGATGTCTTTGAATTTTAGTGTTAGTGAAAAAAAAATTATCAATATACAAAAAAAAGAAAAAAAGAAAAGAGATCTATCTTGTAGGAAATACAACCAGAGTGCTCCTAGGATGGTGAAATCTCTCACATAATTTGGGCTTGGTGTCAGCAGGGGCCAGTCCTTTAAAAAAGACATACTCAAAAAGGGACTGGGTCAGTGAAAGAGATGAAGGCCCTCAACAAAATGGATTACAATGGGCTTGAGCATGACCGAGGTTGTGACAGTGTCACAGGATAGGGCAAGGTTCAGATCTGTTTTTCATAATGTTGCTGTGACCTGTCCTCTACTCAAAGTGTGCCTAACAACAAGAACCCCAATATTGGTGAATTTCTTAGTGATTGTAAGAAATGAAACTTATATTTGATTTGAGAAATAGGAACAATTTTGATAAAGTTAGTAAATATTAGCATACAAATACTCTTATTATTTATGATTAACTTAATTAAAAATAATTTAGTGATATTGGTTATATGTAGCAAATGAGAATATTATGGTTGTTAAGTCTAGTCCAACCCATAATGACTCTATGAACAACCTATATGAACCCTGTCCTATCTTGTGCCATCCTCATACTTCCTAATGAACTAAAACTTCTCATTCACTGAGCCTTTTATAGCATCATGCCTGAAGCATGTGACGAAACTTTATCATCTTTTCCTAAAAGGAGCACTATGGTTACACTTTACCCAATACATTTGTGTTTGTTCTTTTAACATTTCATGGGATATTCTTACTCTTTTCTAACACCACAGTTCAAAGACATCAATTCTTCTTCTGTCATCCTTAATCATTGTCCAGCTCTCAGATGCATTAACAGATGATTGAAAATTCCGTGAACTGAATCAGGTGCAATTTAGTTTTTAAACTGACACCATCATATAAGAATAGTAATTGTTATGTGCTGTTGAGTTGCCTGTGACTCATAGCAACTCTCCCTAAATGCTGCTTTGGCCTGTGCCAATCTCACCGTCTCCGACACACCTCCTTTGATTACCCCAGTCACTGAATCAATCTACCTCAAAGAAGGTCTTCCTCTCCTGCACTGTCCCTCCACCCTCCCAAGCATGACATCCCTCTCCAAGGACTGGTCCCTCCTTGAAACATGCCCAAAGTATGTCAGATGAAGCCTCAGAATCCTTACCACTAAGGATCAGCCTGTTTTAACCCTCTCCAGGATGAACCTGTTTGTTCTTTTAGCAGTCCATGATATGTTCAATACTCTTCTCCAACACCACAGCTCAAAGACATCAATTCTCGTCCGATCATCCCTAGTCATTGTTCAGCTCTCTGATGCATAACAAGTGATTGCAAAGACCATGACATGTATCGGATGCACCTTAGTCTCCAGAATGACACCATTGCTCATCAGTACTTTGGAGAGGTCCCTAACAGCAGACTCTCCCATCATAATCCCTCTTTTAATTTCCTGGCTGCTGGTGCCAAGAGTGTTGACTGTGGACCTAAGCAAACTAAAGCTGTTAACAATCTCAATCTCTTCTCCATCCATCCTAGTGAAAGAAAATTTCGTACTGTTTTTTAAAAATTCTTCATGATAATCCTAAAGCCTGAGAATATATAGGGAAAAAACAAACAACCGGCAATATTTCATTATCTAGGACAATGTTAAAGATTCTCTTTTGATTATCAAAATTTTCATATTATAGTAGACTAGTATCACATGAAAACATCTTAACTGAAAGCAAGATGGTACATGACTTATTTAATTTGATAATTGAAATTAATTTTCAGTAAACACAAGGGGGAGGAAAGTAGAAAATGGCAATAATATTTATTACTCATATATTCTATTTTACATGATGGGAATCATCAGAAAATATTTTTTCTCTTATTAATCATTTAGTATTAACACCCAAGGACTGCTTAATACATGAGTATATCATATTAACAACAACTGAAGAAATATAATAATAATAATAAAGCTGATCAGAGTTTCTGTTTATTTAACTAAAACCGAACAAACAATATAAAATATAGGGTCCAATTAATCATGTGTAAAATGAGAACATTAGAATAGCCAGATGATCAACATTTTAATTGGTGACAAAATGTCAGGTGGACTCAGAATAATTTTGGAAATCTTTCAATAGTGCAGATTCCATACTCATAGACACTTATTTTTATATGTTCCGTGTGAAGCCAAAGAAGTATCTTAAACAAACCCCGGAAATAATGTGCTGAATGTGTAGGCGTGCTTAGATTGGTTGACCTATGTTGTTATTGTTAGTTGCCTTCTAGTTGGCTCTGACTCAGAGCAAATTTATACACAGCAGGAGGTGTTAGCCTGTCCTGCACCTTGGTATGCTTGAATCAATAGTTGGAACATAAAAAGTAAGCCAAGCTCATTTCAGTAGAGTCTCCTTTGACTCATAGGGACCTTACTGTTGTTGTGTACCATCTAGTCAGAACTGACCCATAGCTGACCCTCCGATGGATTTTCAGAAGCAGTTAATAACACTGGAGGAGAGTGTTCATCCTTCTCCCATGGAGTAGCTGGTGGATTTGAACTGCATGCTTTTGGAATTACAACACCGCTTCTTGTCATTAGGCCTCCAGAGCTCCCTTAGTGACCTCATGTTTTTATTATTGTTCTGTGCCATCGATTTGCCTGAGACTCATAGTGACCCTATGTACAACAGCTCGGAACCCTGCCCTGTCCTGAGCCAAATTCATTGTCTCTAACACACCTATCCCCATTACTCCAGTCACTGAGTCCATCTTGTTGAGGGTGTTCCTCTCTTGTGCTGTCCTTCCACCCTCCCAAGCATGACGTCCTTCTTCAAGGACTGGTCCCTTCTGGCAACATGTCCAAAGTATGTCAGATGAAACCTCAGAATCCTTTCATCCAAGGAGCAGCCTGGTATCGCTCTCTCCAGGATGGACCTATTTGTTTTCTTAGAAGTCCATAATATATTCAGTACTCTTCTCCAGCACTGTCCCATAGAGTTTCCTTGTCTGTAACATTCATATATAATTCATATAACATTCATATGTAATATTGACAGCAGCATGTTGTAAGGTCTGGTTTTACCCCATCTTCTGAAGAGGCCTATCCTTCTCTTCTTCCTCCTTTGTTTTTCACCTTGATTATTTTGCTTGGCCCACCTTACATTAGCTATACCTCTGTCTTACTACCTTAATACACCTTTTCACTTGTTTTGTTAAAAATTGCATGTATGTGTGTGTGTATATATATATATATATATATATATAATGTTAATCTATAATGTAATTTTATGTATTTTGTTACAGAGTACCAGTATTCTATATTAATAAAAAACAAACCAGAATGAAAAAAATGAAAGAAAAAACACCTCACCAAAAAAAAAAAAACTTTTACGAAACACCCCTATACAGATTTTTGTTTTCTATCTCTAAAGTGATGAGATTATCACAGATTATTTAGTGTTTGTTTGTTTTTTGTTTTGTTTTTTTTGTAATGATTTCATAGTGCCTTTATTTTGTAGAGCTTCTGATTTCATAGAGCCTTTAACACCGTAGAGTTTCCAAACTGACTATAACTTCTTTTTTTTAAATTTAGTTTATTTTTCATTTCAATGTTTGTTTGTTTTGTAAATTACTTTTTTTTTTTTGGTAAATTACTTTTTATAAGCAAAGGAACGCAAAGCAAAAAAATCCATGGTTATTGAGTGATTGTGACCTTGTAGGACAGAGAAATCCTGTAGGGTCTCCAAGGTTGTAATCACTGGGGAAGCAGAGTGCTTGTAGGTTTATATGGCTGACCTTTTTTGTAGCATCCTAATACTAGGGAGGGAGCTCTGTGTCTGTGCTGCAATCCCAAAGGCAAAGGGTTCTAGTCCACCAGTGCTCCTCAGGAAGAAAGATGGGCAGTCTCCTCCAGTGTGGTTAACTGCCTCTCAAAAGCTGCCAGAGGGTCAGCTGTGGGTCATTTCTGACTCGATGGTACACAGCAACCACAACCACAACAATGTCTTAGCCGCGGATTATCCAAACTCACCTTATGTTGTTGTGGTGGTAGTGAACCGACCCATAGCCAACACTCCAGCAGGGTTTCAGAGGCAATTAATGGCATGGGAAAGGAGTACCAGTTCTTCTCCCATAGAACATCTATCTGATATATTAGAATTGGATGCTTTTGAGATCACAGTGCACCTTCTTACCATTGTTGTTATTATTGTTGTTGTTATATGCGGTCAAGTTACCTGTGACTCATAGTGACCCTATGTACAGCAGCCCTAAACCCTGCTCTATCTTTTGTCAGTCTTACTGTCTCTGATACACTTATCCCTGTTATCCCAGTCACTGAATCAAGCCATCTTCCTTTCCTCTGCTGTCCCTCCACCTTCCCAAGCATGCCATCCCTCTCCAAATTGATCCCTCCTTGCAACAAGTCCAAAGTAAGTCAGATGAAGCTACCGAATCCTTGCCTCCAAGGAGCAGCCTGGCTTCACTCACTCCAGGACGAACTTGTTCTCCTAGCAGTCCATGGTATATTCAATATTCTTCTCCAGCACCACAGCTTAAAGGCATTAATTCTCCTTCTATCATCCCTAGGCATTGTCCAGCTCTCTGATGCATACCAAGTAATTTCAAAGACCATGTCTTGTTATCAGGTGTTCCTTAGTCATCAGACTTACATCGTTGCTCTTCAGTACTTTGGAGAAGTCTTTAACAACAGACTTTCCCAATGCAATTTGTCTTTTAATTTTCTGGCAGCTGATACCAAGAGTGTTCATTGTAGAGCCAAGCAAACTGAAGCTACTAACAATCTCAACCTCTTCATGTTGTATCATGATGCTGCCAGTTGGCCCAGTGGTGAGAATCTTTGTTTTCTTACTGTTAGGCCACCAGAACTCCCTAAAGACCTTCTTGCTGTTAAGCAAAATTGAGATGGAAATGTTTTGCATGGAAGGAGAT
>NW_006399831.1:5628105-5688210 GCF_000299155.1 Elephantulus edwardii | reverse complement strand
TAAGCATTAGTTACAGTGTTGACCCCACCCTTAGCCCAGTGCCATTACCCACTTGCTTCCCAGCTCCACCCTCCACAAGGATAATCATTCTCATCTACCAAAAATAATGCTTCCACAAAGTTAGTTTATTTATATGATATGATATTATTATACACTATTATATTTTAATTTTGGAATTATACATTGTCAGATTTTGATTATCCAAACCAAAGATAGTTTCAAAACTAAAAAAAAATATACTCTGAAATAAAATATATACATAGTTCTTAGTTCTTAAGAAAGCTTTGAACTAAATGTAAGAGTGCTGACTTTTTTTCCGTAGAAGTTTTCTTTGGTCAGATAGTTAAGCATGGAAGTCTTCAGTCCCCTTGCTCTGCTCAATTTCAGTCTGATTAGCCATTAAAAGTAAATTCTTAAAAAAAAAAAAATCAGGAGCAGATCCTGATGTTTCAATGTGTTATACATAGATAAATTTACTATAAATAGGAGTAAATTTGGCTATGGCACCTAACAACTTCAACTTCTCTCTCTCTCTCCTCTTTTATCAAACTAAGCTGCATTTCACAAATATCTGGCTTCTGTGGAATTGTCACCTAACCTAATAATTGTTCATCTACCCCCCACTTATCTTTCAGTGGTCAGGTACAGTTATACATTTTCCAAAGGCTGAATAGAAAAAATTCTCCCTTCTGTTTTAACACCCTGTACATTTCATTTATAAATACCCTATACTTTTAAATGAAGAATTTACTGATTGATTAATGAAGAACTTACGGCGCTAACATTGTAAGCTCTAAGTACTCAAGAATCTTGGATTTTTGTAAATACTCTACCTAGAATCTAAACAGAAAATAGCATTAATACTTCTTTGGAAATTCTTTGGATGAACTGGAAAATACATCTTTAAATATTCAAATATTTTTGCTGTGCAGAGGTAACTTATGGTCTCTGTGAAGCTGAAAAATGTGACACTGATGTGTCAAATGAGATAATGGTTAACCATGGTTTACAGTGTTTGGTGGAGCTCCCCGATTAAACAAGCTTAGAAGCAGGAGTGGCATCCACTTCCAAAATACCTTGTCTCTGGAAACACTATGAACTTGGAGAAGTACAGAAAGTTTTACAAATGTTCAGGTCTTTCACTCATAGAGTTGCTATGAGTCGTCTATGACTCGACGGTACTTAACAACAACAACAACAACAACAACAACAACATGTAATTAGGTGGTTCCTCTTGGAATAATGAACCTAGAATGAGATATTAAAGATTTGAAGAAGGATTCTCTATTTTCATGAGATGAAAATATGCAGCAATGAATGAAAATCCAACTTTTCTGTAAGCCTCAGTTAAAATAAAAAATGCTAGAAGAATAAAATACATAAAAAAGAAGTAATTTCATTCTTGTTAGCATCAATTTGATAATTTATAAAATGACTAAACAGACACTTCCTCTTTCAGTCAAAGCCGTTAATTGTTACGTACTATCGAGTGGTAACTGACTCAGCGCTGACCCTGCAGTAGATTTTCGGAGGCTATATATTGCACGGGAGGAGATTCCCATCTTTCTCTCATAGGCCAGCTGATGCATTTGGAACTTGTGCTTGCTTTTGGCTTGGCAGTGCAACTTCTTACCATTAAGTCACCTGCCGTGAAAAGCAAATGAGATGAAGTGGCCAAAAATGTTTCATAAGTGCTAAAAAACTTTACTAACCCTTATTTCATATTATGAGTGCAAACCTAGCAGGAAATACTTTGACTTTTGAAATAAAATACTTTTAAACTACTTTGAAAATAAATATGCTTATAACCCCCAAACTCATTGCCGTATGGTTTCTTAGCTTGTCCCTATTTATGAGAGATAATGCTTATCTTTCTCTGAAGGACCCACTGATGGATTCTAACATCAAAAGATGTATGGCCTTTTGATTAGCAGTGCAACATGTTATAGATTATGCAAAAAAATGGAATAATACAATATTAAATCAGAAGTATAGATGATAAAAAAATGTTCAGAACATGTCTGAGAAAATGTGCTCATAGGTTCTCACATACAAATTGTTAATTTCTTTACACAGAAAAAAAAATCTATTTAAAGCTCCGTTGAAATTATAGGATTATAGGCAGGTTTTCTCCATAAAGTGTTGTATAATGAGTATTTCATGATGCCATCATTAATCGATAAAACTTTCACTTTATATTTTGGTCCTTTGCATATTTCTCAGGGAGTTCTGGTGTCCTAGTGGCAAGAAGCTGCTCTGAAATCCTGCAGGCACACGACTTGAGACCACCAGCTGCTCCATGGGAGAAGGATGGGCAGTCTCCTTCACAGCATTAACTGCCTCTGAAAACCCTCCGGAGGGTCAGCTATGGGTCGGTTCTGACTCTACGGTTCACAACTACAACATAATTCAATAACTAATGACTCATTGCTGTCAAGTTAGACCCTCCAGCAGATTTCCAAAACTTTCTAATCACACAGGAGGAGATGACTCATCTTTTGTTTTGCAGAGCATCTGAAGGATTTAATCTGCCTGCGTTTGGACTAGCAGTACACCTCCTTACTACTAGGTCACCAGTGCTCCTTCCTTACAAATATTCAGAACACTACATGCACCATCTTCTTACAGATCTAAAATTACTAAGATAATTTTGTATCTACTATTGAACTCCAATTCTTTACAGAAATGCTAAGTTTTGTTTTTGATTTTTTAATGGAGATATGATTCTGTCAAAATGATTAAATGGACATTTTCTTTCATGCTCCACTTGACACATAGACCTTTCCAGTGACATACACCTGGAGTCATGTAAATTCTGAGTCCTCTTTTTTACAAGGTGTAACTAACTTCACCTGACTAATGAAGAGAGATTATTATCTCTTTTATCATTTAGACGTTAATGAACTTTCAGTCTTAAACAGCAGAGCTATCCATTTATCTTACACACAATGATGAATTATTGTTTAGCTTGTTTTCTAAGTATTATGATATTGCATAGTAGGAAAATCACATATTTTCTATTAGAAACATAAACAGATAAGTGGACTCTGGGAAATGCAATCTTGAATGATGAGGTAAGAGAGAGCAGTCAACCTTCCGTGGACTTTATGTTTGAGAGAACAAATTTTTCCTATTGTGTCTTGTGTTATATGATCTAAATATATTTTTGTCAAGGAAGCAATTAATTACATGAGCACCATGGACCCAGATATGACTGTGTGCAGCTCTCCTTTCGGGCTGTGATGGCCTGCACCTGTAGGGATCATTTTCTCTCTGCCATTGCTGTTCCTGCTCTCCCATGCTCTCTAGTTCTGTAAACTAAAACCTCATCACTCACACCAGCTGTAAGGTAGACAGAAGGTGTGGGTGATTCTTTTAAAGTGGGCTTCATAGGATTACATTGGATTATTCTGTAGGCTTTTAGTAAACAGCAGAAATCCAGCCTCAACTACTTTTAAATTATTAAGGAAGCTGGTGGGAGGAGGCTTTTGTTACACAGCTAGTAGGATGTGACATATATCCCATGGCAGGGATTTAATTGTGTTCCCCCAAAATGCATGATATAATGTGGTAAGTATGTAAAACTCTCCCATGATCTAATAAACCATATAGATATAAGTGTGTTATGAAAGAATGCAGCTCTCCTTAATCACATCATAGCCTTGATCCAAGGTAAAGAGGGTTTCTTAGAGTGTGACCTATAATGCCTTTTTATCTCAAGAGAGATAAAAGAGGAAGAAAGGTATTAGAGGGGAGAAAGCCAAGAGACACAAAGGTCTTTAAGGAATGCTGAGCCTGCAGATTCGAAAGGAAACAAGCAAGGCCTTCCTCCAGAACTGGCAGAGAAAGAGAGAGCATTCCCAAAAAACAGCACCTTGAATTCAGTCTTCTAGTTCCTTGAATTGTAAGAGAATAAAGTACTTTTTTGTTAAATAAAGCTATCCATTTGTGATATATCTGCTCTCACAACATTACATAACCAATGTATGGTATGATAGGGATATGGATGAACCTAATACTTACAAATTGTGTGTGTGTGTGTGTGTGTGTGTGTGTGTGTGTGTGTGTGTGTGTGTTTTCTCATCTCTCTAAACTCTAGCCTCTCTCCTTTCCCTTTCTCCCTCCATCGATCGTTTCTTCACTCTGTTTCTTCTTTTAACGCATCCAACCGAATATCTCCCAAACAAACTGAATTCGTTTTTTCAATTGAGATCAAGGGTCTATTCAGTAAAACATAAACACATGGATATTTTGACAACAGCTAGAAATTGTTGTTAGTTATCATTTAATCAGACAGTAACTTATGGTAAATTATGCACATGTTAATCTGATTGTCTAGATTAATCCATATGATTTCCCCTGGCTGATTTTTGGAAGTAGAAGACATGACTTATCCTCATAATCTATGTGAGTCTGAAAGTTCTTTGGAAACCTATTTAATGTCATAGCAACACAGAGCCTCCGCTAACAGTAGATGAGTGGTCATTGTACAGGAGCTGCTTTGGCTTTCAAGGAGGCCTGAATTTCCCTCAAGGAAAGGGGTTCTTCCGGTGAATGCCTGTTGCTCCCTAGCCATGGAACAAGAGCTTCCCCACCCCCAAAAAGAGAATTGTAAAGATGGACAGTAGTTGTCTGCCACATAAATGAGAAATATTCATTAAAAATGGAATTAAAACCTCTCATGGCTGTTCAGTTAGAATAGACTCACAGCTGACCACCAGCGAATTTTCAGGAGTTGTGGATTACACAAGAGGAGACTGCCAATCTTTCGCCTGTAGTGCTGCGGGTGGATTTGAACCGTGAGAGAAGTGCCACCATTAGGTTAGTAGTGCAACTCCCTAGGGGCTATGCCCCTAGACCTTTTACTGCCCTGTGAAAACCAAAGCTTAAAGGGGAATAACAGCAATTATATTTAAAAACTATAGATACTAAATCTGTCCAAAAAAAAATTAAGTTTAGACAATAATGTGTGCTTGAAATATTTTATCTCAGTGTTTTAGTGTATGGATTTTCCACTGGGTTATACATTACTAAGAGCCTACTATCATAAGAATTTAAATATCATGGAGAATTTTAAAATTGTAAATGCCTTTTCACTGTAAAAGGATGTAAGACCTGAGAGGGAATTGGGTTACATAGAATAGATTCTGGTTTTCGCTTCAAAATGTACGTACTGGTTTATTAGTCTCAAATTTCCTTTACATCATTTGCAAGTTACTTCTGTATGAGAAGACATAGTTTTATATATGGACATTTACTGTAAAGCTTAGCTTTGAGCCTTTTAAGCACTTCTTTTTCAATCAACGTTTTCTCTTTATTTTAAGCTGATGATGAGACAGCATGATGATATGTCCATTTCCTCCCTGTGAAATGCACATTTGTTCTTTGGAAAGATGTGGTCTACTCCTAATTTCATTTTCATTTCCTAAATAAGAAGATCCATTAAAAAGCAGACATCTGGTGTAGAAAGCACTTAAAGCTGGAGCTCCCAAGGAATGCTCTTTTCTCTTTAAATATGTATGACCCCTTGTTTTGGTAATCCACTTCTCCCTGTCAAAATAGAATCAAACTATGCATGACCTCTTCACCTTCTAACCTAGGAAGATGATTTCCAAGATCATTTAGGTGTACAGTGTACTGAAGCCTTCCTTTATCTTTTATTCACTGCCAAAGTACTTACAGAAACAGAAAGTTGTGATAAATCTGCTTTAGGAACATCTATACTCTTCTATTTGTCAATGTGACTCTGGCCTTTAAATGAAGATGCTTTGGTGGTACACGGCTTTACGCATAAATCTGACAAGCAGAAGTTCAGTGGTTTGACCCTACCAGCCTGTCCTCAGGGAAAAGAGGAAGTAGTTCACTTCCCTGAAGCTTTTCAGGCTCAGGGGCCCTCATGATTGGGTCACTGTCAGTCAGAATCAACATTATGGCAGTGAATTTGTTTGGTTTAATAAGCTTTAACTAGTTCAAGAAAATAAATTAAAAATTCCCAAAAGTGGTCTTGAAAAGACTTTAGAATACTTATACTTTCATTCATATATCAAGTATGAAAGGAGCCAAGATTTTTTTCAGAGTAATTAAAATAATTTTGTCTACAGAACAGTCGTAGTTCATAGATACTGAGATCACAGCAAGTCACTGACTTGCTTTCCTAAGAAAAGGAGTGATTAAACAAGTTACCATCTTCCTCAGAGGATGCACGTGGTGAGCTTAGACACAACAGCCTACATTTTTAAAATTACTGAACTATAAGTATTGCTTCTGCACTATCAGCTGTTCCGTGGTTAAACAGTTCAAATATGGTGGACCCTGACTCTTCTTACATATTCCTATTTGTTGTTGTTGTTGTTGTTGTTATGTGAAGTAGAACAGTATCCACAGGATTTCCTATGGCTGGTATTTTTCAAACTGACTAACTAACCAGACCTTTTTTCCTTAGGCACATTTGGGTGAACTTGAACTGCCAACTTTGAATTAGCAACCAAGTGCTTTAATGATTTCCATTGCCTGGAGATTTGTGTCAAGATACTCAGAGATAATTTGAGCTCTTTATAACAAATGATGTTTAAAAGTAACAATACAATGATGTGTATGAAAGAGAGCTTTTTGAGTGGAGGAAAGAAAAGGATTTTTGCATCATGGCATGTAGTTCCTCTGCACTCCTACTTGAAAGATGGAGGGAGTGATGTTTTTGCAAGCCACCAGTGTTTAGATATCACAGAGTTGAAATTTTTCTTAATTAACTCAAGTGGTAAGGAGTTGTGCTGCCCCTGCAAAAGCATGCGGTTTGAACCCACCATCTGCTCCATGGGAGCAAGATGGGCAGTCTCGCCTGGTGTCTTTACTGTCTCAGAAGGGTCAAGGATGAGTCAGTTTTGACTCAATGGTGCACACAAACAACAACAACAGAGTTTATAAGATTCTTGGCAAATTTCTGACTAAAATTATACAAAATGACATCGTTTGCTTACTCATTTGACAAGATAGGCTCATCATTATAGGAGATATACTTAGTAAATCAAGGAGAATATTAAATCTTCTTTGACTTTATGATATTATAATATTACTGATAATATTAAAAACTGCCGTCACTATGGTTGCCAGTGATCACTGGACTCACTGTATTATCAAGGTAATCTATTGTAATCCACGGCTTATTTTAAATTTGTTTTGTTCTTTGATGGTATTCTGAGGGGACTATATTTTGTTGTTTTTAATAAACTGATCATATGAAATTGAATTCTGATACATTTTTCTCCTAAAATCATGACAGCTGCTTGTGGTGAGGTAATAAGTATAAAGGCGCTTATAAAATTGTTTGTCTTGTGGATTGTAAGGAAGGTCTAGTGGCTCTGATAAAAATGTTAGGTTCCCACTCCAAACGCCAGCAGTTCAAATCCACAAGCTTCTCCACAGAAGGAAGTTGAGCATCCTCCTCCTGTGCAATTTAAAGTCTCTGAAAATTCACTGGAGTGTCCCCTGTGAGGCAGTACTGCCTCAGCAGCACATCACAACAACAATGGTATGGACTGTAGTTAAAATACACCTATTAACTATTTCATTCTCCCTTGGAAAGATTCCTGCTAGCACCTGTTCTGTTTGTACTGCAAACAAAATACTTACTGATGAATAATATTTCACTGATTGAGTTTCCAGGAAATATAAGAAAAAGTTATTTTTTAATTCAAAAGTTAATGGGAATAACTAAGTTTCTTTTTATAGGCTCTTTCTAATTTTTCATTGTGAAAATTTTAAAAATAGCCTAATAATCTGGCAGGTAAGTATATGAATGTCAAAGGCTCAAACTCCGTGAGAGAACCAACTCAGAGCTGCCCTTCCGTTGGGTATCAGGAGCTGTAAAGTGCATTATAGGAGATTGCCTGTCTTTCACCGTTGGCTCAGCTGGTGAATTTCCAGCCATCAGAGGGTCTCAGCCTTTTGAATAGCAGCAAATCTCCCTATGTACTATCCTGCCAGGCACATCTTTCTCCCTCTGTTTCTCTTTCTATATAAGTGTGTGTATAGGAGGGATCAGTCCTTGAAGAAGGACATCATGGTTGGAAAGGTAGAGGGACAGCTCAGGAAAGGAAGACCCTTGATGAGATGGATTGACATAGTAACTGGGGTAATGGGAATAGGTATGCTGGAGTCAGTGAGACTGGATCAGGATAGGACTGGGTTCAGAGCTACTGTACTTAGGGTCACTATGAGTTGCAGATGACTCAATGGCACATAGCAGCAACTCTCTCTTTCTCTGTCTCTGTCTCTCTCTCTCTCTCTATATATATATATATGTTTGTGCATGTGCGCATGTGTACACACACACACACACACACACACACACTCTCCTTTCCACATTGCTGATACAACTATTCTGCTACTATACCACAGCTGCTTTACATATTCATTTTTTGCTGTATCCTGAAATATATTTCATTGCAGTGGTTTATATTATATTGCCTAGCATATACTTTAATAGGCATCTCAAAAAATACATATCAGTTTCTTTATAAAATAGATTTTATTAAAGTGAAAGTATTTAATTATTTCAAGATGTAATTTTTAAATACTACATAGCAAAATAGGAACTACTAACTTCACAGTAGCATTTTAAGGTGTTAATAATTCTCAGTATAAAAATATTTTTATGTAAATATTAACTCCTTATGAAAGTTTCAGACATGTTATTAAACAACTTTACCAGTAGACCTTAGACTTCTGATTCCATTTAAGAGTGGTCCGGAGAAATACATCCAATATATACTCTGCCTGACATACTGCATTTGAATATATTTTCCAAATGAAAATATTGAAAATCTGTACTATAATACATTTTTATTATTTAAAAAGAAATAGGGTAATTGGAAATATGATTCCTCTAAAGTGTTCTTTAAACAACACCACAGCACATTAATTTTGTAAGGAAAAAAACAGGTTAAGGATGACAGAACAGAGTCAAAATTTTGTGAATGTGGTCCTCTTCTCTTTCAGAGTGGCATGCAGTAATTCACTGTCTGTACCAGTGTCTACAGGTATAAGCTAGTTTGTATGTGATGGGCTTGATTGACAGGATGGATAAAGTTGAGATGTGAATCGGGATGGACTACAAGGAGGAAACAGGTTACACTATCCATTCAAGTCAATCAAATAACCTGATTGTTCTTTCACCTCCCTCACCTTGTCATTGACTGTAAGTCAGTCAAAATAGAACTAGTTTTTGCATGTCTGTGGAGATTTGTTTTATGAGCTCTATTGCCTCATCCTTGCAGACACAGACATAATACTTATTCAGGCCACGTGTTGAAAGCAATAAATGTTTGGGGGTGTGAACAGGAAAGATAGACACCAAACTGAATTTGAATTCATCTTCTGTTTATTTTCCTGATATTTAAGATTCTTTAACATTTGAAGCGTTTCCTAGTATTTTTTCCTATTTTACTGGATTCAAATTAGTGATAATTTGGGAGATTTTATTAGATGGTTTACATAAAATAGTTACGAGAGCAGATTCTATAATTCATGTACAAAGAGAGCTCAAGAGAAAGACTGAACTGGATCATAAAAAGAGTTGGTATTTCTGATCTACAGAAGCTCTGGTGACATTTTCCAGAGGAAGTAGTAGAACTACCCCAAAATGTGCTTTTTTTCAGCTTCAATCCACTCTCGGCTCCACCAGAGAAAGATGGGTTAGCACCATGTGATTTACAGCTTCTGGAAACCTGCAGGAATATCAGCCGAGTCAACTTCTGCTCTACAGCAGTGAGATTTTAAGGGTGAAAAAATTGTTGTTGCAATGCTCAAATTCAGTAGAAATATATTGATCTAAGCAAATTGGTGTTATGTTTCCTTGAATCAAAACCGGGTCATAGCTAAAACCAGCGAGCTTTCAGAGGCTGCAGAATCACACAGCAGGAGCCTCCCCGGTGGAGCAGCCGCTGGATTCAAGCCTCATTCTTTTGGGTTGGAAATACCACTCAGCTTTCGTAGCTCCCTAAGCAAATGAGGAGTAAGGATACAAGTTTAAATTTAGAGGTTTATTTGGAATTTTGTGGCAGTGCAAACTGTGCATAATGCAACTACCTGAAAGGTTGTAAATTCAAACCTACTGGGCACCCTTTTGCGGACAAGATTGACAACTTGTTCCCAACGTTTACAGCCTCTAACACTCTAAGGAGCTTGAAAATCATACTCTGTGCACATGAGTCACCATGTGCCAGAAATGACTAGGGGACAGTAAGGACGAGCTCATTTGGCATGCCTGGGTTAATAAAAGGGAGGTCTGGTGCCCGAGTGGTAAGAAATAGCTGCAAAGCTGCTCATCTCTTCTAAGGAGTTTGCACACTCATGAAATGCTTTCCATTTCTAAGCCTTTTGACCACGGTTTGTATTGCGTATTTCTCTCAAATGACAAATAATGACGCAGGCATTTCTGTCTTTTTCTTTTTGTGAGGTAAGGTATTCAGTCCTAATCTTCCATATTAGCATGTTTGGTTCTTAGATTGTTTTATGTACATTATCTAATTTGCTTTTTAGCAACATGCTTATGGAGGAATACCATAACCATTATTAAAAGGGCTGGGTAGGTTATTGAACTGATGTTTTAGAGGATTCACTGGGTGGACAAAGTTGGCCTAGTGATGCAAGAGGAGGGCCAGGTGATATTCTGAGTTGTCACAAAGCTGAATAGTACCAGACAGAGGCAGCCAGACAAGAAGAAAGAAAAAAAGTGTTTCATCGTGTTTTTGCTAACCTGTGGCCACTAGCTGTGTCTGTTCATCTTGAAATTGGTGTGTGAGTTCAACTTAGAGCTTGCTCCAGGCGCACATTATCTTCCTTGTGCTCCTGCTGGGGGTTCCAACCACCATGCTTTCGATTAGCAATTAACCTTTGAGCCACCAGGACTCGGTTATGCTCCTCTAGTGCTGTATATTTCCTCTCCTTTTGGGTAATAGATATTTCATTCTAACATAACAGCCAGGCATCAGGGGGTTGTTACTATTAAATTGTTACATTTTTTTCTAACATTTTATAGTGAGGCTTCCTTTTAGAGAAAACTTAGATCTTTTGTTTTGCATTCATTCCTCTACTTGAGAGCTTTTGCACAACATATTAAAAAAAAATGGTTCAACCTAAATGCCTCAGGCTTAATAGTAAATGTATAAGGTTGTATTTGATACCTCTGTTAGAAGTAAAAGTATTGCTTTTTCTCCTGAATAAGAGGCAGTCATAGAAAGTGATTTTCCTTGGATGTTGAGAGTCTATCTATTGACCATGTTTGGGAACTCTTATGATTGCTGCCTAAATATTCTGTGCTGTGCTGCTTTTTAAACTAATGGTAAGGACAATAATGATGTAAACAGAACTTATGCTATTAATGTACTGTTGGAATAGATTTTAGTGGGGTGTGGGGGTAAAGATAAATGTAATACAGTATTCTAAAATCAATATGGTGCCCAACATTTAAAAAAATAATGCTACAATTGCATGGATGGAAGTGACTGTACCAAGTTGATCCTTATTTATTACTAATCCTTTATTTTTTCACATTGTTAGTGTTGCTATATGCCATTGAATCCTATGAATCATTGCACTCATATGAACAATGTCTTTGCACCTTGTCCTATCTCAAGTCAACCTCACCATCTCCAACCCACTTGCCCCCGTTGCTACAGTCACTGTGTCAATACATCTAATAGCTTATTTTATGTTAAGGAGTTCTGATGATGTTGTTGGTTGTTGTTGATTGCCTTTGAGTCCAGTACAACTCATAGTGACACTCTGAACAAAAGGCCTAAAGCTCCTCTTATAACTATCGACATTTGTCAAAGTTCTTAGAGTTTCCGGAGGCATATTGTTTAGGAAATTGATGCCATCCTAATGATATGGTGTGTAAGAAATCAGGTTTGTCGACAAGAACTTGGCTGTTCAAATCTACCAGTCACTCCACATGAGAAATTTGGACTGATTCTTCCCATAAAGATTTACAACCTCCAAAACCCAATATATAGTTGCCTTGAGAAATAAATATGGAATATTAAAGTTGTATCTTACTTGCCTTTGGGGGTGAGTTGATTTTATACAGCCTCTTATTTGAAAATGCATTTGGGCCCTTAGGCCTGCAGCCCTTGGGGTGTTTTTAATTGTTTTTGGTCAAAGATTCTTCTAAGTGGTATAGCACGGGTCTGTTCATTTGCTGTACAAAGGTAACTCCTGGTTGCTGTGATGCCAAACATTGTGACACTGATGTGTCAAATACGATAATGTTTACCATGGTGAACAGTGTTTGGTGAAGCTGCCCGATTAAAGCAAGCTTGGAAGCAGGAGTGGCATCTACCTCCAAAATAGCTTGCCACCGGAAACTATGAATGTGGAGAAACAATGAAAATTATACAAGATTTCAGGTCTTTTGTTTATAGGTTCACTATCAGTCATCTATGACTCAACAACAGCACTTAACAACAACACCAACAACATCTTATAATGTTTGCTTGATTGTTTTTTTTTTCAAATTAAGGGAAAAAATAGTGGAAAACTGATTCCATTATATAGTATTGCAAGACTAAAGATACTTTAAAACACACGCTAATTGCTGAATCAAGCAGAGCTTTAACAGTTGATCTTGTTGTTATATTTCATGGAGTCAGACTTGTCCCATACTTGACCCACCAATGGTTTTTCAGAGGCAGTAAGTCACATGGGAGGAGATTGACCATCTTTTTCACATAGAGCAGCTGGTAGATACTAATAGTGTGCCTTTAAGTTGATAATGCAACTTTTTAACTACCTAGCCTCCAGAGCTCCTTTACCAGTGGATAGGTAAAGCTTTTTGGAAACAAAAATATTCTGATTATCTTGTAAACTGGAATTTTGGCCTAGTGGTAAGAAGCTGCCCTGCAGTCCCAGATGCCTGTGGTTCATATATACCAGATGCTCTGTGGGAGAAGGATGAGAAGTCTCCTCCAATGCAGTTTACTTCCGGTGAAAACCTTATTGGAGGCTCAGTTGTGGCTCATTTATGACTTTATGGCAAACAACAGCATCAGGAACAACTACAGTTCATCAGTTAGGAGCTCTGGTGGCCTACTGATAAGAAGCTTTGCTATAATCCCAAAAGCATGTAGCTAGAATCCACAATCTGATCCTAGGAAGAAAGGGTGGGCAGTCTCCTCCCATGTGATTTACTGCGTCTGAAAAACTGCTATGAGTTGGTTCCAACTCAAAGGTGCACAACAACAGTAACAATTCATCAGGTACCTCTCTAATGAAAAGAATGAATACAGATGACTCATTATATTTTGTAGCGTTTTATCCAGTGTTGTATTTTAAGCACTGGTTTAAAAAATATTTACTTAATATGCAATTTCTTCATTAATAAAATAGTCTATATGATTGGACATATAGTTAGAAAGATTGGTAGAAAATTTTGCTTTGCTCTAAATTACAATATATTTCCTCATTATTTAAATTTTTTCCTGTTTGTTCAGTAGGCTCAAATAGTTTTTTTATTAGATTCTTAAAGTATACATAATGAAAGAAAAAAAAACCCACTGATTTGATTGATCCTAAATGAAGTACTTGTGTTGACTATGCTTAAAAAAATTACTTCCTATTGTTGAGTAAATAAAAGTGGTCACATTTTAGGATCCTTTATCATCTTCTTTTCGGCTATTAGTTCTTAATAAAGTATCTTAAGTTTTTCCTTTTCCTTTATGATCTGAAGGGTAGAATTACTTTCGTTCCTTTCTAATTAGGAATCTCAAATGTCTTTACATTCCATCTTGTCCCCTTCTTTGTGTTGATGTTGTTATTAATGGCTCTGATGTGACTTTTACCTCCATTTTCTCTCCACTGAGTCCTTGTTTCCCTTCTGTAGATCTCTTCCATCAACTAACTCTGGAAACATATCACCACAATTTTATCTGTAATCTCTTTTAGTCTGGCATCTCTGTCCTCCAGGCACTATAAAACTCCTCCCCAAAGTAATTTAATCCTAAACTCAATCTTTGAGGTTGAACCTTTCTTTCTCTTCCCTCTACTAGTGATCATAGTTAGATATTTCTATCTTACGGAGTTATCTAGATTCTATTTCATGACTTTCGTGGTTTTCGTAAATGTTTTCTGTAGCCTAAATTTCCTGCCTGATCTCTATATTACTCGTTCTCAACTGTAAGAGACTCTGATGGCTTAGTGGCAAGGAATTGCACTGCCAACCCAAATGTGAGTATATAGTTAGAATCCACCAGCTGCTTTTATGGAGAAATTGGGACTGTCTTCCCCTGTAATTTACCTCCTCCAAAAAGCTACTGGTGGGTCAGTTATGGGTCATTTCTGACTCAACAGTAGTTCATCATCATCATCATCATCATCATCATCATCATCATCAAGTTGTATGTTTTTGGTTGTTGAGTGTGGTTTAATCAACTCCAACTCATGGTGACCCTATGTGACAGAGTAGAACTGCTCCCTAGGGTTTTTGAAGATGCAATTTTATGGAAACAGATTATCCCATATTTCTCCTGCAGATTTACTTAATGTGTTTGAACTATCAATTTTTCAGTTAATACCTACGATGTTAACCATTTTGCCAATAAGCTCTTTAAACTAGATTCATACCCATCACGATCACATCAGTTAATGCCCATTCCTCTTCGTGGAATCAAACTGTCGTATCTTTATCCCCTTGAGCAGGTAGTGGACCTGAACCACTCACCATTTGGTTCACAATCAAATTCTCTAATTATTCCACCATTAGAAGTCCTACAGTATAGTCACATTGAACCCTCATCTTTCTTTTGTTTTTCTTACCTGTCTCATTGTCATATTACTCACATTCTACTTTTATTTCCTTTTTTACTTTTAAAAAAAAATCCTTCAACTATAATTCAGATTTATTGTCTTTGAATTTAGAGGTGTTCTTTTTATTTTCTTAAGAAAAATATCCCTTTTTGACAATAATATGGCAGTGACATATTAGTAATTTGATTAATTATGTCTGTGACTATGAATTCCAATAGCCTCAAGTCTTGAAATATTTCTTATTTCTCTGTTCTACGTGTGTTGCCTTTCTCAGCTTCTAATACTAATCTCTAGAATTCTGCCAAAAATTGCACTAAGGAACAAAATGTTTCCTGAATTGGATTGACTAAACATGTCTAAAAGTACTTCTAGGTTTATGACCTTTTCAAACTGTGTATCATTTCCTTTTATTTAAATAGTGGCTTTATAAATTATCAGTAGCAATTGCATTTGATATATATTCATACTTTCCAAGCTTGCTTCAGTTAATGTGTGGCTAGTGGTTATAATATAAACAGTTAAATTAACATTACTTTTATTTATATTGAAAAACGGACGGGGTAAAATGATGACTACAACAAGGTCAGTCATACAATAGTTTTTACCTATCTTTCTGGTCAATTTGGATCTCTGTAAAGCTAAGCTGATTGATTGTGGCTTCATCAATTAATATGTCTTCAAAATTTCAGTCAATAGAACCATGAACAGTTCAGCAATATCAATGAGATGATGCTTGTGTGGATTACGTTTGGAATGTGATTTCAATACTGTGGAAAAAATACTTTTTTCCCTCCTGTCAGCATCTGTGGCTTAGAAGCAATGGGTCTGAAGCAGTCGTGTATTGGTAAAGATGATGTGGGATACAAGAGTACACTATTAGTTCCTGCGTATCAGGGGACAAAGGCGACATCTGCTTCAGATGGATTTGTGTGTTACAGGAGAGAAACTGCCCATTATTATTTGCAAGAAGGCATTATCTAGTTCATGCAATACGTGTATCAAGCTCTAGCAGTCAACAGGGATTTAACTGTATTTCAAGTTTTAATACAATGCTAAATGATGCTATTGCAGCACTGTCACATGTTAACTATATGTATATGCATATCAGTAGTTGAAATATTTAAGAATTAAAACAAGTCTTAAGGTTTGTATAAATTCTGTCCATCTATTTTAATCTTATATGTACATTAAATTAATCCCATATGTACATGAGTGCTAATATCAACTTTCAGAAACTAGAAGCAGTCACTTCTGAACATTTAATTGAAAGAGGTGTGTAAGTTCATATTTGCACAATTTAAGAAACTAGGCCTACCACCTTCATTTATAAGAAAGTAAACCACAATCTTGGGATTTATTAATATTCCTGAGGAAATTCTCCTATTTTATAGCCAAATTAGTTCTGAATTTGACATTTGCTCCTTACCACCTAACTAAGGAAAGGACCATTAGCTTGCCTGGAGCCTAGGGACCTTGGGCTTCTGCCTCTGGAAATTAAATATTTAATATTGCTTTGTATGTGCTGGCTTTGAACGGGATCCCTTCTTCATGCCAGGGTAATGTCAAAATTCATAGAAGAGCAACAGCTCATATTGTCTGTTAAAATCAAACCTGACTCCTCTCCCCTCCCTTCTCCAACTTCTGCCCTTGGGATTGTGACATCATTACCATCACAGGGACCCCTGGGGTTGTTGCTCCTGTTCAAATGAAGTGAGATTAGGCTTGTAGGAGAGAGCAGTCAAATATTTGAGCACTAATCATGCTTGGATGTCTTTTATTACTTTCTAGGCAGTGAAATTCTTTTGCTGTCAACAATTATACCTTGTTAATTTAATGTGAATGTGGAAAGAAAGGAATACAATTAGAGAAATCATCAGAGACAATCTGCTTTTTTAGATCATTCTTTGTAATGAGAGATGCATACATTTAAAGGTTATCCGGCATATGGAAGAGACACTTATATCCCAAGGAGAGAATGAGACTACTTAAATAAGACTTTTATTAATATTTTTCAATTAAATGTTGCAATCTCTTTATCCTCTTCCCTTTTGTAATTTTCATGTTGACCTGTGTAAGTGCTTTGTCCATGTAGCTTCCAGTCCTTGTGGACAAGTCATCAGATGGGATGAGTTTATTGAAAAAGAAACAGAATTAAAAATTCAATGATGAAGGTTCAAATGGTATCTATGTAGAGCTTATTTTCTCAGTGTCAGGGCTTTCGTGGTTATTAGTTAGGGACTTCTGGGATTGATTCCTGGATGCTCAGGTGGGTGATGTCAACACCAAGGGAAGCTGTGGTGTAACTTAAATTCTGGGGGTTTCTGGTGATTGCATCAGTTTGAAGCATCGTGACTGGTATTTTCCACTGTATTTGCAAAGCAGTGTGATATTGTGATGGGATAATTTGTTCTAGAAACAAAAGAATATCTCAATTAGTTAAGTAGAAAGAAATGTTATTATAGTGTCTCTTCTTTTTAAAAAATATTTTATTGTCATTTTAGTGAAAGTTTACAGAAAAATTGGATTTTCATTCATGCATTAATACACATTTTCTTATCTTTCCCTTTAAAAAAAAAGACTGATGGAAAAAACAGTGAATCAGTATTGCATTTGGGTAAATTGTATACTACATTTTGATAAGAAATACTTAAAATTAGTTTCGTTAAACCTTACAATTTGCTTAGGAAAAAAGAAATTCCATCAAAAATTAGTGTTATCATGACTGGAGAATACAAGTTTTAGAATAAACCTATAAAATAAGACAAACATACATATTGTATGACTTGCATAAAAGTTCTCTTTTAGCTCTAAAATCTTTCCAATTCAGAGTATATTAAGTAAAAAAAATATACTATTGATGTGAATATACAAGCTCAAAAACTCAAACTCATTACCTTCAATTTACAACTGACTGATGTGAGTATATTTTACTTAAATACAAAATAGGAATGTAAAAACATGACATTTTTCATGTTGCTTTTTATTACAGTATCCACAATTGTCACATTACACGTCAGGAAAGGAATTAATTCAGTTAATAATCAAAAATTCTCTGTGAGTTATAAAGAATTTTAAATATTTCTAGTTTGGTTTCTGCTATAAATAAAATCTGAATCCAAAGCATTCATATGGATAATGAAACTTCTTTATGCTAGAATAATCAGATATTAACATTCTGTGCCTTTTGACACCACTTGCCTTCCCAAAAAATCAAAGCATCCATCAATACTACTTCTTTCCATGTGACAAATTTAATTGGAAATATTTATGACTTAGTAATTGTTAATAATTTTATATCAATATTAAAATGAATTTGAATGAAAACATTTCAGAGGAGAATATTTAATGTCTTTCTAAATATTTGTTTTTAATTATGACCTCTATTATGATTATTATCCAATTTTTTTTGCATATCTTATTTACTAAAGCCATCTTAAAGTTATTTATGTATGATCTTGTTTTTCATTGTTTTCTAAAGATAATTAGAATCACTTTGAAACTCTTAGGGAGATAGTCTGCCTTGAGTATCAGCAGATATTTTTAACAACAAATCAATATCCACAGAGTATATTACAACAGCTTAAAGACTTACACTGGAATGACACACTTTCTGGTCAACTTGCAGATAGAAGGTGTGATTGATAGTCTCAGAAGTTATGTGATTTTCCAAGTGAAGCTAAAGTGGTGGCATTATTAATTACAATTATGCATTCTTTACTGACTTTATATTTTAATGAAGAGGGACTTGGTTAATTTATCCATTTCTTGAAAAGAATAGGAAGATATTCCTAATTAAGTTAACATAAGGTCATACTGGAATAGAGTGGGACCTAAGAAAAGCTGAGTGATGTCCTTACAAAGAAGAAACTAGAATATTTCTGAATGGAAATGTTTGGAAGAACTATACAATCTTAAGTTTCTTATTCAATCCAGCCTACACATGAAGTGAAACAAGCACATGTACCCATGCATGTGCACACACACATCCATACGAACACAAACACAAACAAAAATGAAAACTATTAACTGTTCTTTATATAGCTTTTATTTTATTCCTCCTCTTTATTGGCTGGACAAGGGAGAGGTAAAGGATGATGGGCAGTTATAGCACAGTGAATGAAAATAGTTCAACAACTCCATGGCAACATTTCTTGATAAGTAGTTTTGATGAATGGAGAAATTGAAACTGTCAACAACTTTGTCTTACTTGGATCCACAATTAACACCACTGGTACTGGCACTCAAGAAATAAGGAGACACAGGGCACTGGGAAAATCTGCGGTTAGGGACCGCTCCAAATTATTGAGGAGTAATGATGTCAGTTTGAAGACTAAGGCGCATCTGATGCAGGCCATAGTCTTTCCAATCACTTACTAAGTATTTGAAAGCTGGACAATGAATAAGGATGACAGAGGAAGAATTAAGGCTTTTGAGCTGTGACTTTGGAGAAGAGCACAGAACATCCCACAGACAGTCAACAAAACAAACAGATATGTCTTGGATAGAGTGCAGCCAGAGTGCTCTTTGGAGTCAAGCATGATGGGACTTTACCTCACATACTCTGGATGTATTGCTAGGAGGGCTGTTCCTTAGACATGATGCTGGGAAGAGTGGAGGGTTGATGAAGGAGAGAGAGACCCTCAGTCAGGTGGATTGACATGGTAACTGCTCTTCTGTGTCAGCCATAGGACAGAGTAAGGTTCAGATTTTTTGTTCATTGGGTGCCTGTGAGTCATACTCAACTACTCAGTGACTCCTTACAACAACAACATGAAAGAATAGAATGTTACCATTTTTAAAACGTTCAAACCCATGAACTGCTTTTTGAGAGAAAAATGTGACAAACTTTTTCTGTTAATAGTCCCAGAAACCCAACAGGGCAGTTTTAGTCTTCCCTACAGATTGGTTGAGTGAAAATCAACTTGAGGGCAAAGGGTGGGATATGTTCCTGAGGGGAGCCAAGAGGGCGCAAAGGTTAAGAATTCATCTGCTGACAAGTTTGTTGGCCCTCCTGCCATTTCCACTAGAGAGATAGGACAATCTGCTTCTGAAAAGATGTATATTGTTTAGAAGCCAGTGTAAATGAAAGTTTTTTTAAAAAATATTTACCATTCTGGAAATCCTATGAGAAGTTCTTTTCTGCTTTGCCTGTTTACTGTGAGTTGAAAATGACTCAAAAGCAATGAATAACTCATAGGCTATGGATTTATTAGTTTAATTTTAAATAGGCAACAGTATCAGGTTTGTTGAAAAAGCAGAAAGACTTGTGGGAGTGACAGGTTTTTTGGATTTTTTTATTTGCTTTTTGTATAATCCCTCTCTTAGTTTCCTAGTGGTACAAAATGCTACAGATTGGACAGTTTGAAAGATGCACTGCTTCAAAATTATGGAGGTTTTACCAGTTTGAAATTATGGCTTTGTGTTGCAGCTTCTGAGTGCCCTCAGAATTTCTTATCACCCTTGGAATAGCCATCTTTTCCATGTGTCTCTATGTCTCTTGTCTTCCTTTTCTAAATACAGTACTCAGATTACACAAGGGCCATTCTGTATCTGTACAACCAGTGTATGCTCATCTTAGTTTAACTGGTAGTATGTCTGAAGACTATTTCTGAACAAAGTCTTGATCATAGGTGCCAAGGTTATCATTTTCACATAACAGTCTTGCTCTTAGGTGTCCTGAAGTTGATTATGACTCTAAGCTGTTCATAGGAAACTTACCCATAGAGTTCTCCTGTTTTTAAAACTGTCTTTTCCCCCATAAAACCACTGAGTGGGTTCATTTGTTGTTATTATGTTCCATCAAGTCTCCTGTGGTTCATAACCTTATGTACAAAGCCCTAAACCCTGCTCTATTCCTATGCTTACCTTTTTGTCTCTGATACACCTGCCCTCCCCCTTTAACCCAATCACTGAATCAATCCATAACATCAAGGGGCTTCCTCTCTTGCACTGTCCCTCCACCCTCCCAAGCATGACATCTTTCTTCAAGAACTGGTCCTGTCTTGCAACATGTCTAGAGTAGCTCAGATGAAGACTCAGAATTTTTGCTTTCAAGGAGCAGCCTGTTTTCACTCCAGGACAAACTTGTTTGTTCAGCCAGCAGTCCATGATATATGCAATACTCTTCTCCAGCACCAGAGATAAAGGCATCAAATCTCTTTCTATCATCCTTAGTCATTGTCCAGATTTCTGATGAATAGCAAGTAATTGCAAAGTCTATATATGGCCTGGATCAGGCACACCTTAGTCTCCAGACTGATGTCATTGCTCTTCAGTACTTTGAAGCAAACTGACAGCAAACTTTCCCAGTGGAATTAATCTTTTCATTTCCTGGCTGCTGCTACCAAGAGTGTTGACTGTGGAGCCAAGCAAGCTAAAGCTATTAACAATCTTAATCGCTTCACAGTTCTATCATGATGCTGCCAGTTGGCCCAGTGGTAAGCATCTTTGTTTTCTTGATGTTGAGCTTCAACCCAAAATGAAGGCTGTAGTCCTTGACCTTCTGCAGCAAGAACTTCAGTTCCTCCTCAGTTTCAGCAAGCAAGTTTGTATCAACTGCCTGACACCAATTGTTGACGAGTCTTCACCCAATCTTGATGTCACATTTTTCCTCATAGAGCCCAGCCTCCTGGATAACCTGTTCTGCATAACGATTGAAAAGGTATGGAGACAGGACACATCCTTGGCATGCATCCTTCCCAGTTTTGAACCATGCAGTGTTTCCTTGCTCTGTTCTGACTGCTGCCTCTTGGTCCAAGTATAGCTTTCACATAAGCACTATCAAGTCTTTAGGAATTGCCATTCTTCTCCGAGTCAGCCACAGTTTGTTGTGATTCACACAGTCAAATGCTTTGCATAGTCAATGAAACACAGACATTTCCCTGGTACTCCTTGCTTTCAGCCAAGAACCATCTAACATTAGCTACAATATCAGTATTACTACAGCCTCATCTAAACACAGCCTGCACTTCAGGCAATTCTCTGTTGATGTTTTGTTCCAGTCATTTTTGGATAATCTTCAGCAGTATCTTGCTTGCATGTAATATCAATGATGTTGTTCGAAAATTTCCACACTTTGTCAGATCATCTTTTTTTTGGAATGGGAACAAATACGGATCTCATCCAATAAGTTGGCCAGGTTGTTGTCCTCCAGACTTCTTGGCACAACTTTTTGAGTGCATCCACGGCAGCATCTGTTTGTTTCTGTTATGTGCTTTTGAGTCATAAAGTTAGTTAGTTATTGTTTTATACCCTTGAGTTGGAACTGACCCTATCTGATCCTCTGGCAGGTTTTCATAGGCAGTTATTTGCACAGGAGAAGATTGTCCATCCTTGACCCATGGATCATCTGCTGGAATCGAACTGTGTGGTTTCAAGATTTCAGCACAGCTTCTTACCTCTAGGTCACCAGAGCATACTTTTTCTGTGTGTCTCTTACTGTGTGTGTGTGTGTGTGTGTGTCCCTTTTTGTCTCTGTCTCTCTCTTTGTGTATGTAAGCTTACATATGTTATTGTCATTGTTCTTATGTGCTGTCAAGTCACCTGCGACTCATAACCCTATGTACCACAGCCCTAAACCCTGCTCTATTCTGTGCCAATCTCACTGTCTTAACAATCCTACCACGTTTACCTCAGTGACTGAATCAGTTCATCTCCTATGTGGTCCCTCCTTGAAACATGTCCAAAGTATGTCAGACAAAGCTTCAAAGTCCTTGCCTCTAAAGGTCATTCTGGTTTAACCCTTTCCAGGATGAACCTGTTCATTCTCTTAGCAGTCCACGGTATATTCAACACTCTTCTCCAGCACTGAAACTCAAAGGCATCAATTCTCCTTCTATCATTCCTATTCATTGTCCAACTCTCTGATGCATAGCAAGTGATTGCAAAGACCATGGCCTGTATGAGGTGTACCTTAGTCTTCATACTGACATCATTGCTCTTCACTGCTTACATATACGTATATAAATAAATGTGTGTGTGTGTATATATGTATATATTTATACATATATATGAGAAATCAGCTTATAACTGACCCTGCATTGTATTTGTAATACTGTAAATACCATGGGAGGCTACTGCTCATCTTTCTTCTCACAGTGGCTGGTGGATTTGGATCACCAGAGGCGCTCCACCTTTGGATTAGTAATAATTAGGAGAATTCCATATCACTGGCCACTTGGTGGTAAGAAGCTGAACTGCAATACCAAAGACACACAATGTGAATCTACCAGCTGGAGAAGGATAGGCAACCTCCTCCCATGACATTTATTACCTCTGAAAACCCTTTCATGGGTTAGCTATGAATGTTTTCCAACTCGATGGCACACAGCAACAACATTCAGAGCTACAGGTATCTATCTGTTGGGGTTCTGATAGTCTAGTGGGCAAGGAGTTGTCCTACTAACTCAAAGGCAAGTGGTGTGATACCACCAGCTGCTCTAAGGGAAAAAAAGATGGATAATCATCCCTTGTGAGATTGATAATCTCTGAGAAAATACTAGACAAAGTTAACTCTGAATCGGTTCTGACTAAGAAGGAATGATGAATCTGTTTATAGATAAACCAATAAACATATCTATATATTTGTACATTTAAAAAGTAGTCACTAATAAAAAAAATTACTTCATTTTTAGGTTTCTAATTTTGATTCAAACCATAAAGTACCCAAAACAAAACCCAGACAATTGTAGTTGTTTTTGTTGTTGTTAAGTGCCGTCAAGTCTTAGGTGAATCATAGCGACCTTATGAATGAAAGTCCTCGACACTTACGTGACTTTCATCCTTTCTCCATGTTCACAGGGGTTCCTGAGGCAAGCTATTTATGGAAGTGGATGTCACTCCTGCTTCCAAGCTTGTTTTAGCCGGGGAGTGCCACCAAACACTGCCCATCATGGACAATTGTAGTAGGAAATGAAAGTATTGTTTTATTGAGTTGGACTCTGTACCACTTAATGAGAACATTATTTTTAGTAATTCTGTACATATTAAGTGCCTTTTTTTAAGATCATCTATGTGACCAGAATAGTATTAATAAGTAAAAGCAATACACACTATCCATTTGCCTTCCATAAGAATATAGGTAAGCCATTACAAACCTTCATTAAAAAGGAGAAAATTGTGGTGTAGACAAGTTTACTCAGGTGACAAGTTCAAACGGGAATAAATAGTAGCCAATCTAGAATAAAACCATCAGTCTTCTGGTTTCTAATCCCGAGCTTTCTGTCACTGCAGTATGATTAATCAATACCAGGAAGCAAAAGGAAGTATTAAGAAAAAGTCATCTATTTCTATCAATCTTTCTTCCATATGGTTGGAATCCAAAGTACCAAGTACAGGAGCTCTGGTGGCCTACTGGCAAGATGTTGCACTAAAGTCCCAAAGGCATGGTGGTTCGAATCCAACAGATGCTCCGCTGGAGGAGGGGCAATCTCCTCCTGTGCCAGTTGGATCTGATATGAGGGTACACAATGAGGAAAAAAAAAGACCCACGAAAAACACAATAACAAAATATCAAGTACACATGAAATTGAGAACAGAAGCTTAGGCTAGTATTTTAGTGATTATTATTGAGGAGATTGATGCATTTACCTAATCTTTGAATATTTTATAGTTATTTTGTTAATGTGGAAAACAAGTAAATCACTTTGATAATATTTTAATTTTATATTGCTCTTAAGTAATCAGACACTCAAAGCTACATGCTATGCTTTATAAATTGCAATTGACAAGGACTGTCATTGTAAAACATTTGCACATTTCAAGTATTGTTTGACATATCGTTATTTACGTCAGTAAAAATAATAATAGAAGATGAATCAGAAAATGTCATACCAGGCAAAAGCATTATGTGTTGGCTGAAGAGAGAGCCTGATCCTTCTCCTTTGGAGGAACCTTTTATATGATGCTTAGTTGCCAATGAAAGCTTTGGCAACCAAATGAAGGATTTTTGTGTGACTTTTTTACTTTAATATATTTCTGACTCATAGGAAGAGCTAAGAATAGAACTAAGCCAGTTTTAATGAAATCTTAGTTACAGAAAAGTATTTAGTTCAGAAGCAAGCACTCTGTTGATAGCTGTTGTTATCAAAATGTCTTTCATTTGCAGAATAATGAAATAATTTCTGAGTGGGAGGATTTCATTTGTATCCAGCTTTGCTATTGATATGAAATCACCTCAGCAGTGACACAACTTGTTTGCATAATGCAAAATGCAAAAATTCATTCCAATTGAATCGGATCGAAACATAACTGTCCCTCCAGGAGGTTTCTGACACTGTAAATAATAAGGGACGAGATTGCTCATTTTTCCACCTTGGAGTTTCTGGTAGATTTAATCCACCAGAGTGACACACTCTGGGCATTAGAAGCACAACTTTCTACCAGAATTCCATGTTTACACAAGAGGGTATTATTAATAAGTATACTTGGAAAACATTATTCATTAGAGCAACTTCGTTGTTGGATTTATATTGAACAGAAGATAGATATAGAAGGTAAAGCTGAAGAGACAATTTTTATGTAGAGTAAGTATAAGACAGCAGAGAGAGCAGCTGGAGGGATCTTTATGCACTGGCCTTCTTTTATGTCTTATTAGCGAATCTATTGCCTTTTTGTTTGTATGTACCATTGAGTCGCCTGTAACTCATAGCGACCCTATGTAAAACAGCCCTAAACCCTGCTCTATCCTATGCCAATCGCATTGTCTCTGACACACTTTACCCTCATTATCCCAGTCACTGAATCAGACCATCTCATCGAGGAAATTCCTTTCTTGCACTGTCTCTCAACTGTCTCAGGCATGATGTTCCTCTTCAAGGACTAGTTCCTCCTTGCAACATGCCCTAAGTATGTGAGAAAAAACTTCAGAGTTCTTGCCTCCAAGGAACAGCCTGGTCTCACCCTTTCTGTGTGTGAGTATCATATGGACAGTTTTCCATGCTCTTCGAATACCTTCCTTTATACATCATGGTGACATAGTCCCCGGAGGACTGTGCTGCTAACCCAAAGTCCACAGCTATCTGGCAGTTTAAATCCATGAGGTGCTCCATGGGAGAAAGGGGGATAATCTCCTCATGTGTAATTTACAGCCTCCGGAACTTCACTAAAAAATCAGCTGTGAGTCAGTAGTGACTCAACAGCAATGATTTCCCCCCCCCTTCAAAACAAAATACTCTTTGTCCAACTCCTCTGTGACCCAAGGGGTATATGCCTTCCACAAATATTTTCAATATTTGGGGATTTTGGCTTTCTCAGTTGTAGTTAGTCATGCCAGCTGGCATGGTTGCTCTAACTGTGTGAATCCTAAGAAATAAGCATCACCCACCAATCCCGCACCAGAGACTATGGAGTCATATGTGTCCTATGTAATTGTATTCATATCCTTATATTATCTCAGAGGATTCTCCCTTGCTTTCAGCCTGAATTGCATCACTGAAAATACATAACAGCAACCAAAATTTTAAAAAAATTCCCAGTAGAATATAATTTGGTCATGAAAGAGCTGAATGAGAATTAAAATCATCAGAGAAAGGGAAGGTCAAAAGGGAGAATGAGCCAGAGGGATACCTAACATGTGCGCCAAGGCGTTCTAGCCGACTCCTTGTTCTCATGCAAGGTGTTGCAATAGTCATTCTCCCTTCAGAGTTCTAGCAAAGCCCCTCCCACTTTTTTAGTGTTGATGAATCTTAATATTTTTTTCCCTATGCCATATTAACTTGCATAACTCCTTTCAGTCTGCACCTGATATATTGCTAAATATTAGTGTGTAATATGAAAGAGGCACATAATTGATAGAGTGAAGGAAAATAAATTTTAGTCCTTTGAATCATCAGATTATTATCATTAATTACACTCTGACACTAATTAGCACCTGTACACATATCACTCCCAGAGTAAGAGATACTTTAGTATTATCTGTGGACACCCCCATCTGCAGGTGGAGGCCTGTGCTCCTGCCAGCGAGGGAGGGCAGTGCAGTTCAAGAGTCAGTGTTAGCTCAGGAGAGAGAATCATTTGGGAAAAAGGGAGATGAATGTTCTGGAAACTGTTAGGATTTTGCTACTTCCGTCACATCCTAATTCCTCTGAAGATATATTTTTTTTATTAATACATGGAGCAATAGAAGGTACGTATTACATGACTTTTTCATTAAAATAAAAAAGTGAACTGGAATCCCAGCAGTGTGACTTTCTTACTTTTTGGCTTCACAGAAGTGATTTAACCTTCTGGATCTCAGTTTATGGGTCACTAACGTGAGGATTAGAAGCTCTGGTGGTTTTGTTTGTCTGGAGTTGTACAGCTAAGTCAAAGATCAAGCATCTCCAGCAATTTGAATCTAACAGAGACTTAGCAGCCTCAGAAACCTCAGAAAAATTGTAACCAACTTAATGGCAGTGAGTTTGAGTTAGGTTTTTGACAAATAGAAGTTCTCATTACTGTTTGGTTTGGGGGAGAAATGTGTTCCCAACATTCTATTCTCATAGTTTGGTCTCTGTATTCCAGCTCAAAAGATTTTTAAGATGAGGGTGAATTCTGGAATTTTTTATGTTCCTTATGGTATAGAATAAGCACATATTGGGCATTATATGCACCTGTGTTGTTGGAATCAAGTTATGTTATTTTAAGAAAATTGTGGTAAAACTATAAAGAAACAGTAGGGACAGGGATTGTATCATGACCACATACTTCTTTCATTTTAACGAGTATCGAACACCTAATATGTACAAAGGGAGGGAACACTGGTGGCCTGGGGAGTAGTGCTGCTAAATCAAAGACATCACCATTTTGGCAGTTTGAATCCACCAGTGGCTACACAGTAGAAAGAGGGGCAAATTCATCTTGTGTGATTTACAGGCCCCAGAAATGGACTGGAGGGTCAAATAAGAATCTGTTCCAACTAGAAAGCACTGCAGGGGGTGGGTGTATCTTTGAGGTGGGGCAATTCCTATGTGTGCATGGTGGTCAGCTCTAGTCAACTCAGTGTCCTCTAGGAATGAGAGGCCTGGTGACATACTTGCATAGAATCAGGGATTGAAAAACTTGTAGAGTGCACTACTAGCTTGACACACATAGGGTTCTCATCAGTGGTCCTCAACTGACAGACATTGGTTATATGTTAAGCCCTCCAGCTAGAGGCAGCACGTTATGTAAAGATAAATAAAGGTTCTTTTCTTCAAGAAACAATTTAGTACAGGAAACATGTTTCTAGTGAAGGAAATTAATTAAAATATGAGGCAGAATAAATGAATTAAGCGATAAAATGAACAAGGAACATAAGAGCCAAGAATGCGGAGTAATTATTTTCGATAGTATGGAGAAAGAGACTAGATGTCTGGAAATGATGATGAAAATAAAATGGTTTGTTTTGTTTTTTTTCTAGTTTGGATTTTTTTTTTTAATTGCTTGGAAAATGAGAACATGTATAGCATATGCAAAGGCGGGTATTCACCAACAATACTTGATTTTTTCTGAGAGTATATTGGTAGATAGATGTGAGGATGCTTATACATATCACAAACATAGTGATATATATATTATTTTAAGTTGTAATGAAGATGTTGTTGAAAATCCCAATTTAAGTCCATGTGAACAGATGAGCAGCTAATTTGTACTAAAAAAAATTTAGAGCACCCGTCAGTGGACTTATTTTATTTTGTTAATGCTAACAAATATTGTATTTCTGTTTTGATTTGAAATGATGAGGATGATGACTAAAAATAATATGTACCAAGTTTTATGCACATTGCATTTTAACAAGTAGGGTGTCTCATTGGAATGCACTGCCTTCTTGCTCCACATTTATTTTTGGAATTTAATAAGGCACCTGTCATATCTGCCTCAAGGCTAAAAAACATCATGGGGGAGAAATCCAAAGTACTGTCATGTTTGAGTGACACAGAGCCAATTTTATTTTATTTCCTTTTCATGGGGGGTGGCTGAAATTAGCGGCCCTCACTTCTGAAAAGGCATCACTCTGCCATCTGCTCTAAAGGCCTTGTGCTGGTTAACTGGTAATGACATTGCCCAGTGACATTTGTTAGGTGGATTTGACTCAGAAAACCAGTAGAGAGAGTTTTCATTAAAAAATTAATTCTGTGCGTTTTACTGCAAAGCTCATTCTCATGATAGATTCTGGTATAGTGCCACATATTTCCAGAAGCCAGTCTCATTACCTGAGAAACTTGGGAAGGTAATAACTTCTTTATTTCTTCTTTGTGCTCCCAGAGCACATAATTAACATACTGACTCATTTAGCTCAACTCTCTGTAGGATGAATGTTGTGCGAATACAAGGGAGACTTTGCCGAAGTACCATGTCTGAGTCTTGTTCAGGTGGAAGGAAACACAGCCATTTTCTGCTCATCCTTCTCAGCTGAAATGTAGTACAGTGTGACAATTTTAAACATGATCGTTTTTAAATAGTTCCACACTATTTTAAGGAGTTTCAAGTAAGACTGGTAGAGATCACAGAATGATCTTGTGAGGGCTGAGTTATTTATAAAATTAGATACCATAGCTTGCTGTAAGAGCTTACTGAGCCACGAAGAGAAACGGTGATATCCACTTGATATGCTATTATAACAAGCTTGATAGGCAGTGCAAATATATTATTAATGATATCAGACTTAATTAAGGTCATGATTTTTTGGGTAGTGATTATCTCAAATGAAGTTGGTTGAATAGTAGGATCTTGAAACATGGAAGGGAAGCTGTGGTAACTTAGTCTGTAGGGAATTGTCCTGCTAAAACAGAGAATACTCCTCTCTGGCAGCTCCCATCTACAGTGGCTCCATGGACAGTCTCCTGTCTTTTGATTTACAGCTTCAGAAATCCAGTGGAGGGTCATGGAAAGATGGTAATGAATAATAAGTAAAACATGTAAATACAGTATTATTTTTTTTTTGGTTGTATAGTAATGAATTTATTTTTTCTATTTCTCTCTTTTTTAATCAGTTTTAATGAAAGTTTACAGAGACTTTGGATTTCCATTCATTGATGATTGGGCTTTTCTCCCTGCCCAACCTACCCCCCAAGTTTGTGCTTTTCTTTGAAAAGCAAAAGAAAAAGTATTTAATTGTTATACAATTCCTCCCCCCAATAAACTGTGCTGTAAGGTTAATAACTTTTAGCTACACAGTTCTTTTTATTTCTATTTTTTTATATTCTACCTCATAAGTAAATGGAAAAGGGATAGTGAATCTAAACTACATTTTTTTCATGAGCTTTCTTTTATGTTAGATGCAGACAGAGGTCTGTGGGATCATAGAATAGGACAAAGACCTTCTTGCAGGAGTTGATGTTTTATACAGTCTGGTTGGAACCCACTCACGGCTGACTCTCCAACAGCTTTTCACAGGCAGTAAATCACACAAAAGGAGGTTGCCCATCTTCCTCCTGCAGAGCAGCGGATGGATTTGAACCACATGCCTTCACCTTTGCAGCACAGCTTCTTACCTCTTGGCCACCAGACCTTCCTCTGTAGAAGTTGTTTATCTTACCTATCCTAGGATAGAGTATTAATTTTGGCTTCAAAGTACTAAAAAAACTCTCAGACTCATTGATCTTAGAACCAACTCATAGCTGACCTGCTCACAGGCTTTTAGAGGGCTGTGAGACTCATGATGGAGATTGCACATCTGTGGTGTTAAAGATTTATCGTTCAAAATAACTTCCTTAGCCATTCACTGACTTTGCCATGTGAATGGGTAGATTTGTCAATAAGGGCATCTTGGTCTGTTCACAAGGGGATTGATTAAGTCTCCTCAATGCCCAAGGAGATTAACTAATCTCACCACTAAATTGAGCAGACCTACCAGCAGAATGGGAGAATCTGACCACCAGCCAAAAAGTGAGTGAGAGAATGCAGCTTGTCCTTCAGGGCCACGACTTACGTAAGCAGCAGCCATAGCAGCTGCTGCAGAGTACCAGAGATGGGATGTGAGATGGAGCAGATCTTGGGATTGTTGAGAGCCTTTTGTCCAAGTTTGTTTGAGGACTAGGAGGGAGGGCCATAACTGAGAGCTTTGTAATACTGGACCAGAGCTGTGAGACTTGAGGCTGAGGTGCCCGCAAGCATGTTTTGGAAGCTGCTTGTATCTTACTGCCAACCTGAATTGTAGCCTTTTGTTTTCCTAAGATGATTCTGTATGGTCTGTGGGTTATCACAGCAGATTTTGGACCCAGTAGAGAAGTGAGACTAGTCTTGGGGTAACTAGAAAGAGGTGCAGGAGCTTTGGGGACAGGTCTGACCTCTTAGGGATTGGTTTTGTGCTTTTGATGTTGTTGATGAGGCCAATCCCACATTGTAGAGTTGATAAAGATCAGATATGGTCACTTTCATAATACCCTTGCTCTTTTTATACTATTTTCCCCTCATGGAGAAGCTAGTGGATTCAAAGTACTTGGATTTGGGTGGACAGTATATTATATGTGTTGAATGAATAGAGTAAGTGTTGGGAAGTTTATCTCAAGATTGTGTGGACATTCGAATTCCAACTATATAGATTGGAAGAATTTATGGTTCCTTGGAAAAGGATTTCTTGATAAAATCAAGTCAAACATAATAGATGTTGGGCACTATGTTTGACGATTGTGAAATACAGGATTATAAAATGAATTCTTTTCACTTTAGCATTCTTAATTAGTCATGAATTAACGGAAGTCACCTGCCTTCTCATATATAAGCACCCACAATTATGTTTTCCTTTCTGATGGAACTTCAGGGCAGTATTGTTTACGTTATCTAAAATACAACTCTCAAATAAGTAAGCCCTAACTGTATGCAATGAATTTAAACAAATTATATTCCTTGGAGAATGTGTGTATCCTTATTATAGCTGCATTTCTATTTATTTGACAAAGTTAATATGATGATTTTGCTTCTCAAGTACTATAATATAGTATTATATGATTAATTGATCATTGACAACTGGTGCTGACTTTCTAAGAGAATTGAATGGACTATTACAAAGTTGATAAAAGAATTTATGGCAAATTAACCTAAAGAAACAAACTGAAGAAGATAATTTGGAGCTATTTCACTTTAAGTATATTACTAAATTTATTATTTTAGTGGTTATCTACTATGAGATAGTAGGTTGTAGACAGTAGAATGGTCTCATCACTGGGCCAATTGACCATATCATAATAGATGGAAAAAAGACAGGTTGTTAACAATTTCATCTTGCTCACATCCACATTCAAGACACTTCACACCAGCAGTAAGGAAACCACAAGAGAAGTTGCAATGGGACAATGTACTTTCTTTGACTTCTCCAGAGTGCTGAAAAGCAACAGTGTAGTTCTAGACACTATGGTGCATCTAACCCAACCTATCTTCTTCACAATTGCTTGCTGTGAGACTGAGAGCTTGATAATGAATAATAAGGATGGCAGAGCTTGATAATGAATAATAAGGATGGCAGAAGAAGAATCAGTGCCTTTGAACTGTGGTGATGGAGAAGAGTTTTGAACATACTATGGACTTCCAAGACACAAACAGGTGTGTCCTGGAGACAGTGGAAACAGGTTGCTCCTAGGAGCCAAGGATTTTGCAATGCCATCTCACATACTTTGTGAGGATGGACCAGTCCTTGGAGAAGGACACCATGCTTGCAAGTATAGAAGGTCAGTGTAGGAGAAGGAGACCCTGGATGAGATGAATTAACTGTGTGGGCAATGAGGTCAGGTGTGTCAGAGACATTATGGTTGGCTCAGTGTAGAGCAAGGCTCGTAGTCTTGTTCATAGGGTTACTATGTGTCATAGTCAACTTGACAAAACATGATAAGAATAACTATGAGACTATATACAATTGAAGTAATTTGTTCCTGTTTCTAATTAAAGGTTTCTGTTGAAGCTTAGAACTGCTTTGCTTAAATATATCACTAATGATTCTGCTGTAGAATTGTGTAATGCTATTCCTATGAGATACTGAGAATAGATCCCAACAGTAGTCCAATCTCTATTCCTGGAGGTAGCAAGAGTAGGTTGTCATGGAGCTAGGTGAGAAATCAGTAGATTCAATCTATGCTTTAGATGAGACAGTTTACTGTCTCTTCTGAAAATGTTCTAATTTGGCCATTTTGCTGGCTCCCCTTTCTGACCACTTAACAAAATATATGTTACACAGGAAGCTCACAAAGATTTTGTTGGTAGTGATATGAATAATTCCATATTTTACATCCTGAATATAAAGCCTGCTGCCAGACTTCAATTATTTACTCATAAATACATTGGCTGCTGTTTTCTCCAAAAGGAGTATTTAGGCTAATTATAGAATATTTCTCCTACTACAGAGAATTCTGGGAAGTAAAACTATATTCCTCAAAAAAAAATTCTGTTACCATTTTTCAAATGTCTGGTGCTCTCTTTTGCTTTTAGATTTAAATCTTCTTTGTTTTTCTTAGCCATTCAAAACATCAGACAGAACTAAATTTATGGCCATAGATCTAACATTTTTCATTTCTTTGATGATAAGCAAGTAAAATTCTGTTAACCTGGCAGTAACACTCTCATAAATCTTTAGTGTAAATAATTACTCAATAAAATAAGTTTGAAAGTATTTTTGTAACTGGGTTCAAAATGTATTCTCTTACATTTAAACATAGTTTATTATTGTTTTAAAAATTTAAAATTGCTCATGCTTGGGAGGCTGGAGGGACAGCACAGGAGAGGAAAACCTTCAATGAGATAGATTGATTTCGTTACTTGGGCAATGGGGATAGGTGTGTCGGAGACAATAACGTTGGCAAGGGATAGAGCAGGGTTTAGGGCTGTTGTACAGAGGGTCTCTATGAGTCACAGGCAACTAGATGGAACATAACAACAACCACCACTGGTGTTGGTTGTAGATCCAAGTAAAATGAAATCTTTGATACATTTTAATCTTGTATTCATTTATCATGATGTTAGGGGGCTCTGGTAGCCTACTGGATAAGGAATTGTACTGCTAACCAATAGACAGGCATTTTGAATCCACCAGCTGCTTTTTGAGAACAAGGGTGACAATCTCTCATTGTACTTTTTATAACCTCTGAAAACCTGTTGAAGGGTCTGATATGAGTCAGTTCTGACTCAGTAAGATTGAGCTATCATGAAGTTTTCCCTTGGTCTAGATGTGAGAATTTTCATTTTCTTATTGTTAAGGTATAATCCATAATGAAAGCTGTAGTCTTTGATCTTTTTCATGGAGTACTTCAAGTCTTCTTTGATATCAGCAAGCACGGTTGTGTCATCTGCATAATGTAGGATGTTGATGAGTCATCCTCTAATTCATGTAATCTAACGTCTACTATTAGGTGCAAACTATAAAGTTTTTGGCTACTAATTGAATGCTAAATTGTGCTACTCATAGGCTCCTTTTACTCATGGGGCATATTTGGTTGTGCTAACCTTCAAATTCATCTGTTTTGAAAATATGCAGATGCACTGAACTTGGCATTTCACTTATGTGTAGAATATTTTAAGATTGAAGTAATAAAGAAGTAAGTGTTACAAACAAATTTTTGAAAAGTTAATCATCAGATGGGCATTCTAAGCTGGTGTGAAACTTTGTTCTCCAGTAGACAAACAAATGCTTTATTACATTTTGTAAAAATTGACCTGATTCTGAAGTACATGCTATGAGCACTAGAATTTTTTTTCTTTAGTAACAGTATTAGGGCAATTGTATGTAGCTCATGGAAAAATTTTTTAAAGACATACATTTAGAAATTAACAGTAAATGTTCTTTTAATCCAAGCAAGTTTTCCTACTAACTGAGTCAAATAGTTAAATACACTTGTGTAGAAAGACTTTGCAATTAAATCCATTGGAGATGATAATTTCTTTAAAAGTTACTCTCATAAAATGCTATGCGGCAAAAACTTGACAAATAATTTTAATTTTAAACTTTTCATTGAAAAGAACCATAAAAAATTTAAAAAAACCCTTTTCAATTTATCTTCTTTTAAAAAGTGTTACAAGTTGTGAATTTCAATGTAAAATGTGAAAAAAAAGTTGCCTTGTATTTGAAGATATCCAAATTCAGTTGGACAAGGAAATAAATGGCCTCAAAGAACAAGATTTTGATTTTTAGATGGCAAATATAGAATTTGAACTCTAGATCTACAGATGATAAACCGGAACAATGTATTTCAATTAATTTTTTAAAAACCCAATCTACATTGTAATGTAGACAATTTTTATCAAAAATATTATGTGTTGGTTTTGCTTTGTTTACACAATCTATTAAGGAAAAGTATAGCTAGGTATGTAATTTTCTTTTTTCTTACGATGTTATGAAAATACTGTTTTATTTTTTCTTTAAAGACAGTTTCTGCCATTCTATGTTAAGTCTATGCATTCTTATTTTAATTGGATCAATACAAAACTTAATTTGTTTAATTTGGTATATCTTTCCCAGGCTCTAAAAGGAGAAATAAACCTCAGAAGTTGCTTTTACAATGTGATGAGTGCATTTAGATTTTTAATTTTTCTTAAAGTTATAGTTTTTTGGGTTTTTTTCTCTGTTATATACTTAAAATCTGAAATAAAAAAATATCAGAGTCTTACTTATAGTCCTGTGATGATAATCAAGTTGAATGCTTTTACAGTTGTTAAAAAGAATGGAAAAATCCTTCTTTGATTTTTCTTTATATGTAGTTTTATCCTTTTTTAATATAAATGTCATTAATTTTTGTTTTGTTGTTTGAGAATATATACAGAAAAACATGCACTAATTCATAGTTTGTACATTTAATATAAGTGCTATTGACTACATTAAGTTGTACAGCCGTACTCTCCTTTTCTGAGTTGTCCAACTCCCAGTAACATAAACTCATTGCCCACTTAAGTTTATTGTTTTAATTCTTAATAATCTTTTTCTTGATTGTCAAGTTTGAATAGAAAGCCAAGCACTTCTAAGAGAAATATTACAAAGTCTTACTGTACACACATATTTTACTTTCTTTTAATTCTCCTTGTTTTCAGTATTGAGCTAGCATTTCCATTTGACATAAGAGGAAACTGAGGGTCAAGAAGGTTAAATGTCTTGCTCTAAGTTATCCAACCAAACACGTGGCAGAGAAAGAATAAGGTCCCAGCTCTTCTGACCCAAGGTCTAATGATCTTTCCATTAAACTTAAGATGCCACTTTTGTGCAGAGTAATGGAAGAGTGCTATTTTTTTTTCATAGAGAGAAAAATATACATTAAATGTAAAGTTTGAAGAATTTTTAATGGGAAAATGGAGATGATTCCTTTTCGTTAAGATACCAAATATCTAAAGAAGCAAAATATATTTCACTTTGTGTAGTAGATTTTCTTTGGGCAAAATAAACATAGGGGTGTGAGATTACCTAGTGTAATATGGATGTAGTTGTTGTTGTTATGTACCATCAGATCAGAACAGACTTCTAGCTGACCTCTAACTCATAGCTGACCTTCCATAGTTTCAGAGGCAGTCGATTGAATTTGTCCTTAGTGGCACCTATCACCACCACCACCACCAAATTACACAGGAGGAGATTGTCTTATCTTTCTTCTGTGGAGCAGTGTAGTGATTTCAAACCATATGCCTTTGAACTGACCGGGCAACTACTTACCACTAAGCCACCAAAACTCTCTGACATGAATTTAGAGGAACTGAAAAAAAAAAAAGCAAAAAAAACATTTTGAGGATTTCCAGTTTTAAGCCACATAGGTCTGTAGAGGAAGCCATTCTCAAATGCACATGTATGCTTAAAAAGATGGCAAATGGATAATTTTTCAAAACTCATCCAACAAGTTTATATGTAAAGTCTTGCATGTTTTAACAACAGTTCAGTGATGAATGCATTTAATGTAGAGAGTGAATATATTTGAGCCCCTTCTTTGGAACCCTAACCATGTGACCACAAATCTCTACTGCCACCTTGTGGGTGTATGCTTATCTCAGGGACAGACTTCATGAGGAAATCTAAAGTCTGATGCTGAGAGGTACAAGATGTCCCTGGGTCGTTAAACTCTTGATTTCTCAACTTAGGAACCACATATGTTTTGGTAACACAGGATCCTCCATCTAGAGTATGACAATTCATTAATATTTTATCTTTGGAGAATAAAGCTTCTTCATAGCTATCATAGCATAGGATAGCTGTGAGCAGGAGCCTGAACCATGTTTCATTTTAGATTTTATTGAGACCATGATGAAGGTAGACAGTTTATTTTTAAGTGGATCCTAAAAACCAAAATAGTTTTCCTCTATGGGATATTAATAAATTTTCATACATATAATTCAATGGAAAAAAAAGCAGTTTTGCACAAGGAAAGCCAATCAGTTTGTGTGAAAATTTTCTCCAGTTTCTTCTTCTATTATGGTCTCATTCATAAACCTGACTAATGGGCTTTCTGTCTGGAGATTGAGTAGTTACGTCTGGTTGTAAATCAGCTTTGTTGTTATCCCTGGACATGAGTTTAAATTATCACATCAAAAAGCGTCTTTGATTTCACAATGATTAATTATTGAAGCTCTCTATGTAATAGCTACAAACTCATTAACCGAATGACGCCACCTAATTGCCATTGGTTCATCAAAATTTTGTTTGACTTCTAAGTTATATGTCTTTAGATGACAAAGATCCTCCTGTTTTATTTCCACTATCAGAAATGAGGTTAATAGGTAGGAAGAGTATTAATAACAACTGTGGAAAAATTTGTTCTAAAGTGATTTCTATTTTTCAAGCATCTTAGAATATTTTGTAAATTAAATGCTTAAGTGTTAATTATGTTACCACCTGCCTTATATTTTACTACATTTAAATATTTGTCAATATATGTAGTGTACCTTTGTGGTAAAAATGGGTCCTTACCAAGCTATATTATTTGTGCTATATTATTTGGGCAAAGGTGTATCTTTCTTCTTGTGCAAGATAAGGTTGCTTTTAGCGTAAAAACTACATGAGAAAAGAGTAGTGGGATTCCTAGGTTGCACAATAAATGTGTTTATGAATATAAAAATATCATAAGCAAATTGTTGTTTGTTCTTCAACAAGACTATTAAACACGCCATATCTTTTTTATTTTAAGACAGTATGAGGTTTAAACAGTAGTACAAAGAAAAGCTGAATTATTGTATTTTTTTTTCAATATTGAGAAAGAGTAAAGAGGAAGAACCTTAATCCCAAGAGTGCCTTTTGCTTCAACAGGCAGATAAGAAACCAGAGCTCTCAAGGACCACCAAACCAAACACACCCTAGCAAGACCTGGCGAAGCCGCCATCTTTGCCTCAGTCATTTTCCTTTGTGCATTCAGTGGTTTCTCAGGCAAATTTTAGAGCCTTTTTGAAGATGGTCTCTGAATATGCACTAATATAACACTGTTAATGAATGCCCTCCTAGAATACAAGCTCATTAGCTCTCTCTTTGCTAATCCACAAATTCTATCTTTGCTGGACACCTGGTGGTCCCACCTCCCTCTAGCTCAGGAGAGATGTAATTGCCAAGGAGGTTTCATATTACCTCGACTTGTGGCTTAGGCAAACTTCTATGACTGTCTGTTGTCAATAATTAAGAGCTATCAAAACACTTGGCTAATTTACACTTCATAATCCGAAATGAGGGCCCCTGCAATCACCAGCTTCTGCTTTATTATTTAAATACACATAGTGCAAAAAGCGAACAAAGCCCTGTTCAAGCTGTATCAGGGAGATGACTGGCTTTTGAGCAAACAGGATGTAGCCCAAAGGTCAGGAGCAAGTAAGGCACAAGGCAGAACAAACACAGCCCATTGAATGGTCTTTATTGCTGAGAAGCTTCCCAGAGCAGGTGGGATTTTAGAAGCTCTTTTGACCGCTGAGATGAGAGAACCTGGCAAGATTTAATTGGCAAGCTGTTGTAGTCAAATGCAGAGATCATGGAAATAGACATGCATTTTGGATGTCAGATATGAACTAGGAGAGCATTTCAGAAGTTGCTGTATTTTGATTGAAATTTTCATTTGCAAAAATTGGAAATCTCAGTTGTCTGTATGTAAAGAGTATACAATTAAGGACTGAAAAATGATTGAACTTACATTTTAAAAACATAACAAGGATGATGTGTCCTAAACAGTCTGATTATTTGCATTGCATTCAGGGTTTTTATAATTTTCACTTCTATTTTATAAAATAATACATCTGTGGTGTGTCTGAAGGTGCTACCACTATTTTGAGATCATAATTAGAATTAAGTATCAATTATATATGCTAAGGGAAAGTAGAGTGTAATAAAAGAAACAAGGCTATAAACTCTTTTACTAATATGTCATGATAGCTTATTTGAGTCTACCTAATAAATAAAATTGTTATTGCATTATCACTTGCATAAGCATTTCTTTAGCTAAAATGCCCTGAATAGAATACAAAGCATACTCTGATGTAAGTTTATAACACTGTTCTGGTGGTGTAGTCCTTAGGAAGTTTTGTTGTCAACTTGGAGACACCTTTCTGGTGGCTCAAATCCCCCACTGGCTCCTTGGAAGAAAGGTTAGCAATCTCTTCTCATGTGTTATACAGCCTCTGAAATCCCACTAGATGGTCAGCTTTAGAGGATAACTCAACAGCAATGAGTTTTCTTTTATCTGGATGGATAAAACCCTTGGTACCAGCAGTCAGAAAATCAGGAGACACATTTCACTGGGAATATCTGCATTTTGTGACCTCTCCAAATTATTGAGGAGTAATGATTGCAGTTTGAGAACTAAGGAACATCTAATTCAGGCTGTGGTGTTTCCTCTTATTTGCTGAATGATTAAAGAAGACAGAAAAAAGAATTAATGCCTTTGAGATGTGCTGTTGGAGAAGAGCATTGAACATCCCATGGACGGCCAAGAGGATGGACAGATATGTCTTGGAGATAGTGCAGCTGGAGTGCTCTCTGGAGGCAAAGGTGATGAGGCTTTGCCTCACATGCTTTGGGTTTGTTGCGAGGAGGACCTGTTCCTTGAAGAGGGACGTGAGGCTAAAAGGATAGAGGATTGGTGAAGGAGAGGAAGATCCTCTACTACATGGATTGACACAATGATTGCTGTGTGAGTTCTTGTGTGTCAGGAAGTGTGAGAATGATGTTAGGAAGTGTGAGGATAGAACAGAGTTTAGATATTTTGTTAAAAGGGTGGCTATGAGTAGTAGTCTACTCGATGGGACCTAAAGGATACTGATTTGATAACCGGTTGATGGGTCATATTTATTTGTGAAGGAACAATATCGTGAATTTTTGCTTTGGAAATAATATGCTAATTTTTTCACAGAGTGACAACGTTATATGTTGTTGTTATGTATTGTCAAGCTGCTTGACAAAACTCAACAACAAAAACTCAAGCAAAATACTCTAAACCTTGTTCAATCCTGAACTGATCTTACTGTCTCTGACACACCTGCCCAAATTACTCCAGTCACTGAGTCAATCCATCTCATCATCTTGTGCTGTCCTTCTACCCTCCTAAGCATATTGTCTGTCTCCAAAAACTGATCCCTCTTTGCATCATGCCCAAAGTATGCTAGACAGAGCTTCAGAATCCTTGTCTCCAAGGAACAGCCTGGTCTCACCCTTTCCAGGACGAACCTGTTTATTTTCCTAGCAGTCCATGGTATATTCAACACTCTTCTCCAGCACCACAGCTCAAAGGCATCAGTTCTCCTTCTATCATCCCTATCATTGTATCATAGTCTAGTTTTCTAATGCATAGCACCTAATTGCAAAGACCATGGCCTGAATCAGGCACACCTTAATCTTCAGACTGACATCATTATACTTTAGTACTCTGGAGATGTCCCTGACAACAGATTATCCCAATGCAATTCAGCTTTTGATTTCCTGGATACTGGTACCAAGAGTGTTGATTGTGGAGCCAAGCAAACTGAAGTTGTCAACAGTATCAGTCTCTTCACCATCTATCATGATGATGCCAATCAGCCCAGTGGTGAGAATCTTTGTTGTCTTGATGTTGAGCTTCAATTCATTTTGAAGGCTGTAGTCCTTGACCCTCTTCAGCAAGCACAGTTGTGTTATAAGCATAATGCAGGTTGCTGATGTGTCTTCCTCCAATCCTGATATCATATTTCTCCTCACAGAGCCCAGCATCCTGGATAATCTGTTCTGGAGATACAACACATCATGATATAAATGCTTACCAATTTTTTGGTGTTATGTACTGTCAAATCCAATCCAATTGGCATAGGAGGAGATTGCCTTCCTTCTCAAAGAGAGAATCTGGTGGATTCGAACCGTGTCCCTTCGGGATTGCAGCACAGTTTCTTTCCACTTGGCCACTGGAGCTCCCTTCTCTTCCCAATTTTGAACCATACAGTGTTCTCTTGCTCTGTTCTGATGACTGCCTCCTGGTCAAAGTATAGCTTTTGCCTAAGCATGATCAAGTGTTCTGGGATTCACATTTTTTTATATTTTAATTTATTGATTTTTCATTTCAGTGAACATCTATAGAGATTTTGGAATTCCATTCATTCATTATTGCACCTTTATCCCCACCCACCCCACCTCACCCCTTCCACCGCCCCCCCGCCCCCCGTTTGCTCCTCTCCTTGAAAAGCAAAAGAAAAACTCCCTCATTGGTACACAATCCCCCCTGCACCTCCCCCAATCCCACCCCCAACCCCAAATGTAATCCACTTTGCAACCCTCATTGCGTACTCCCATGACAAACATAATGCCCTAAAATATAATACTTTTAAACTATTCTCTCCCCCATAGACTTCAATGCCATAAACATTTCATCAAGTTTTTCTCAGTCTTACCCCAACCCCGATGCCAACCTAATTCTACAACAGTGGCACCATATAGCATTTGTCCCTTTGTGACTGAGATACCTCACTCAGCTAATGTCCTCCAGGGTCACCCATTTTGAATAATATTGCATGAGTTCCTTGTTTTTCAGTGCAGCATAGTATTCCATTGTGCGAATATACCACAGCTTCTCTACCCATTCGTTTGTTGATGGGCATTTAGGTTGTTTCCAACTCCTTGCTATTGTAAACAAATCCGTGATAAACATGGGTATGCATGTATCTAGTTGGATTCACATTTTTATCAGTGTTAGCCAGTTTGTTGTGGTCCACACAGTCAAATGCCTTTGCATAGTCTATGAAATACAGATAGACATTCCTCTGGCACTCTCCTTTCAACCAAGATCCATCTAACATTAGTTATAATATCTCTAGTACCATGGCCTCTTCTAAACCCAGCCTGCACACCTGACAGTTCTCTCTTTTTTTAAATTTTATTATTATTATTATTAATTTCAATGAACATCTACAGAGATTTTGGAATTCCATTGATTAATTGTTGCACTATTCTCCCTTAATGTGCTGTTCCAGTCATTTTTGGATGATCTTCAGAAGAATCTTGCTTGCATGGCATACTAATGATATTGTTTGATAATTTCCACATTCTGTCGGTCACCTTTCTTTGGAATGGGAACAAATATGACTCTTCCAGTCAATTGGCCAGGTGGTTATCTTCCAGATTTTTTGGTACTAGTTGGTGAGTGCATTCAGGCCAGCGTCTGTTTCTTGAAATATGTCTGTTGGTATACTGTCACATCCTGGGGCCTTGTTTTTTGCCAATTCTTTCAGAGCAGCTTGAACTTTTTCCTTCATTTCCTCAGGCTCTTGCTTATGTTGTTTCAAGAAACTCTACTGTGTCAGCCAATTTCTTTTGGTACAATGACTCTGTGTATTCTTTCCGTCTTTGTTTGATGCTTCCTGGGTCATTCAGGGTTCTGTCCAAATTGTCCTTAAGTACTGCAACTCGAGGCTTGAATTGTTCTTCAGTTCCTTGAGCTTAAGAAATGCTGGGCGAATTTGGTTCTTTTGATTTTCTGACACTAGCTCCTTGCATATTTCTTTATAGTATTTTCTTTTGTCCTCCAATACTACCCTTTGAAATCTTCTGTTCATTTTTAAAATTTCTTGATCTATTCCCTTTGCTTTGGATTCTTGGTGCTCTAGTGAAATATTCAGAGTCTGTTTTGAGCAGAAAATACTGAATGTAGGTCACATACTTTTAAGACTGTCAGGTGAAAAAGAAGGTGGGAGAAGGTGGAAATCATCATTAAAGTTGGAAATAGATTTACAGTTGTTTATATTATAAATAATTTTAGATAAATGAAATAATTTATTGATTAGAGAGAAGATAAATATTGTAGAAATTTCTATTTATACTTTTTATCCTTGCTATATGTTCTGCTCTCTATTTTCTTCATTTTCAGAATCCAGATCAACTCTTCTTCCATATAGGAGTAGATGATTTTAAATGACTCACTAAACGGTGGGAAAAATAGATTAATGGCTAAGTAGAATGTGATAGTTAAATACAGTGGATTATTCTTAAAAAATTGATAAATGCTCAAAATGGATACAAGTTGGAAATAGGCTAAGTGGAAAAAAATAGTGAATAAAAAAACTGAGAAAATTAAGTGAAGTGTAAAAAGTGATAATATTATATAATCGCTCTTATATGAAATATACAAATACCTACGGACAAAAGTTTATTCATGTTTACTATAAGCAATATAATAATTACCATACTGAAAGGATGAGGACAAGGGAATGATTGTTGAGTTTCTGTTTAAGGTGATCTAAAAACATTTAGAAGTAGATAATGGTGATGACAGTACTACATGCTGAACCTAATGAATGTCACTGAATTGCATACTGAAAATGCAACCATTTTGTTTTACAAATAAATAAAGAAAATTTTTTAAAAATGAAGAAAAATGTCTAAGAAGTATTTTAGTATTCTCATTGGATCAATTGTTCATGATTTCATATTGTACAATCCCATCAGTGTTTCAAAAATCTAGCTCAGATGTCTCCTTAAATACTCTGAATTGTAAATGAGCTAAATGTCTCTTCTCAATATCCAAGATAGCCTTCTTCAGAAGGTCATCTATTTGTATAAGTTGCTAAGTAGACTCTTACTCCTGTGGAGTCAGAACCCACGCATAGTTGATGCTCCATTGGGTTATTAGAGGCTGTTACTTGCACAAGAGGAGAACGCGTATTTGTTTCTTATTGAGCTAGTGGATTTGAACCCACAGAGGAATGACTTTTGGGTCAGCAGCACAACTTCCTATGGGCTACATCACCAGAGTTTGTTCTGTCTAAGTAGTATTTCTGTATCTATCAAATCACCAATTAGGTTGCCTTGAAGACAAAGGTTTTTTGTTGTTGTTATTTTATTTTATGGATTCTTGGTACCAGACACTTCCTTATGCATGAAGTCCTCTGTAATTAGTCTCCTCATCTCATCTTTATTTCATCCTCATAATTTCTCCTTCCTTTTTCTATTGCCTTTGCTAAACAGTTGCCTGAAATTTGTATAGCACATCTCTTTTAATTGGTTGTGCTTTGCCTTTCTGTTCCTTTGACTTCAACTAAAATGCCACTTCTTTTGGGAAGCTTTTCTTGATTTATTCACATTCAATTTAATGACCCTTTCTGTGTTCTCAGAACATCTTCTACTACTGTCCTTCATTTATTACACCCTTATTGTGTGTTTTCCTCCCTGCATCCTTGAACATTCTTCTCTCTTGTAGAACCTTGTAGCCAGCACATGGACATTATTCACTAATGGTTGTTGTTGTTATGTGCCATTAAGGTGCTTGCCAACCGCACTGTCTGTGACACACCTACTCCCATTTCTCTAATTACTGAATAGATCCATCTCAGTGAAGGTCTTCTCTTGTGCTGTCCCTCCACTATCCCCCAAAAGATGTCCCTCTTCAAGGACTGTTCCCTCCTTGCAACATGCCCAAAGTATGTCAGACAAAGCTTCAGAATCCTTGACTTCAAGGAGCAGCCCAGTTTCACTCTCTCCAGGACAAACCTGTTTGTTCTCCTAGCAGTTCATGATATATTCAACACTCTTCTCCAGCACCACAACTCAAAGACATATATTCTCTTTCTATCATCCCTAGTCACTGTACAGCTGTCTGATGCATAGCACACAATTGTGAAGACTGTGGCCTGAATCATACACACCTTAGTCTCCAGTCTGATGTCGTTGCTCTTCAGTATTCTGGACAGGTCCCTGACCGCTGACTTTCCCAATACAATTCATCTCTTGATTTCCTGGATGCTGGTACCAAGAGTGTATTAAGCGAACTAGCATTATTGTTATGCTGTTGTTTTAGGTGTTAATGAGCCACTTGGCACTGACTCATAGTGATCTTATATACAGTGCCTTGTCCTGGCTGTACTGAAAATCCAGGCTGTGTTTGAGAACATTGGTGCAACCACTGTGTCTGCCCATCTTTTGAAGGTCTTCCTCTTTTTGGTAAATGTAATCAATATGTAATCTCATATAACCAACCTGAGAGCTAAGATTTTGTCTGTTTGTAAATCCCTGTTTTGCTAAGTGTTTGGAACAGTGCCTGGCTAATAGTGCATATTCAGTAAAACAGTTGTTGACTAGATTAATAAACAAATTACTGGAAATACCTTGCATTTTAAAGAGGAAACAATTGATTACTTAGAGGTTTGTAAAAAAAAATTAGAAAGCTAAACAGAAGGCTAAGAATTTAAGGACTGATCAAAATATAGAATAAAGAAAGTGGGGATTAATATTTGGAAGAGAGTACAAAAAACAGCAGAAACAAAAGAATGATTGAATACTAACTGTTGTCCTCTGACAAAACAAAGTGAAACAAAGAACCTTCTTCTCAGAAATTTTACCTTAGCATTTTAGCAGCTGACAATAATGAAAGGAGTAAGATGCAAAATTGAATGTCCCTGTCACAATCACTTTGTGCTTCGTCTGTGTGCCCTATTGTGATGGTTCAGATGGTTCCATTTGACCCTAACCTCTAGCTGTTCCAACCTCAGAACCAGTATTTATTGCCACATATGGGCTATGCATGGCAGCTGCAAAATCCAGATGCCAAGCTTTGGAATGTATTTTTATGATGGCACCATCTGGGTCTCTGGCCAGCCTTCTTTATTGTCTCTTGAATGTTTATACTAATAGCTTTACTGGGCTGTGGTACTACCTGTGGGACATGCTAAGGGTAAGGCTATTTATGTGATCTTCTTGTCGTTCTGATTACAATTTCCCTTTAAATGACTCTCACATGCTATCAACTTTTTCCTTTTAATCTATCTGCAGTGTCCTACAGAAGTAATAAAACAGGTGGTCATTGCATTGAGAGAGAGGAAAGTGCTGTGTCTGGGGCACAATGCCTTTCACGGATCTTTGGCAAACCATTTATGGATTTGGGGGAACAGATGAATCTTGTTCCAATTTATTGAATATATTGCTTTGCATGTTTATCATTGTAATAGAAGAAATGCCTTATTTCATCACTTCATGTAACTCATTGAAATTCCATATTGATCCCAAATTGAGGTGGCAATACTCTACAGAACAACGAAACAGCATCTCAATATTTGTGAAATTGAAAACAAAATAAAGTAAACATCAGAAAGCTGTATTTCTCAGCAATGAATAGGCTGGTTTGTTTAAAAATCATTTGCAAATAAGAATCAAGAAAGTTACTTTCTGTACCTACAATCAGGACATTTATCAAAGGCAAATTAGATTAAAATAGTGGTGAGACTTTGTCTGAACTCATCATTTGTGTCAAACTGCATAGCACATAGGTGATTCTGCTCAAACACTAATTCACTGTGTTTCAGTAAGGAGAATTGGATTTAAGAGTTTAAATGACTTATCCAAGGTCATATAGGCACAATTCCAGAGTCAAAGTAATGATGAGGTTTGCTTTTTTTTTTTCTTAAATGACAGTAGGACTAACAGGAGAATCAATCTTGATAATCATGGGCAGCATACACTTTACCTTCACTACTCTGACACTCAGGCTGGCCCAGTGAATGATCTGTCTCTCCTTTTAGTGAATTCAGAAACAGTGGCCTTAGCAGTGGCATTCTTAGGGCAAAGTTCGTTCCAAATATGAAATTTTTTTGTGGTAATATGAAATATTCATTGTGGAAATATGAAGTGTTGATTGTGAAAATTTTTCAGTGAGTTAAACTAGAATTTGTGCTAAATGAGGTAGTCTCCATCTCAGCCTTCCTAATCTAGCCTGTCTTATCTCTAAGGAAGTGTATTGGGGTGAAAAGTGCTCATGGGAGAGCAATTTGGTTGGAGAACTGCCTTTGCTTTGTACGTCTGCGAAGGAAATGAGTTGCATTATTTTAAATGAAGCCAGGTAGGGAGACAGAGATGCTGCTCACAGAGGTGCCTGTGCCAGAATAGCAAATGTGTTTGCGGGAAACACAGGAGTACACAGAAGCGTCCTCAAGTTATGTAGCCACTTAAGAAAACAGCCACAATTAGATCCAAGGGAAGGATGCTAGTCTCTCAAAAGACACCTTAAATAGGGACGAGCTGTTAAAGCTTTTCTGTAGCTTGAGAATAGATCTTTTAAAATGATATTTAGTCTTGGATGAATAAGACATATTGCTACACTTGGTTGTCAGTTCTCCAAGGAAAAAATTTAAAAGGGAGCTTTTATTGTGCTCTACTCTTTTGTTCTGGAGAATCCGTGCTTTTACATACAAGGGTAGAGTTTAATCAAAATCATGATAATACAGCTATTCATGTATTGGAAATGAAATGCAAAAATACAAGCACACATATCTATCCATATGTCTGTCTGTCCACCCATCCCATCCATCTGTCCATCCATCTGTCTTTCTGTGTACCAACCACACATCCATCTGTCTACCTATATCTATCTATCTATCTATCTATCTATCTATCTATCTATCTATCTATCTATCATGCATGTAACTCAACAGGTCCATTAACCACATTTGGAAGAGAATAGAATCAAGCTCCATTTACTCTATTGCCAAAAGCATAGATTCAGATTTTTTTTTTAATGGAATAAGATGATAGTTTATCATACTTAGAAATATCCTTAGCCTGGCTATTACCTTCTCAAGACCTCAGAAACAAAATGGCAAGGTGTTACTCACATAATTTTAGCCCCATCAGTAGTGTCCTTTCTGTTCTTTTCTGGAAAAGAAATATTTCACAAAACTATTATGGTTGAACAAAATACATCACTACCTAATTCACTTCATAGTACCAAGATTTCTTTGAGAAGAAGCTCAACTAGAAATTCTCAAGTGAACTAATAGGTCATGTGTGGTAGATAAATAATGCCCAGAGACAGAGGCATACATCAGAAGATGCTGCTATTGTGTCTTTGTTTTGAAATAGATTTTTGCAAATTGAAAAATGAGAACCTTGTTGCTTTTAAATTACTAACTACTTACAAAGTATGAGGGAAATAGTGAGTTAGATGATCAGTTAGAACTAGATTTTTATTTCACACAGTCCTGACAATTGGATATTTGTGCCAATTTGTTTACTGGGAGTTGAGTGTGTTCACAGTAAGAGAACATTCTCTCCATAAAACCTCTGGATGAACCATAGCCACACATCTATGTAATAAATCGCTACTACACAAACTGTTAGAGATGCTATTAAAGGGGCCTGTTCCACTTGTAACCTGGAGCAAGAAATGAAGTATACACACCTTTTGCACTTGATAAAATAAATCAGATATGCGTGTGAAACCATAAATACACAGCAAAATATTTTTTTAAACTTATTTCTGCAACCATTAAAAGTGACTTGGGAAGTCAGGCATACATTCGTCATTGCTGTTAGCATTGAAATGTAAATTAATGTCCCCCATTCCCTGTTCCCTATGGATTTATAGTAAATCTTTGAGAAAGGGAGATGATGGTGATGGTGATGATGATGATGATGATGATGATAATGCCATAGATGGAGGGATGAGTGTCATAGCTGATTTATCAGTTGTTGTCATGAGTCAAATACTAATCTAAACACTTTCATTATTACCTCATGTAATCCTCACTAGGACTCCTTGAGGGAGCTCTGCTATCTCAGTGCTAAGGAGTTACATTGTCAACCCAAATAGGGGTGATTTGGATCCGCTCGCCGTTCCATGGGAGAAAGATGGACAGTCTCTTCCCATTTGATTTACTGCCTCTGAAAAACTGATGGATGGTCTGCTATGAGCAGTTCTGACTCAGCCATACATAAAAAGAACAACAGTTCGATGAGGTCTACATTGTACATGAGAACTTAAGTGTGTGTGTTGTTATGTGCCATCAAGGAAACTGTGTCTCCTAGCCAGAAACCTTGCCCTATTCTGCACCATCCACTTGATCTCTGACATGATCAAATCATTGTTTCAGTCACTATGTCAATCTGTCTTTTTCAGGGTCTTCCTCTCTTTCACTGACCTTTCAGCTTTTCAGCATGATGCCTTTTCCCAAGAATTGGCCACTCCTGACAACATGTCCAAATGATATGTTATGATATTCCATCATCCTTGACCCTAAAGACCACCCTGGTTGCACCTCCTCAAAAACAAACTTGTTTATTCTTTCAGTAGTTAAGGTCCATTCAGTATCTTCCTCCATAATATAATTCAAAGCCATCAATTCTGTCATCCTTATTCATTGTTCACCTTTAAGATGTCTAGGAAACAATTGAAAAAGTCACGACTTGGATCAGGTGCACCTTAATCTTTAAATTGACACCCTTGCTCTCCAGCACTTTGGAGAGATCCTTGATAGCAGATTTTCCCCATTGCAGCATATCTTTTGATTTTTTTTTTTTATTGCTGCTGTCTTGGATGTTTATTGTTGATCCAAGTGAAATAATATAATTGACAATGTCCATCTTTTCTCCTTCTATCATGATGCTGTCTATTGACCCAGTAGAGAAGATTTTTGTTTTTTTAGTTGAGATATGCTATTTACATCATGTTGTTATTGTTGTTGTTATATACCATCAAGCTGGAACCAACTCAGTTGACCTTTCAGCAGGTTTTTTTTGAGGCAGTAAATCACACAGGAGAAGATTGTCCATCTTTCTCTGATGGAGAGCCTGGTGGATTAGAACTGTGTACCTTTGGTATGGTAGTGCTACTTCTTAACCACTAAGCTGTTGTTGTTGTTAGGTGCTGTAGAGTCGAGTATGATTCATAACGACCCTATGAAGAAAAATCTGAACCCTGCTTTATCCTGCGCTATCCTCACACTTCCTGACACACAAGAGCCCATTGCGGCAGTCACTGTGTCAATCCACCTGGTTGAGAATCTTCCTCTCCATCCTGACCCTCCGCTCTTTCCAGTATCATGTCCTTCTCCAAGGAATAGCCCCTCCTCGCAATGTCCACAAATTATGTGAGGTAAAGCCTCATCATTTTTGTCTCCAAAGAGCACTCTGGCTCTACCCTCGCTAAGATATAGCTGTTTGTACTTTTGGCCGTCTATGGGATATTCCGTGCTTTTCTCCAACATAACATCTCAATGATATTGATTCTTCTTCTGGTACCTTATTAATTGTCTATCCTTCAAATGCACAAGTGATCAGAACATACATGGCCAGAATCAGATTCACCTTGGTCCTCAAACTGGCATCATTACTCCTCAATAATTTGGAGAGGTCCCTAAATGAAGATTTTTCCCAGTGCAATGCATCTCTTTATTTCCTGATTGCTGGTACTAAGGATATTACTTGTGGATCCAAGCAAGATGAAGTTTTTGACAGTTTCATTCTTTTCTCTATCCATCATGATGTTGCCTATTAGTATAGTGGAAGAATCTTTGTTTTCTTGACAATGAGATGCAGTCCATACTGAAGGCTGCATTCCTTGACCTTCTGCAACAAATGCTTCAAAGTCCTCACTTTCAGCACGCATGGTTGTGTCATCTGCAAAACAGCCTATTAATGAGTCTCTCCAATCTTGATTCCTAATTGTTTTAGAGCTCCTTAATATTTACATAGATTACCCAAAATCACATGGTCATAAAATGGTAGATTATGCATTCTGTCCCATGATATAGTACCATGAATTTCACTGAGCAGATTGTAAAATGTGCAATGTAGACAGATCAGGTGTAGTTATAGGAAATTTGGAATTCTTAAAGTAGAGAAAAACAGCATTCCAAAGAGGAACATACTGAAGGAAGCAAACCTAGTTTTTAAGCCATTTACTTATCATTTCTTTTATAAAAATACCTAATGTTCCAAATTCACTAGCAATGGAAAGAAAATCATGTTCTTTTAAATTAATTTTTTCACTAAAATTTATTTTTAGTTATAGAAATAAAGAATATTTATTTGTTGTTCTTTAGCTTAAAGGTACTGGTTCAGTCTAAATTGAAAAGTTGAGAGAGAAATATTAAATTTTAATTTTATTAGGGCATAATCTAATATTCTTGTTATTGTTATGTGCCATTGCGTTGCTTGCGACCCATAGCAACCTTTGCTGTATCCTGAGCCAACCTTGTCTCTGACACACTTACCCCAATTACCCCAGGCACTGAGTCAATCTGTATCATCCATGGTCTTCCTCTTTTGTACTATCCCTGTGCCTTTCCAAGCGTGATGTTCCTCTCCAAGGACAAGTCCCTCCTTGCAACATGCTCAAAGTGTGTCAGACTGAGCTTCAAAATATTTGCCTTTAAATAGCAGCCTGTTTTCAGCCTTTCCAGGATGAACCTGTTTATTCTCCTAGCAGTCCATGGTATTAAATTCAACTTCTTCTCCAGCACCATGACTCAAAGGCATCAGTTCTTCTTCCATCAAATTATTTGTTGGTCAGATGTATTCTCAGTTTCTTTGAATTCAAACTAAACGGATAATTTTTCAGTAATTATCCTTTCATGTGAACTCTGTGTTGTTTCCCCCTTCCCAGGTATAAATTTTAAGAAATGCAATGATTTTCATCTTATTTACTCTGCTTTATTCTGATTTGCTATCATCATCAGAGAAATGTTAACCTTATATTTTTATGATACTTTCCATTATTTTCAAAGGCCTATGTTTTCTGAGATGTATATAGTCATCCTAACTCCTGTTTTGGAAGAGGTTTCTCTCACAGTTTCTAAATTTTCCGTTTCTAAAATACTCCTTGTGTTTTTGTTCTTGACATTTGCCATTTTTTTAAATCACTATTTTTAGTCTTCTAAAATAATAGCTTTAAATACTGTCTTTCTAGTTTCTAGTCATACAGTCAAAGAAATTAAGGAAGGCTCTTTGTAACTGTTTAGATACTTGAGTCTTTCTGTGTTTTGTTCTTTTTCTTAAAGTCAATCTGAATAGAACAATGCCTTTTTAAATTTACCTACTAAATAAATTAATGGAGTATAGTTTATGTGTTGTAACAGTTTTATATGTGAAATTGCCATACAGAGCTGACCATTCTGTTATACCGTAGGTATTTAATGTCTTTTTCCTGTCCTTTGGAAATACTTTAGATTATTAGAAAATTGCAGAGTTTGATCATTTTCCATTTCACTGCTTCAGTTTTACTGAATTTGATCGCTTAATTTGATGAAAGTGGAATAAGCTTACCTTAAACAATAGTGGTAATTAAAAAAAAACCACTTTCTTCTAATGTGCTCTTAAATTTTCAATCATACTTTCTTATTCATCCTTATGTACTTATGACATGAGGTAGAGCAGATATCATAGTAACCCTACGTCCCAAGTGAAGAATTGGAGAGGAAATGTGACTACTTGTCTACAGTTCCACAGTAAGTCAGAGGCAGGCATAGGAGAGGCTACATTTGCACACTGCCAATTCACTCTTCTTCCCATTAGCTCCTTTCGCTTTATTCCTTAAGGTTTAGACCATTAAGGAATTGAGAGTGTGTGTGTGTGTGTGTGTGTGTGTGTGTGTGACATGTTTTAAAGTTGAATGCCTTTTGCAAGTATGTGTATGTGTTTTTTATATAATTTTAATACATGTATTATTGCCTGTTTTTCTTTATGAGAAATGATGTAAAAGTGAAAAAAAAATACACTTACTGAAATGAAATGAAAATAATAAATAAAGCTCTTTTCCAGTTCCATTATTCTAAGTCATGCTCCTGGAGACTTCAATCTCAATATGATGTTAATTGAACCATTCGATATGATTCATACTATACATAAGACACTTCTATTGACAGTTCCATTTTGACCAGGGGTCAATGGATCCATTACAATGCAAATCTTACTGTATGCTTTCCATCTAAATCAAAAGAATTTGGTCTTGTGTCCACTCTAATATGTTTCAGGAACTAGAGTCCAGTCTCTGGTGAAGTACACATCTGTGTTTCTCATACTAAATCACAACTGTGCTCTCAAGTTAAAAGGTAATTAATTAAGTTTTACATCAATATACTACTTTAGGTATTTAAAAATATACTTAGGGTTTATGGGAATTCAAGTTTGTACTTTAGATAGGTAGCTAACCGTAAGAAAAAATAGGTTTGTGGATCCGTGTCCTAATATTTTTGGTACATATAAAGTGATTCTGTGTAAGATATGTAGTGTCAAGTCATATTTTCAAAAAGATATGTGCAATCCAAGCTTGATAAAGTATATGAACAGATTCTGAGGTCCCAACTAATGTCTTCAGATAAGTTGAAAAATATTATTTTTAAAAATATTAAAAATCCTGAGTGTCCATCTTTAGATGAGATCTGATTAGGCACAGGAATTCTTTAAACATCCTTTTCTTTCTCATGCTATTTATTTCTCAGTTATGCTGCCTTTGATTCTATCTTTTTAGATCTTAACTGAACTTCAGCCTGCTTTTCCACTAGATGCCACCAATAGTACTAGTTGGAAACTTAAGTAGTGCCAATTTCCTGTTAGTCCTTCCGTTTTTAAAAGACAAAGCCCCTTTGGAATAGATAGCTGCTGCTCTACATTTCTACATCCCATGAAAACATCTGCTGCCTGTGATTATTAGTTGCCCTGGTGCAGGCTCAGAGTCATGGCCTTCTTATATATAAATGACTGAAATGTTGTCCAATCCTGTGCTACCTTCTTAATGAGCCATCCTTTGATCTACTGTGCCAACCCATTTGTGGTTAAAGTAGCTAAGGGGTGAATGAACTAGATCATAGTTCTCTTTTGCAGTAGCCCATGCTTTTGCTGCCCTACTATTAATCTGATGGTTGCCCTCCATCTTGCTTTTTTCTTCTTGAATGGTTAGGTGCAGTGAACTTTGGATCATACTGCACGGTGCATAAATCCTGGTTCAGCCTATAATGACAGTATGATCTTGAGCAAATCCCTTAATCTTACAAATCCCCAATTTTGTCATCTATGAAAAAGTGATAATAATTACCCACATCAATATATTATTGTAAGACACAAATGAACTGGTTTATCTAAGGGTCATAGTACCTGCTTGAAAGTAAACACTCTGAGTTTTTAATATTTTTTTTCTTTACTTTCTTCCCTTTCTTTTCTCTTTTATCTCTTTCCTACTTAAAACAAAACCCAAGCAATCACTTACAATGCAGCTTTTTGGAAAAAGGCTTGTCTTTCCAAGTACTAATAGCCAATCACTTTTTAGTCCATTATAAACTTTTCCAATATTTACGTTTTTCAGAAAAGATCCTTCTTGGTCACTAATAAATATAAAGGAGTCCTGTAATGTAGTGTGTAATGTATGGGTCTAATGGGTGTAATGTATGAAAGGTGTGTGGTTCAAATTTACCAGCTGCTGCCAGGGAGGAAGATGGGTGATTTAAGATTTACATGATGATTTACAGCCCTGGGAAATTCATGAGGAGTTACAATGAGTAGGAATTGACTTGACAGCAGTGGATATTATTGATATATATCCTCCCATACAATTTATAGCTTTTGAAAGCCACTAAAGGGTCAGCTATGTTTCTGACTCAACAGAAACATTATATGAAGAACACTGTCAGGATCACAAAGATTTAAGTTTATGTGAAAAAGACTGAAACATGGAAAGGCAATGATTATTTCAGGATAATACAAATTTACTTAAGAATTCTTTTAGTTGTCATCTACTTTGTATTTTGGTTCAAAACATAGAGGACTGCCTTTCTTCAAAGATTTTTTTACTCACCTTTATCCTAAAGAGAGTCAAAGGACAAAAAAGTTGCTTTAGAGAAGATAGTAGTAAATTTGTAAATAGACAATATAAAAAAGTACCAATCAGTCTATTTTAGGAACTCTTCATTAGCAAGCTGGCTTAAGAGGGAAGTTCAGTTAAAATAAGGTAGATAAATTAATCTATTGAAATCTTTCCTGTTTTAAGGCGTTAGCTTCTTATCGGCATTCTGATCTGTTTCACTTGCACCCAAGATACTGTCTGGTAGTTTTCTCCAGAAAATGAAAGACCAAAGTACATATTTGAAAGAATTAGAGTGTTCCTTAGAAGCGGGCTGTTCTGATGGGAGGAAACTGCGGTGTTGAAAAAAATGTGTTAGAGTATGGGGCTGAAGTGAACAAGAATAAATAAACCAGTTTATTCGTAAGTGGGACTGATCCCTCTTGCTCATGCATTAGTGCTTGGCTACAGGAGAGTAGTAATTTATTGATGCAGATGGCTATGTAAAGTGCATGCAATTTGTGAGGGGGCTTGACCCTTGACTGATGGGCCATATGTTGTAAAGCCCTGGGGGCGTCATTTGCCTTAGCTCTCTTCCTCTCTCTGTCTCTGCACCTATGGTCCTTGTTCAATCACCACATATTGAACTATAGACTTACTAACTCCCCCAATAAATCTCCAATTAATGGCTCACAAAGGCCATAACTTAACCCTTTCTACACAACAGAGCACATTATTTTGCATCATGATCACACTTAGTGAAATAAAAGATAAATATGACATGACTTGCCTAGAATAGGATAGCAGGTTATTGGAGAATACCATTTCCTGCTGGGTAGTCATTGTATTTGGGTATAGTTGAACTGTTATGAACATACTGAATTATATCGTTATTCTTCTACTATGTTATAATTACAGCTTACAGTTAGATCATAATTCTTAAATACAGTTAATATAGTGTACTAGAGAAACATTTAATGATTTTTAATTTGCTTTCTTTGGGACTCCTTTTCTATGCTCATAAAATATGGAGCATATGCTCAATGAAATATGCATGTATTTTAATTTCCATGTAGAAGCACATTATAATAAATAGTAGAAAATTTTATAGAATGGCAGAAAAAAAATTAGTATATGGCATTTACAACAGAAAGATATTCACACCATACAATTTTTAACTTTCAACCTCAGCATTGGGATTTTTTTATAATGTAGGATTTCTATCCTACCTGCTGCCTGAAAAACATACAAAATAAAACCTATCCTTTAAACTAGAATTTGAAAGAATTCTTTCTTTTTGCTGAGTTAATCCTTTCCTAATCAACAGAGAAAAGCTAAGTCAATTGCCATATAGCCAATCTGGATAAAACAAGAGAGAGTGTCTTCTCAAACATCCTAAAAGCATACTACTGCAGGGCACAGGGAAACTGCTTTTGCTAAGTTAATCTATAAAGGAACCCTTATGCCTTAATTTCATTTCTCTTCTTTCAACAAAATTCTGGTAGATTTGGCAACAATTAAGGAGTGAGTTGAAGTGCATAGAAAGAGTCTAAAGAGCCATTATCTATTGTGAACTGGACCCTTGGTTCACCCAAGACATCTCTTCAAGTAGTACTCAACGTTGAGACTTCTTGATTTTTTTCTTTTGTTTGTAATAATAGACTCCTCCAAAAATGATTCATTTCTAAGAAAGATGGTTTGGTAGTACAGTGTTCAGAATGTATGCATGGCATGTTTTCTACAACAGGTCTCATTCTCAGGTATAAGGTGATGAATATTTTCATTTAACCAGGTTTGGCATAATTTCTTTCTTTTTTCTATAAAAAGAATGTTTTAATTTTTTTTCTCAAACTAATGAATAATTATCTCATTTTGCATTGCAAATTCAGGTCTGTTAGCCAATTAAAAGAAAGATGAAGGGGATCTTGACCTCCACATGCATTGCATGAAAAAATATTCAGTTTTGTGTCACTTGGCTTATCAACATGGACAAGCCATGTAGAAAAAATATTAAAATATACAGAAAAGGCATCATTGTGTTCTATCCTAAACCCAGTAGACTTAGAACATACAATGCAGCCAGAAAATAAATCAGCATAAATAAACCATGTGTTCACAATTGAATTTCAATAATTTAAACATAAATCCTCTAGGCTTTGATATATCTTTTTCCACATGGGTTTTCTTTTGGATTTTTGGCATTCCTAGCATCCATTTAAAATTCATCTGTAAGTCACAAGTATATAGACTGTCTAGAAACTGCTAATAGACAGTCCCCGTTGAGATTATTGTTTCATAATTTAAGATATTCCAGTGAAAACACGGATAATAAGGAATTTATCAAGTTAGGGAACAAAATGCTTGTCTATTAAAAGAACCAATATTTTAAATCATCCATTTCTAAATTTCTTACAAGTAGCAATGCACAAAACATATTAATTTATCATATATACTTCTGAGATTAATAACACACCTAGATAATGGTTGATAATCTAATTCCTGTGCACCAGACAGTCTCTATAATTTTTTAGAATATGTGTTGGCAGAAGAACTTTTCTTTGGCCTGGTGTGAATTTTTCTCCCTTTGTTGTAATTTGGCAACTACAATTCATCGAGGTTTTGTAATTTTTTCTTGAATTAGTTAAATTATATTGCAAATTTTATTAAGTTTAATTTTCAAATACCTTTAATTAAACTTTGACTAGACATTGACTATGAGTTAGACTTGATGACAGTGAGTTAACATTAAAAATTTTCTTGAACCCAGCCTTCAACATAAACTATATTTTTCTAGTTTGAAATACTTAATCCACCATTCAGTGTATGTTCTCAAGTAAATCCCAACTGATAGTGAGCCTTCATTGGGGGTCTGAAACCATAAATCACAACAGGAGGAGATTACCCATGTTTCTCTCTGAGCCAGTCATAGATTTAGTCTGCCGGAGTTGTGCAGCCCCTGGGTTAGCTGCCCAGCTTGGTACAGACTATGTGCCCAGAGTTCCCATCTTTATGAAAGTGAACGGCCTCTTTTTTCTTCATGGAGTTGCTAGTGGATTTGGACAACTGACATTTCATTACCTGTGCAGTGCTTAACTAGTTGTCCCATGTAGACTTGTATGTCAACTAGAATTGGTAAAATAAGAGAGAGAAACAAACCTGTTAACTCCACTCATTCCATGAATTCTGCCACGTACCTGTACCCAGCTCTACAGGACAATCACTAATGTACATGTAAAGACTTTGTATTTCTTAGATTAATAGCCTAAATTTTTCCTTAACCACATTCTAGAATGATCATATCAATAACCATTTCCTAAAAAATGTCCTGATTCAGATATAAGAGGCTTGTGACTGTTGACTATATTCACTGACCTACAATGTTAAGTAATCTTGATACAACTGAAGTGGGACATTCCCACATTCTGATACTATCATGGTTAATAATAAAAATGAATACTTCTACTAAGTTTATATATGTTTGGATACATTCATATATAGTTTGACTTGTATAGTTAATTAGTGATATAATAACTAACATTGATATAGGTAACTCTGGTGGTAAAGTCTGTAGGGAGTTACACTGCTGACTAGAAGATGTTTCCTCTGGTAATTCAAATCCACTAGTGGCACTATGAGAAGAAAAATAGGCAAGCTCCTGTTAGATGGTTTTCAGTCTCTGAAAATCTACTGAAAAGTCAGCTGTAAGTTTGTTCCAGTTCTGCATCAATGAGTATTGGAGACATTTTCCTTTTTAATGTAACAAACATGCAAAGGTATTTGACTGTGTGGATCACAACAAACTGGCTGACTCTGAGAAGAATGAGAATTCCAGGACACTTGATTATACTTATGTAAAACTTATGCTTGGACTAGGAGACAGTCGTCAGAACAGAGAAAGAAAACATTGCATGGTTCAACATTGGGAAGGGTATGAATCAAGGATGTGTTCTATCTCTGTGTCTTTTCAGTCTACATGTGGAACAGATTATCTGGGAGGCTGGGCTCTATGGGGAGAATTGTGGTATCAGGACTGGAGGTAGAGTCATCAACATTCTGTGTTATGCAGATGACACAACCTTGCTTGCTGAAACTGAGGCGGACTTGAAGCGCTTGCTAGAGAAAGTCAAGGCCTGCCGCCTTCAATATGGAAGAAGGTCAAAATCAAGAAAACAAAAAGATTCTCACCACTGAGACAATTGGCAGCATCATAATAAATGGTGAAGAGATTGAGATTGTTGACAGGTTCAGTTTTCTTGGTTCTACAATCACCACTCTTGATACCAGCAACAAGAAAATCAAAAGACAAATTGCACATGGAATGTTTGCTGTCAGAGACCTCTCCAAAGTAATGAAGAACAACGTCAGTCTATAGACTAAGGTTCAATTGATAGAGACCATGGTCTTTGCAAGTATTTGCTATGTATCAGAAAGCTGGACAATGACTAGGGATCATTGAAGAAGGGTTGATGTCTTTGAGCTCTGGTGCTGGAGAAGAGTATTATATACTATGGACTGCTAGGAGAACAAACAGGTTCGTCCTGGAGAGGGTGAAGTCAGAAGGTTCCCTCGAGTCAAGGATTCTGAAGCTCCATCTGACATACTTTGGACATGTAGCAAGGAAGGATCAGTCCTTGGAGAGGGACATCATGCTTGGGAGAGTAGAGGAACAGCACAGGAGAGGAACACCCTGGATGAGACGGATTGATTCAGTGACTGGGGTAATGGGGGTCGGTGTGTCGGAGACAGTAAGATTGGCAAGGGATGGAGTACGGTTTAGGGCTGTTGTACAGAGGGTCACTATGAGTCACTGGTGACTCTATGGCACATAACAAGAACAACATATATTACTGTGTTAGCTTTCCTATAGGATAGACTTTTTCATTTTCCAGTAATTTTATATTCTTTTTCTGTATGTGTAATACTATAATAATTTTAAATCTTTGATATGATATATAAAATAAATTTACATTTTTTTAATTGATCTAGCCCTGGTGACGTTTTCAAGTTGCAAATCAAAAAGTCATCTATTCAAATCCAGTAAATTTACTAGCTGCTCTGTGGGGGGAAGATGGGCAAGCTCCTCCCATAAAGATTCATTGCCCTGGAAACTCCAGGGAGGATTCCTATGAGTAGGAAACAACAGCATGGCTGTAAGCATGTTTACTGATTGTTTCACTGGATTCTACACTAGATACTGAGGAGACATTAAAGTGGCTTAAATATGCAATGCAAACTGCAACTATTTTTGTCTAAATTTTCTCTATTTCTCTATCTATCTTACCCACTTATTTCCTGCTTCACCATCCAGCAGGATACCCATCCACTTCTACCCCCTCCCTTCACATCTATCTCCCTTTCACCAGCCCTCCATCTAATAACTTATATATGAAGCTTCCATGGCTTCTGTGATTTCAAACAC
>NW_006399831.1:5620069-5626687 GCF_000299155.1 Elephantulus edwardii | reverse complement strand
TAGGGTCGCTATGAGTCCCAGCCGACTCCACAGCACATAACAACAAACAACATCAACAACAAGATCTATCTATCTATCTATCTATCTATCTATCTATCTATCTATCTATCTATCATCTATCATCTGTCTCTAATTAAACAAAAATAAAAACCAGTACACTAATCTTCCCACTGTGACACCAGAGCTCCACTACAGGACAATGCAAATTTATTCAATAAGGTTTGTGAGGCTGGAAGGAATTGTGCTGCCAATCCAAGGGCAAGTGGTTTGAACCCAGCCACTCCAGGGGGAAAGATTGCTGATTTCCTCTCACGAAATTTACAGCTTCTTAAAACTGACCGGAGGGTCTGCCATGGATCTGTTCCACCTTGATCGCGTATGACAACAGGGACAATAGCAAGCATTTGAAGGAGGAGACTTTCATATTTATCTCAACAAGTAACTAGTAAGTTTGAAGTGCCAGATTTTAGGTTTGTAACCCAGGGCTTAACTTCTAGTCTACCAGGTTCCTCATATCTCTAACAGTCTCTAAAATTTCTCTCATTGTAGGAAACCCAGAACTGTTATAGAGAAGTATAATGGATTATAGGTGAGGATTTCTTTATTCTAAATATATTTTACATGAAATAGGAAAAACATGTCAGAAGTTAGCCCTCCAAGAAGTTTACATGTTAAATAATAAGCTGAAAGTAAAGAATTAGAATCAACGAAGGAACATCAGTATTGAGCAAGGAAGTAAGCAGGAACTGTGATCAGTTCTACACAATGCTATTCATTTTATTACAATTTTTTTTCTTCCCCCAGTGACATTGATGTTGTTGTTCCTATATGATAAAGTATAATTGCAAGTGAGAAGCATCTAGTGCTACTATGTACTCTGGTGTTCTTTTACTGTTAGTTTTGGGTGTCCTAAATTACACATCAACAGACATCTGCCTTGCAGCAAAATTACATGCCCCGTGGGTCCTAAATTTACCTTTGTCATGTTGTTTCATAATTTCAAGAAATTTTCCTTATGGTTAACCAACAAGCTTTTCATCTTCTGAACAAGTTCTTACAGCGAGCGGGTTTGAGCACTATTTTTAGCATGCTTCTGTGTGTTGTGGTGAATGGCTGGGAATTTCTTTGCCTGCTATAAAAATACACTTCCCTGCAGTGTATAGAAGGAAGCACTTAATTTTGAGCCTTTCGTTTTCATTAGCAACACTGCAAACATAGCACAGGTGGCTATAATTTTACATTCTGTGAGTGAAACATTCTTCTTGTTTCTACCCCTACTATTTTTCACCACTCATACATCGTCTTACACCTATAGATAGATAATTACAGCAATTGATATAAAACTTTATGAACTAGCTTGAAAAATTCTGAAAGGAATACCATGTTTCTATAATTAAAATATAAAATCACGAATGAGGGGTATATTTTTATATATCTTACCAATTTGATGTAGGGTTTAAGTTGTTATGTAGTAGAAGTCTAATATGGTGCAATAGTTGGCATATTACTTCTAATTGAAGTTGGACTGTTGTAAATTATCATTGTGATATCTTTTATAGATATTTATTATATAACATCATGCTGTTTGTAATTGTGTTGGTCCTGATCCATTCCGTAGAGTAGAATACTAGCAGACAGTTGTGATGGAGTTGATTCTGACTCATCCTATGACCAGCCAAAAGAACAAACAAATATATCTTGGAGAAAGTACAGCCAGAGTTTTCCTTAGAGATAAAGATAGTGAAGCTTCATCATAAATACTTTGGGTATGTTTTTAGGTGAGGCTATTCCTTGGAAAATACATCATGCTTAGAAAGGAAGACTCTCAACAAAATGGATTGACACAGTGACTATCACAACAGGATCAAATATGTCAGAAATAATTAGAGTGACACCGAATAGGGTTGGTTTCAGATCCACTGTTCACTGTCACTGTGAGCGTTAGTCAACTCAGTGGCACCTACAAACCACAACAACATGTGGGACTGATGTGTGTGAGAGTACACTGGGCTCCATCGTATTTACACTGGCTGACTTTTCAGATGTAGATCACCAGGTGCAGGAGAAAAATGTCTGTAAATGTCCCTGTCAGACATATTTAGGCTTAAGTTATCTACCAGCAACAACAAGGTTGAAAGATGAGCAATCGCTCCTTTCCGATTTACAACCTCAGAACTCCATTGATGGGTCAGTAAAGGAGTCAGAGTCAACTCCCCGTCAATGACTAAATGAAAGCTCCAGAGCAAATAAAGGTCTGAAAAGTCCAGAGATATCTTCTCAAGTCTTCAGCTGATCACTGATCAGTGTGTATAAGTAAACATTTCAAGGCCAGGGAAGGAACCACCAGAAACAACAACAAGTATATATTAACAAGTATACAGAAATATACTTAAAGTGAACACACAGCTGGGTCTGGTGTAGATTGTAACTGGAATAGAATCTTCAAAAATGCGTAACATTTCTGTTTTGTTGTTGTTGTTGTTAGGTGCCATAAGGTTGACTCCAACAAACACCCTATGAACAATGGACTGAAACTTTGTCATATCCCAAAAAGTTAAGTCTTGTGCATGTTCAAGTCCATTGTTTTAGTCATTGTCAATCTGTCTCTTAGCAGAACTCTCTCTATTGCTTACTTATTTTTCTAAGCATCATGACCCTATACCAAATTGTAAATTCCAAGTATGTGAGATGAAAAATCATCATCTTCATTCCCTAGAAGCACCTTGGTTCCACTTCCTGTAAGACAGATCTGTTTGTTCTTTTAGTAGTCCTCAGTATATTAATTGTTCTTCACCAAAAACATAATTCAAAGGCATCAATTCTTCAGTCTTCTTTAATCATTGTCTACCTTTCATATGTATCTGAAACAATTAAAAATATTCTATTTTGAGATAGACATACTGTAGCCTTTAAAATGATATCCTTTTCTTGAGCACTAGAAAGAGATTCTTGACAGTATTTCCCAGTGCAACGCACATCATTTGATATTTGACTGCTACTAGCATGAGTTTTGATTATTAATCCATATAAAATGAACTCATTAATATTTTGAACTTTTCTCCATCTCTATCATGATGTTGAGGGAGCTCTGAGGACTTGCTGTTATTGTTAGGTGCAATCAAGTTGAGTAGGACTAGTAGCAACCCTATGAATAACAGACCTGCCCAATTCTGTCCCATTCTTATCCTTGACACAGTTGAGTGTGCTGCTGTAGTCACTCTGTCAGTCTCTCTCACTGGAGTTTTTCCTGTCCTTCACTGACCCTCCATCTTTCCAAACATGATATCCCTCCCTAAGGAGTGGCTTCACCTAGGTATATGTCCATAGTATGAGAGAAAAAAATTCAGCTTCATTGTGTTCAAGGAGCACGCCAGCTGCACTTTCTCCAAGATATATCTGTTTGGGTTTTTTGCAATACTCTTCTCCAGCACCCTACTCAAAGGCATCAGTCTTCTGTCATATTTTTTCATTGTCCAGATCTCACATGAATATGAGGTGAATGAGAAGAGCATAGTCTGAATCAGGTAAACCTTAGTCTTCAAACAGATATCAGTGCTCATCAGTATTTTGTAGAGGTCCCTGACAGTAAACTTACCCAATGCAATATTGTTGTTATTTGCCATCAAGCACAATGCAGTAAGTCTCTGATTTCCTAGCTGCTGATACCAGGGGTGTGGATTTTTGATCCAAGTAAGATGAAATAATTGACAACTTCAATCCTTTTTTTCATTTATCGTGATGTTGACTGTTGGTCTTGCTGTGAGGACCTTTGTTTTCTTGATATTGATATGTAATCCATACAGAAGGCTGTAGTCCTTTATCTTCTGCAGCAAACATTTTATATCCTCCTTATTTTCAGCAAGCAAGATTATGTCATAAAGCAGGCTTTTGGTGAATCTTTCTCCAAGCCTGATGTCATATTCCTCTTCATAGAGTCCAACTTCTCAAATTATTTACTCATCATACAGATCGACTTGGCAGGGAATAGTAATACTAATTTGAAGGCTTATGGTTCAAATCTGTCAAGTGCTCTGTGGGAGAAAGATGGACAGTTTCCTCCTGTGCAATATGTAGCCTCTATAAACCCACTAAAGAATCAGCTATAAGTTGGTTCTGACTTAATGGCATATCAGAACGTCATGATATTTCTAGTTGGTTCAGTGATAATTATTTTGTTTTCTTGATGTCAAGGTGTAATTCTTAATAAGGGTCACAAATTTTTATTTTCTTAAGTGAGTACTTCAAGTCTTCTTCACTTTCTGCAAACAAAGTTGTACGTCATCTGTACAATACTGGTTGTTGATGAGTCTTCTTCCAGTCTTAAGTCATAGACTTCAAATAGTAAAACTTCTTGAATTATTTGATCAGCATAAACATTGATGTGGTGTGGTGAAAGGATACAAGTATAACAAATGTCTTTCTTAATTTGAAGCCATGCATTATATCCTTGTTCTTTCAAAGGACTATTTTCTGGTCTATGTATAGGTTTCACATGAGCACAATTAAGTGTTCTTGAATTCTCATTCTTTTCAATATTATCCATTATTCATTGTGATCAAAACAAGTGGATGTCTGTTTTCATTGTTGTTGTTATGTATTTTCAAGTCAGAACCAACACATAGCTGCCCTCCTGTAAGTTTTCAGAGGCAACAAATTATACAAGACAAGATTACTCATCTTTCTCCCTTGGAACAACTGGTGAATTTGAACTACTTGCCTTTGAGTTGGCAGTGCAACTTCTGTCCATAAACCACCAGAGTCCTCTCAACTTATACATTGTTTCATTAAATTCTTCTGTATCCACCAATTCCTTTTGGTACAATGACTGTGTATACTCTTTCCATATTCTTTTAATGCTTCCTGCATCATTTATTATTCTGCCCAAAGCATCCTTATAGATAAAGAAAATAAAATATATCAAATTTTAAGATAAACAGTTTGTATGCAAAACCTAAAATCCCACAACCACTACTTGATGAAATTAACATTGCATTAGGCAAAGTAAGGAGAGAAAAAAAGTATTAGTAAACTCAAAGAATTCTCCAATATCAATCATTTTATTGTAGGTGTTTGGTACCATTAAGTCAGAAACTACTCATGACTGACCCTTCAGCAGGTTTTCAGAAACAGTAAATAGCACAGAGATTGTCCATCTTCCTTGGGTGGAACAGCTGGTTGATTTGGTGCCTTCGGCATGGCAGCACAATCAGTATATATAATTAAAGTGTAAGAATTAAAGAAGAGGAAAGAAAAAATGAAAAGAATGTTTGAGTATGTATTGGCTATAATTTTTTAAATACAAACAATAAAATAATAAATCCAAGGGAGCTCAATAAACACAAAACAGAATAAATGGAAACATACCTTAACAAGGTATATCATGACGTTGCTGAAAATTCTCATGATGTATTTCAGGACTCATAAAATCCTTTATTAAAAATGGTACATTTTATTGCATACAAATTATATTAAATAATAATTTTTAAAGAACAAAGAGGTACTAAAAGTCAGAGTCCTTGGCTTCAGGTGGAGACCTACTCATAGTTGACAATCCAGCAGGTTTTCAGAGGCTGTAAATCACATGAGACAAGAGTGCCTTTTTTCTCCCATGTGAGCAGCTGCTGGATTCAAATTGCCTTCTTTGAGTTGTCAGCATAACAATTTACACAGTAGACCACCAGAGCTCCTTAAAATGGGATATAATCAGTTTAGTTAAATTGTACCCATTGGTAGGGGGTTAAAAAAAAGGAAATGAGAGAAATTTGAAACAGGACTGGTAAACTGTTGATAACTTGTAACTGAGCATGGAATACACAGAAGTTCTTATCAGTCCGCTTTTCTATGTGAAAAGCAGTTTGAAAAGTTAAAAATATAAAATATTAGAAACAAAAATTATTATCTAAACAAATGAGTGTATTTTTTTCCTTAAAAACATGACCCATAGAGTATAGCTGTAGTGCAAAATTATGAATTAGTTTGTTCCTGACCTACCTTGTAACACTAGGATAGATGTTCCTAGATATATATGAGTTGACAGTGTTGCTGTGTTAGACATTTGAGTGGAAGAAATTGAAGTATAAATTTTTAACCTAAACTAAACAATAATTTTTCAAGAAACATTTATCACATAGTGCAAATCAAATCTATGTATTTCAATTTGCATATAGAGTATTGTTAGAACATTAGAAGGCATATGGTCTTCTTTTCCTTTTTTATTGCCTAAAAGGCACTAAAACGAAATAACTTGGCATGGTTCTTCGAGTTAGACTCTTTTTAAATTATTGTATTTTCACACAGATGGGAAATGTTAGCCACTTTAAAAATTACACTCGTATATATTGTTAGAATATTTTATATTTATTCATGAAAATAAAATTTTAAGAACTAGCATTTAAAAACCTGCAAAAATGATCTGTCATAAGGTTGGCTAACTACTGTACCTGCCACTTCCCAACCAATTTGAAATATGCTCCCGCATGGATGGCTGCCTAATGAATATTCTAAGATTCAGAATAATTTTAGTGATATTTTTAAAAACTGTTTTTATTTAGAAAATAAAACAGCCTCACAGACTAGAGGGTGAAGTTCAGACGGAAAATCAACTTTAAAATGCCATTT
>NW_006399831.1:5597992-5618205 GCF_000299155.1 Elephantulus edwardii | reverse complement strand
GAAGTCTGATATCATGCATGAATATACTCATGTATTCATGTGTGGATATATGCTACTAAAAATTGGAGGAAGCAAAAGGTTGCATTTATTTTTATATTTAAAAATAGATTTCACTGACACATGAATGTTTTTTGTTCATTTTCTGGATTATTGATTCAATATTCTGGATTTATGTTATAGCTAGAAAAGTAACTGAAAATGAATTTTCTTCAATGAAGAAAAATTTGAAAATGTATTTGCAATTCCTGTTGACATATGAAAACATAACATTGTAGTTCAATACATTATGAAATTTGATGGAAACTAACAAACAAACAAACCTAATTGCCATTGAGAACTTGATTCATTTTGAAGCAAAAATTTTAGACCGTTTGAGAAAATACTTTTTAAACTTTTATAAATTGAAGTGAAAATAATTTTATGTCATTTAAAACTATGATACATCAAAACCTTTCCTAATAAAACTTTAGAGAGAATTTTAGCATGTTAATTGTGTCAGATTACTGAGAAACTTGAGGGTATGCAGAGAAGCTGTCACAATATAATGAGTACATATGTGTGTTATCTAAACAACAGTTGATTCCATAACTAAAGATATTCCTCTCCTATTTTTCTCCTCAGTAGTGTTGTACGCTATCTTCAGTCAATTCTGGTAGTGTTTGTAATAAGTGAGGAGGTAAAAACTTGAAAAATATTAGCTGTTATATAAATGCATGTAACTTTGTGTTTCCTCATGTACCTAACCTCTTAGGTAGTTTTTTAAAATTAATATTAGTCTTATCCTCTATAGTTGAAATAGTAAAATTATTTTGTAGATATTAGAATTCAAATATAATTTCTCAGGAGTCCTTGAATCAAAATAACATAGAAAGTTTTTGGTTCTACTTAAAATGTTCTACTTAAAGATTCACTGAGATCACAATTTTGCACACACAACTATACATGTAAGTCTTAAAATTAATTTCTCTTAATCTATTTCTAGATGAAATCTCAGGAGCTATGTGATATTTGGAAGAGATGTTTAAATTTTCTTTTTTTCCTTGCAATGTCACTTTGTGAAGCAAACTAAAACTGTCATTTCTTAATTACGACTTCAAATTGCTGTCCCTTCACATATGATGCTATGCTATAGTCTCTGAGCTTAATAAATTATATGTCTAGTGAATAAGATCCCCTGCATAGAATAGTTGGTTCCTAACCTAAAGGAGTGCCATGGAAGAAAAGACCTCGCAATCTGCTGTCACCTGGGGTCTCCATGAGTTAGATTTGTCTCAAGATCAAAGAGTTTGATTTCATCTTCTTCACTCCCATCTCAAATACACGAAATAGGCATTATTTAATTTGAATTGACTGTGCATACTCCAGTGTCTGCAAAATTCCAAAGCATGGTTATTTTTGTTATGTGCCATCAAGTTGACTAAGACTTCTACCAACGCTGTGAACAGTAGTTCTGAAACCTGTCCTATCCTAGGGAAGGCTCACTGTCTCTGACACACCTACTCCACAGTTACTGTATCATCAGTATCTCACCCAGAGTCTTCCTCTCAAGCATAATGTCCTTCTCCAAACACTGGTCCTTCCTGGAAACATGCCCCCAAAGATATGTCACACGGAGCTTCAAAATCCTATCCTCTAAGGAGCAATTTGGTTTCACTGTATCCAGGACAGACCTATTTGTTCTTTTGGCAGTTTATGATATATTGCATGTTCTTCTCCAGCACCACAACTCAAAGGCATTGACTTTTCTTCTGTCATCCTTAGTCATTGCTCAGCTCTCTGATGTCTAGCAAGCAGTTGTGAAGACCAAGCATTATTTATGTGTTTGTCAACTCTGTACATATTTTAGTTCAGCACATGCTTTTTCAGTCACGTCTGTCTATGTGACAGGGAAAAATACTGTATGAACCACTCTGTATTTCCATATTACCTGTGGTGCAATGCTTTTCAGCCTGTTTTAGTTATTACCATTACCCATTTAAACTAAAAGCAACTTTGTTGACATTCATTTGATTTTGATTCCTGACAGCCAGTTCAGGAGAAGAACTCCCTTAATCTAGAATTTGCATGGATGATTTTCCTTTGAGTTTATTTTGAGGAAATGTGGACAGTGGAGAGGAGCTGATAGCTCAGTGCTTATCCACATTACTTCTGAGGTTTCTTACTGCCTCCTTTAAGAATGTGTTAGTCCACCACCCTATTGCCCCCTATTTGCTACCCTCATAAAATTTTGATGTCACAGATAAAATGTGTTGCTTATGTCCACACCTTGGTCTACCTCTATAGCATTCAAAGGAGGATAGCTTTGTATGTCTACATCATGAGAAGTCATGAGAATAAGTTAATTTAGATAGTGGTTCTTATGTTGAAATATTTAGAGCTAATATTTCACCATGAGTAAAATATGCTGCAAATCTATTAAGAAGGTGATGTTAACTTTCAGAGGTTGCCCGTCAACGGCAAATCCCCTCTCTCCTATAAACTCCCACTATTCTAGTGATGATAATGACCGTCCTACATTCAACCTCAGTTGTTTGCTTAATGACACCAGTAACTCTCCACCACAGTTAAGCGGACAGTAATACCCTGAATTGAATGAATATTTACATGAGGAAAGAAATAGAAATATGTATATATGAATATTGTCCATAAGGTTAATTCATGCAAGATGTTGATTCACAAATGATTAACATTTAGGACTCAACACTACTCTTGTTAAGTGCTTGCTTGAGGGCAGGTACAGTTATTTGAGCATCATATAAATTGTCTAATTGTTTCCTCAAAGCAAATCTATGGAGTAGACACTAGACTTTCCCTATTACAAATGCCATATCTACATATTTAATATTGATTTTAATCATTATTAATAGTGGTTAAATAATATAAAAGTAGGAGTAGACTGTATTATGCTTTTTATGATATGTTTATATTTTGCTAGTTAGGAATACATTCATAATAATTACTAAATCATAATCACAACTATTACTGGGGACAAAAAATAACCAAGAGATAAGTCAAACTCAGAACTTTTCTACAGATTGTTTTGGAACTAACAACTCTCATAGTTGTAACCTTGATGACAGTTGACTTTAGTACAGGACTTACTAAATGATGGTGACTCTCACAGCCATACTTTTAAAAGAAGTGATGCTGACATAGTCTATAGATACCAGATCTCACTGTTTTATTAGTGATGCGCTTGATTATTTTGCTGGTACAAGGTATGTTAATATTTATTTAATGTAGACCTATAACAACAGATAATATCCTCAGTTTATAAATAACTATGAGAGGAACATTAATTTTAAAAATCCTTCATATTTTCAGAGCCTTATGTATTTGCAGAGTATTACCCACTTCAGTAATAGGCTGCATGCTTTAGTAGAGTATACCCTTCCCCTTAGAAAAATTTCAGCCACATAATGATGGTACTGCTTGTACAGGAAGCGTATTATGCAAATGTTCGCAATAAAGTCTATGAGTTTAGTTAAGCTTGAGAAAAAGTTTGTAATTAACAAATTAGCATTTGAAAAAGACATTTTGAATATGCATAGTAGAAAATTCTGCTTAACTTGTGGGGTGTGTTCAAATGATTATTTCAGGATTCATACATATTCATCTTTTAACGTGCAAATATTTGAAACCTTAGTGTGCTAGACTAGATCCAGGTTTATTATAAGGATAAAAAATAAGAAAACAATGTTCAAATATCTTATATAATTAGAAATTCAATATGGATGAAATTAAACCATCAAGTAAAAACACTCTTATCTATCCTTTCTACCATACTTAGCTGTATATTACAGTTAAGGCTTAATTAATTTTGCATATTTACTTGTACTCACAGATTTGTTTGGATTTTGGTGTGTGTACGCATACAGGAAAAAATATATGAACAACATGTATGTATTCATTATTAATGGAAAAGTAAAATGAATGATTGCAGAGTTTTTGACAGTCCTTTAAATTTGTCATGTACATGATGATGTCTTACTATTTCTAGATCTGGTGGCATAGTCAATAGGAAGCAGTGTTGCTGTCCTAAAGACAAGTGGTTCAAATCCACTTATTCTCTGCAGGAGAGAGATAGACAATCTCTTCTTGCATGATTTACAGCCTCTGAAAATCTGCTTGTATTTCAGCTATGCATCACTCTGACTCAAAGGTAATAAGATGAGTTGAGTTACATGAGTTGTGCTATTTCCCTGCTGAAGGGAGTATAAAATTTCCTATCAGATGTAGAATCCTCTATTTAGTGTTGATGACTTTTCTCTTATACATTGTTCTCACATCCTGTTCCTTAGACATTCCATTTTTATCTTGTGTTCTTTCCATTGCTTATACTTTTCATAAATACAAGATAACCAAACCGTTCTTTACCTCTCTGCCACTGGTCATACGTTATGTATTCTTGAGTTAGAGCTAGCCTCTCAGCGAGTTTTCAGAGGCTGTATATCACAACGAAGGATATTGCCCTTTTTTCTTCTATGGATTCAAACCAATAGTTTTTGGATTGATACTGCAAATTCTTACCACTAGGTCAGAGAATCTATGTCCATATGTGTATAAAGATAAATAACTCTTTTGCTGTGAAGCCTTGTCCAACATACTTAGGTTGCTATAATCTTTCCCATGGGAAATTCTTAGTGTTTATAATTACAGTTATTAAGTTGTTATATTGCCCATTAAATCACTATGTAACTGTTAAAGCTAAAGTAAACCCATAGTTAATCTTTCAATGTTTTGTTTTCCTGTTTTTGTTGTTCTGTGTCATCGAATCATCTGCAACTCATAGTGACCCTCTTTGTACAACATCCCTAAACCCTGCTCTATCTTGTGTCAACCTCTCTGTCTCTGACACACCAACCCCGCTTACCCCAGTCACTGAATCAGTCCACCTCACAGAGGGTCTTCCTCTCCTTCACTGTCCCTCCACACTCCCAAGCATGATGTCCCTCTCCAAGGCCTTGTCCCTCCTTCCAACATGTCCAAAGTATGTCAGATGAAGCTTCAGAATCCTTGCCCCCAAGGAGCAGCCTCTTTTAATCCTCTCTAGCACAAACCTTTTCGTTTTCTTAGCAGTCCATGGTACAGTCAATATTCTTCTCCAACACCACAGATTATCCCTAGTCTATGTCCAACACTCTTATGCATAGCAAGTGATTGCAAAGACCATGGCATCTTAGTCTCCAGAGTGACACCGCTGCTCTTCAGTATTTTGGAGAGGTCCCTAACAGCAGACTGTTCCATTGCAATGCTAACTAGAGAAGAAAAAGAATGCCTTTTATTGGTTTGGTCAACTCCATAGCATCTGTTAGTTGAAGTCTTTAGCTTATTGAGAGTCTGAACACTTCTTTCTAATGAATGCTTAGTTTATGACAAATTATGATACCAAAAGAGAACTTTAGTGGTAGGATGTGTTACTAAGGGGCTGCTAAATGAAAGGCCGACAGTTCAAATACACAAGCTGCTGTGAGGAAGGAGGACAAACTAATTCCTCCCAAAATGACTTACAATCACCGAAACCAGAAGGGCTGCCATTTGTCAGAATTGACTTGTTGGCAATTGATTTCAATTTGATTTGAGTATGCAACTAAAAATGAGTGTCAAACCTGTAAATTCAATATAAAATGAGTAAAATATTTTTTCCAACATAGTTTGATTATAATGCTACACTAGAAAAGTTATAAATTAATTACTTAATTAGGAAAACAATTCAGTAATTAAAAATTTACTTAATTACTATAAGAATTAAGCAATTGCCTGAAGCACCTGTAAACTCTGTGATTCTGTGTATGTTTTATCAGAGCAAGTTTTGTTTGCTTTGCTTTATAAGCTTACTGTGACCTTTTTTTTTATAATCTCATGTTTACCTTTGACTTGAGAAAATGGGTGTGGTTCTCCATTTTTTTAGTATTCTCACCTTTTTTGTACAATTAATTAAAAATATGTGTTGTTTGATGAACTCCTCTAACCATTGATGACAAAAAAAAACAATCAAAAGTTAGTTTGGGAACACAAGGTTAAGGAGGAAGCAAAAGAGGGAATGATCAAGGACAAGTGACAGTTGATCTGAATTAGAACAAAGGCATTGAAAATATTCATCCAGATGGAATAGTAAGAGTGTGGGAGGACATGATGACATAAAATCCTGTGGGGAAGTCAAGTGTAATATGAACCTAGCTAGCTAAAGAAATATCAGCTGAGAAAAGACCTGGATTGTCCAGCTTTCTCTGGTTTCACTTTAGTTGAAGATAACTTGACTATTGTTCATTCTCCAGTGTGAATTATCTCAGTGGACTGTGGATGAAGTGTAAACCCAGCTTTGTGGCTTGAATCATCTAGATTATATGTCGTTTTTCATTTTTTTTCTTTTAAATAATTTCAGATCACTTTTCTATGAAATCTCAGACTTTGACTTAAAAAAATATAAATCTTATGTTTCACAAAGAAAAAAAGAGCAAAATATTATCATACTTCAAGGAATTAATTACTTTAAGCCACTAAAAATTTACTTTGTAACCAACATAAGGAAAAAAATTTCCTAAAATATTCTTATGAGTGCCTATATTTGTGTTTCATGGGCTCTCCATTTCAGTGATGGAGACCATTCATTTTTTCCATTGTTTTTCCCCAGTTTCTGTGGCTGAATTTTCATTTATTAAGTAATTGAATTAGAGACTTAAAATATGATTTTTATGATATAATTTCTAAGATTGTTTGGTAATAGTTACCGGGAATTACAGAAGATATTTGCCTAAACGACCACCACACCGGGACATTTTATTGACTGCTTCTTATATATACTCTACCCATTCCTTTCCAATATTTATTGTCCTTTCATGACTATGAATGCAAACATAAAACAGATCTTAATAAATAAAACAGATTTCACCTTGTGAAGTAGAAATACAGCTTTTTCAGTTAATATTATAACTTACATGCATCATATCAAGAAATATATAATCATTTATGTCTTATAAAGGTTTTTTTTCCTGTCTAGTAGATGTTTTCTTTGTGCATTCAGCAAGGTATATATTTGTATACCCAATACACAAGCATACACCACACATATACTGATAAATCCATAAATTAAGCCAATTTTAGTGTATTTCATTGTAAGCATAATTTGAGTTATTGCCAGCTGCAAAAGATACTATAATATGTTCATTAGAATATTGGGGGAACTAATCCATTTATAAATGCATGATGAAAAAGATTTAACTAGAGCAAATGTTGTCTATATTTAAAAAAATATGGATGAATAAAGAGTCAGAAGGTGAATAGGAAAGATAAAAGAATTGATGGCTTTGAAAAATGATGGTGATGATTACGGAGTATAACGTAGACTGCCAGAAAATCCAATCTGTCTTGGAAAAAGTGCAGCCAGAGTGCTTCTTAGAAGCAAGAATGGTAAGACTTGACCTTTCCTGTTTTGAGCATAATATTAGGAGTAGTTATTCCTTGGAGAAGGACATCATGCTTGGAAAAGCAGAGGGTCAGAAAAAGACAGGAAGACCCCAATAAGGTGGATTTCATAGTAACTGTAACTGTCACCTGAAAGTACAGCTCAGATCAGAAAGGATGCACCATGGTTGGTAAAGTTGCAATCCATTGTGCATAGGGAGTTGTCCTTAGGTGGTGGTTGTTATGGACGGTGTTGTACTTTAAGGTTGTTTTATGAGGAGTTTATATAGGGTTGTTGTTTTATGGGGAGTTTATATAGGGTAGTTGTTTTATGAGGAGTTCATATATGGTTGTTGCTTTGGAAGTTTCAGTTGAATCATTAGCACCCAAGTAATTATTGTTAGTTTGAAAAAAAAATCTATCTTTTAAAAAATATTCCAGTTGCTTTTTAAACTTGAGCATGTGAATGGCAATATGGCATATTGAAATAATTATCTTACAAGTTTTCATTTAGCTTGCTATATTGTTCATGAAATCTCAGCTTAATCATAATGTATCTTAATATTTTTTTCATCCAGCAAGTCATTAATGAGCTTATTTTGCCTTCATTTAGAACAAGAAAAGCATGTGCAATATATGTATCTAAAAGGGATATGAAAATGCATGGAAATATCTAATTGTATATACTGCTAAGTTAGAGAATTAAGGATGATAACCTCCCTTTTAACATTCAGCCAGGCATGAAAGAGCAAAAGAGATTTTAAAACTTCATTAATTGCACTCACACAACATTACAGGCCACCTGCACTTGAAAAAATTTACATTGGAGCAGATGGATTGTTGAACCAAAGATTTCCAGAGAGTTGTTTGAAAAATAAACCGGATTCTAAAGCAAAGCCAAGCAAAGCACATAATTAACAAGGATGACATAGCTGTTGTTTTATTTTTGGAAATTTTTGTATGAGAGCAAAAGCACTTTTTTCTCTCAAACTAAAAATATCCACGTTAAGTGTACTTTAGAGTAATGAGAAATTTATATTTAAATTTATAGGTTATAATACAGCCATGCATTCTTATATACTGCTATACAGACTTTATGAATATACATACATACATACATGCATATACCTGGTGTGTGTATACACACACACATATGTGTATATTTATATTTATTGTTGTTCTTATATTTATTTATATAAATATGTATATTTATGTAATTATGTGTATTATATAAATATATATATTTACTGTTGTTGTTGTTATGTGCCTTTGAGTTGCCTGCGACTCATAATGACCCTCTGTACAACAGCCCTAATCCTTGCTCTATTCTGTTTCAATCTTATTGTCTCTCACACACCTACTCCCATTATGTCAGTCACTGAACCAATCTGTATCATCGAGGGTCTTCATATCTTGCACTGCTGTCCCTCCAACCTCCAAATCATGACATCCCTCTCCAAAGACTGGCCCCTCCTTGCAACATGTCCAAAGAATGTCAGACGGAACATCAGAATCCTTGCCTCCAAGGAGCAGCCTGGTCTCATCATCTGTAGGACCAACCTGTTTATTCTCTTAGCCATCCATGGTATATTCAATACTCTTCTCCAGGACCACACATCAAAGACATCAATTCTCCTTCTATCATTTGTAGTCATTGTCCAGCTTTCTGATGCTGCATGGGGTGGATCATTGCTCTTCAATAATTTGGACAGGTCTCTGATGGTGGACTTTCCCAATACAATTCTTTTACTTTCCTGGCTGTTGGTACCAAGAGTGTTGATTGTAGAGCCAAGCAAGCTAAAACTGTTAACAATCTCAATTTCTTCACCACCTATACTGATGCTGCCAATCAGCCCAGTAGTGAGAATCTTTGTTTTGTAACCCCTTGTGTACTAGAAATAGGTTGATGCTGCTTAGTGACACAGATGGTTATGTATTTGACTATTAACTGAAAAGCGGGCAGTTCAAAACCACTGGGAAACATCTCTGAAGGCACATCTGGTAATTTACTTCTGAAATCTTACAGGTTTGTAAACCTTATGGAATTCCCTTGTGCACATGGGGTCTTCACAAGTCAGAATCAACTAGTTGACAATTGAAAACAAGTTATATCCGTATCTGCTATTTTATCAGGAATTTTGGTGGCTTAATGGTAAAGAATTGTTCTACCAACAAAAAGGCAAGCAGCTCAAATCCACCAGCTCTTCTGAGGGAGAAAGGTGAGCAACACCCCTTCTATGCAATTTGCTACCTCCAAAGAATAACACGAGAGTCAGCCATGAGTTGATTCTGACTCTGTGGTACATAACAATAACAGCTGCTATTTTCTCAACCTACATACATATTCTGTGGTAACAAATTCAAATCTAAATATATAATTTTATAGTAGAAATTAGCAAGTACATGTAATTTTATTATTTTGTAAATATAGTGCCTTATATAGCACAAAATAAAAATGTATGGCATTTATGCTCATCTTTAACATCCTATTTCTGTATAAGAAGTAACAAATGTTTGACTTGGGCAAGTTTACATTAATCTTTATGAATAAACTGTGCAAATTCAAGTACCTTATGTTTTTAAAAAAGAGAGTTTACACATTAGTTTACAGTTTATTTCATTAAGTGCCATGTATTTTAGGATATTTCACATCAATCTCCAGTGTGAAAGTGTCACTATTTTCAAAAAGAATCCTAAGTAAAAGTATGGCATATGTTATAAAAACATTAAAAAGCTCCTAACAAACTGATAAAGCAAACCCCTCGTTCATTGCTGTCATTTCTGAACCTTCTCATAGCTGACCCTCCATTGGGTTATCAAAGTTGTAAATCCCACTGGAGGAAATTGCTCATTTTTCTCCTATGAGCTGCTGGTGATAACAGTGACAATCCCTACGGAATAACCATTCAAATTCCTGTAAAAATAGGCAAGCATTAAATTTTGGAGCATTATATTCTTTCGATATGAAATAACTGTCTTTATAGCTTTTATGTAGGCTTCTATGATGAGTTTTGTAACTTAGAGACATTAAAAATGTGTTTGTGTAAGTGAACTGTGCTGAGAACTTTTCACTTTGTACATGTGGCATTCCCTTCTTCGTCACATAAGTATATTGAATAAATATTTAGTCTATTGTTCTTGAAATCTATGCAGAAAATATGTGAAGCATTCTGTGTTTCCCCCCGTTATTTGTTTGTTACATTCTGGACCAAAGTTTGTATAAATTATATTTCAGACCTTTGCACTTTGCCAGATGTTAAGTAATATGCTGCTATAAGTGCAAATGGTTTCACTCTTGATTTGTGTGTGTGTGTGTGTGTGTGTGTGTGTGTGTGCAAGTGAAAGACAAGTTGGAATTTTAAACAGATTAAAACAGAGGTTACTGTTCATTTGGGATAACTTAAAAAGAATGCTCCCTCTTGGCAAATCCCTCTGCTTAGTAGACAAAGTACAAAAGCATTACATCTGGAGTTTATAAGCCATTGTTTTACTGGATTGATCCATTGTACAATTACTTTTCCTCTTGAAGTAAACTCATAAGAATTTATTAAGATATGTGCACACTTGCATACGTACACATGTACAATAAAAGCACACACTTCTCCATAAACACATGCTCTGTTAATATGCTTGGACCCTTATAGAAAAATCAGAGAAAGCCAAATCACCATGTGCTGTTCAAATTTACTGTTCTCATTTAAGACTGTTCTTGTTTTAAAAAGATTTTTTTTTAATCTAGGTAGCTTTATCTTGCTTGGGCTCACAATTAACACTCGGTACCAGCAGTCAGGAAATAAGAAGATGCATTGCACTGGGAAAAATCTACAGTTAGGGACATCTCCAAATTCTTGAGGAGTAATGATGCCTGTTTGAGAACTATGGTGCATCTGATTCAGGCCATAGTTTTTCTGATCACTTGCTCTGCATCTGAGAGCTGGCCAGTGAATAAGGATGGTAAGAAAAGACTTTCAGCTGTGGGGTTGCAGAAGAGCACTGAACATCCTATGAATGGGCCAAAGAACAAATATATCTTGGAGAGGGTATAGCTGGAATGCTCTTTAGAGACAAGAATGATGAGGCTTCGCCTCACATACTTAGGGCATGTTGCTAGGAGGGGCTATTTCTTGGAGAGGGATATGATACTGGGAAGGAGGGAGGGTCAGTGAAGGAGTGGAAGATCCTCAACCAGGTTGATTGACTTGGTGACAGCCACAATGGTCTTGTGTGTGTTGAAAAGTGTGAGGATGGCACAGGAAAGATCAAGGTTCAGATGTTTTGTTCTTAGGTTCTCTGTTAGTCATACTTGACTTGATGACATCTAATAATAACAGTCATTATTTTTATTTCTTCAAGCCATTACACACACACACACACACACACACACACACACACACACACACATAACTTTGCTGTTGTGTACCATAGAGTCAGGACCAAACCATCGCTGAAAACTCTGGTGGGTTTTCACAAGTGGTTAATTACACGGGAGAAGACTGCCCATCCTTCTTTCACAAAGTTGGGGGTGGCCTCGAAACACATGCCTTCAGGATTTCAGTGCAGTTTTTTGTCTCTAAGCGCTGGAGCTCCCTTGTATAACTTTATACTTTATATACTAGTAGAACACACACACGCACACACACACACACACACACACGTTATTTACATTTTTTTATGGTGCACTATTTTGGGGATGAAAATTAGAGAATAAGATTAGATTTATTTTTTTTTCTTTTTTGTTTAATTATTTTATTAAAATGGCCACAATTTGGATGTCTACAGTTCATTGTTAGATTTATTTTTTTAAACATTTCATCCCTAGATATTTGAAAATTTGTTTTCCTTTCTCAAATTTAAAAATATGTGATTTCTTTTCCATCTTTACTCTGAACCCAAATTGTTCATGAAGAGAAGATGAAAATTTAAGGAAACATTCAACAAATAGTGATATGAATTGAAGATGAATTTTGAGAGGATTTGAATTATTTGAAGAGAGTTCATCAAGTTCTGATGCTTTCAAAATTTTTCAGATAGCCTTTGTAATAGTTGACTGCCATTGAGATTGCTGAAGTGCTTTAATGTCTTAGTTTCTTTTATAGATTGTAGTCAGCATGTTCAGAAGGCATCTATCTCCCTAGAGTATAAACTAATGGAATTGACTGTCATTCTTCCTGGAAAAAGTTTGAGTAAAATTAACATAAACATGAATGGAGGTGGACAAATAATTACATATAAACCTTATTTGATATTCTGAGGGGTTTCCCTCACCACCACCCCCAATACGATCAGGGACAGTACTCTGTGTAACCATGATATTTGGCTATCAAGTCTTCATTGAATCATTCCGGATTTGATTAGAAGAAGCTACTTGGATGTGCAGTAAATCAGTTCATGAAACTCTTAGATTCCCGTTCAGTTCTTGGGCTTATAGGAGAACACATTACTTTATGTGTATAATGATGAATTCTGCTTTTTCTTTCTTACACTGAGATCAAATACAGATCGCAAAACTGACCAAGCATGAAATTGTTTCTAGAAATTGTGGGAGCGAGTTTAGATGGCAAGAAACAGAGGCCTGGTGCTTAGCAAAATTGTGCGTGAGGAAGAGATTGTGTTAATGGGCAAGGAAGGATAAATGATGTACAGAGGTACTAGTGTGGGGCAAAATTATTCAACTGGCCAACACCTCTCTGTGGACTGTTTACATCTTAAGCCAAGCCCTTGAAAAGCTTCCTGGGTTTTGTTTTGCTTTTTTCCAGTCTCATTGTTCTGACTTTTTCTTCAGGGCATAACCACAGGAGAAAGACTGGTGTGGGTTTTGTGTCTTCTGGTAACTGCCAGTGCAAAGCAATTAGAGTTCATTATGGCTGTGCTTATGCAATACTAATTAACATGCCTGTTGTGCTGTTTCCTTGTTTGACCATGTGACAGCCCACAGGTCTGACACCCTCTGAACCAACAGCTGAGGAAATTCTTAAGTTGCCAGATATTTTTTTTTTACAAAATACACCCAAACGTGAATGTAATCATGCTTTTCCTGAACAACTGCATTAACAGAATGTGCTACAGAAGCTCTACAATTAGTGGAGTGTATTCATTTGTGCCAGAGGAAAAGAAAAGAGACTAGAGATTATTCAGACCTATGCATACATATGATTATACTTTTGGTCCAAGATTTAAAAGTGTCATAATAGTGCATTATTTGTTAATGCACTCTCATCTTCCCTGTGAAATTACATGTCTTGGATGAAGATGTCTAGAACCTGATTTCATTGATTATCTAAGGCCTGAGTAGCAAAAGGTTTAGAATTACCACAGGTCATTTTAAGGAGTAACAGAGTTTGAGAACCTTTGGTTAGAATATTCTAGGCAGGTTTAAGAGATTTTGTGGTAAGATAAGAGTGACAAAAATCTTAAGAAAAACTGACAGTTTGGTTACTACTGCAGGGAAATAAAGAGAAAGGGGGCATACAGGAGAGACTCAGAGATCAAACAGAGTCTGGAGTGTTAGAGGCCTGCAGCACACAATGTGAATTTGGGACTTTGCTGAATAAGCACAGACTACATTGTTGAGCACCATAAGAGTTGGAACAAATGCATAGCTGTGGATTTACAGGGGCAGTGTATTGCAAGGGAAGAGACTACTCATATTTCTCCTGCAGGGCAGCTGGTGAATTTGAACTGCATGCCTTTGGTTTGTCAGCACACTTCCTTACCTCTAAGCCACCCAGCGGCTATTCAAATCTTTAGGCAGATGTGCTAGAGTAATTTGCACTGCTTGTCCAAAGGCCTTGTTTGTTTGGCAATTTAAATCCAACAGCTACTGTGAGGGATAAATACAGATAGGCTTCTTCCATGCAATTTACAACCTCAGAAAATAATGTAAACTGCATTGAAACAGATGAGGGAGAGAACTGTTTAAAAGGAATATAGGATTGGGTATTATTTTCATGACAAGATCACAAAAAAAGAAATGCATATTAAAATGGACTGTTTACAGGGGGGGGTGGATTGTATAACAGTGAAAGAATTTTTTTTCACAAAGAGAAAAATGAACTGGGGGGTTGTGGCCAGGGAAGAAAATGTGGAATAATGAATGAAGGGGGGAAATTAAATGGAAAGAATATTCTATAATAACATATGTTGCATTAAAATCATTAATTAAAAAAATTTAAAAAATAAAAATCACCTATAAGAAATTGAAAAAAAAAAAAAGGAAAGGTCATTTATGAGTCAGTTTCAACTCAAAGATAATGAGATTTGAGTTTTTGCTCCCTCCCTCAGACTTCTCTAAACATGAAGTATATTTAATTTGCTTTTCTAGCATATTTTACTAGTTTCTCCGTTAAATAAACAAATAAAAACCTGGCAATTAAGTCATTCTGAATTCATATGGGCCCTGCAGGACAGTAGAATTGTCCCATTGGATTACTACATTGTTCTCTTTTTTGAAGGGAGTTTTCTCTCCAGTGTGGCTTGGGGATTTGAACTGCCATCTCTTCACTTAGTAGCCAGGTTCTTACCAGTGTACTGGCTGGACTCCTTTGTTGTTGCCCTGTATGCACTTTTAAGGTACAATAGTGCTTTTGAGGTCAGTGATTATTCATAATGAGGAAAACTCTGAGCTTTCTCCTCCCTCCTCTATACCTAAGTAATCATAAGTCTGGACATTATATAAAAGATCAGAATAGTTCTTAAACAGCCATTAGGTAGCTCTTCAAGTGTTCTGATCTCAGAGCTCACACCCTAGGTGGAGCTGTGCCAGAAAGCAAGCTTCCTTCACAGATGCTCGTGGGGGTCACCTAGTGAGCCCTAGTGGTGCAGCACATTACATGCTGGGCTGCTCCCTGAAAGGTCAGTGTGTTGACCTCTCTGGCTGTTCCACAGGAAAGAGATGAACAGTCTTTCCTCTGTATGATTTAGAGCCTAAGAAACCTTAAGAAGAGTCATCATGAATCAGATTAGGCACCATGGCAGTGGATGGGCATTGGCTTTTATGAGTCCAGGCACATATCAGACACATTACATACAGCTGGTACACGGACCAGATTTTTGCATTATCAGCTCAAACACAAACACATTGCTATTGAGTTGGTTCTGACACTAGCTGCCAGCCCTCCGTTTGGCTTCAGAGAGTGATAATCATAATGAGAAGAGACCTGCTCTCTTTCTCCTGCTGAGCTGCTAGTAGATTCTAACTACTTGAAACACTGGTGAAACTGGTGATGAATTCTAACTACTGGCACCTTTGATTTAACAGTGCAGTTCCCTTTGGGTTATGCCACCAGGGCACCTTAGACGGAGTTAATGTACAAAAAGAGATAATAAATACTAACGTACTAGATAAAACAATTTAGATTGAGTTAAAGCATGAGTACATTAGTATTATGGTTAACTAGCATCTCCTCTATATTGTTTTAAAAAATGGCAGAGTCTGCAGTAAGTTTTCTGCTTAAGTGCAGTCTCCTTAAGTAGAAGGGATGGATCTTTTCTAGGCAGATTTGATTGAAGGAAACAGCTCTAGGAATTTGAGGAGGAGATGGAATATCTGCCTCATGTCAACATTCTCCATAGATCATCACATTTACTGCACTGCATTTTCAATTGTCTCTCATCTAAACTGTAACTTTAAGCATTGATGTGTCTGCTTTCTGGTTCTGATTATTGTCCTACAAGCGTGTTAAATCTACACAATTTAATAAATACCTGTACTCTTCTCAATTCCTATTAGTGGTTTTTTGTTTGTTTGTTTTTTTACTCTGTTCATTTAGGGTGGGAAAAATCCACAAAATTGGTTAACAGTTAAAGCAAAGAGGTTCCCTTTCGGAAGGAAGCAGACTGAACTTGAGTAGAAAGGAGAAAACCAGATGATGTCTGGAATAGAGCACACATTGATATGAGAAGGCATACTTAAGAAGGTCAAAAAGAGTGAGAAGAGTCACTGGACAAATGCCAAGAAGTTTGACAAACCAGGCAGCAGATTAATGAGCCTGTCAATGAACAGGCTACCTAAGGAGGCAGGGCATTAAACTTGGGGCTACTCAGCAAAGCCTCTTCAACCAAGTAATGAATACAGTCAGAATCATCAAAGGCTTCAGTGAGAGTTAAACAAAGCCATTTGGGTGAAGGATTCCAGAGACATTCCAAGGGTTATGATGCTTATGTGGAAGAATTCTCAATATGAAACTGAAACAGTCTAAGTTTGAAAGTTAAAATGAGAATTAAAACTATACCAAACTAGAGTAAGGAAAACAGAACAGTTATTTTATTATAATCCTGAAAACTCCAGCGTGTAAAATGTTTTGTTTTGTTTTGTTTTGTTTTATTTTAAAGTCAAAGTTGATAGATTTTGCCTCTCACCTCCACTAAATTGCAGATTTTGGAAGGAAGCGCCAAATCATCTAGTTCAAATTATTCATTTTGCAAGTACGAAAGTTGAGAGTAAGTGATTGGCCAATCTGAAAGTATTTGAGAGCTAAAACTAGAATTCAGATTACTTTACTAAACAAGTTTTTCATTTTCTCCCTTTATGTTACTGTCCTCATATCTAGAAGGATACATATAGAGACTGAATTAAGGCAGAAAAGTTTTACAATCAGTTATAAGAATGGCAAGTATAGTATTTAAGTTGTTGTTCCAAAAGAATTAAATATGACTAATCACATTGCCGTTAAGAAATGAGTGAACAGAATGCCTTGTTTGGAACTCAGGAGGCATGAGTTTTAATGTCTTCTTTTATATACAAATTTGTTAACCACTCATTCATTAATTTTTTCATCAATCAGTGGTATCTCTTGAGTGCATGAAAGTCTCCTATGCAATGGAGAATATGTACATTCTAGGTGTTTACATTTAACCTGGAAGATAAGACATGTTTATATATTTATAACAAATAATGGACTATGGAAATTATCATTTAGTCCATCACAGATTTGTTAGGTGTTATCACATCCAGTATGACTTAGAGTGACCCTATCAATAACAGACCTGCATCTTGTCCTATCCTGTGCTATCCTCATCATCTGTGATACACTTAAGCCTATTGCTGCAATCACTGTATCAGTTCATCTTGTTGATTTCCTCTCTTTTTTTAACCTTTCACCTTTCTAAAGGAATAACTTCTTCTAGCAACATGTGCAGAATATGAGAGATGAAGCGCTGTCATAGTTATCTCCAAAGAGTGTTCTGACTATACCCTTTCCAAAATATATCTGTTTTTTGGCAGTCTGCAGGGTAGTCAGTACTTTTCCCCAAGACCACAATTCAAAGACATTTTATTCTTCTGTCATCCTATTCATTGTCTAGCTCTCAAATGCATAGCAAGAGATTAAAAAGACCATAGTGTGAATCAGGTGCATTTTAGTCTTCAAATATACATCATTGCTCTTCACTATTTTGGAGGGAACTTGGACATCCCAGTTGCCCTTATCAAAACATCTACTGATCTTCTGACTGATAGTTCCAAGGGTGTTGATTGTTGACCTGAGTAAGATGAAATCATTAACAGTTTCTGTCCTTTCTCCATTTATCATGATGTCAACTATTGACCCAATGGTAAGGACTTTTGTTTTCTTAGTAGTGAGGTGTAATCCAACCCTGAAGGCGTGTGATTCGAGGCCACCAGCTGTTCCGTGGCAAAGGATGGGCAATCTCCTCCCTTGTGATTAATTGCCTCTGAAAAGCCGCCAGAGGGTCAGCTATGATTCAGTTCTGACTCTCTATGGTACAAAACAAAAATAATCCATATTGAAGGTTGTCGTGTTTGATCATCTGCAGCAAGCATTTTAGATCCTCCTCGTTTCCTGCAAACAAGATTGTATCATCTGCATAATGCAGGTTGGTGATAAGTTTTCCTCTGATTTTTTTCTGATTCTTCTTTGTAGAATTCAGCTTCATTAATTATATGCTTAGCATATAGATTTAATAATTATGTAGAATGGATATCCTTATGTATACTCTTCCTGACTTTCAATCATGCAGTGTTCCTTTGTTCTGTTTGGACAATAGTTTCTTGGTCTTGATATAGATTTCATATGAGCACAGTTAAGTGTTCTGGGAATCCCTTTCTTCTCAGTGTTAGCCATAGTTTTCTGGGATTTATACATTCAAATATAATATACCAGCAGATTTTGGATGATGGTCAGTAATAATTTCCTTGCATGTTATATTAATGGTAATGTTCAATAATTTCCACATTTGTTGGGTCATTTTTCTTTCTGGGAAATAGGAATAAACATGAATCTTTTCTAGTCAGTTGGCCAAGCCATTGTCCTTCAGATTTCTTGGCATGGACTTGCCCATGTGTCCAGGGTTGCATCTGATCGTTGAAACATGTCAGTTGGTATCCCATCTATTCCTCAGTCTTATTTTTTGCTATTATCTTTAAAAGAGCTTAAAGTTCTTCCTTTGTTACTGTTGGCTCTTGTTCATATGTTACTTCGTGAAATTTTACAGCATCAACTTTTTGATACCGTGATTCTGTGTATTCCCCCCATCTTCTTTTGATGTTTCCTGGATCATTCAAGATTTTGCCTGTGACATCTCTCAGTATTGCAGCTAGAGGCTTGAATTTGTTTTTCAGTTCTTTCAGCTTGGGAAATTGTGAGAGAATTCTTCCCTTTTTTATTCTGACTCCAGCTCTTTGCACATTCCATTATGATACTTTTCTTTTGTTCTTGAACTGTCCTTTAAAATCTTCCGTTCAACTCTTTTAGTTCAGTGTTTGGGTTTCTCAGTGCTCCAATATAATTTTCATAGTTTTTTCTGATATACATTTTGAATCCCCCCCTCTGTCTTTGTAATGATGTTTTTTGCTCTCTTCATGGATGATATCCTTGATTTCGTCCTACAACTCTTCTTGTCTTTGATCACTGATAATCAACACCTCAAATCTCTTCTTAACATGACTTTTTAATTCAGGTGGGATAAACTCGAGGTCATATCTGGTTTGGGAGGATTTATTTTCATTTTCTTCAGTTTCAGTTTGAACTTGAGGAAGAGGTTCTTTTATCTGTTTTTTTTTAAAAAAAAAACAAACAACAAACTCATTGTCATTAAGTCAGAATCAAATCCCAGCTAACCCTACAAGGGTTGGTTTTGAGGCTGTAAACTACACAGGACTAGAAGTCTCATCTTGCTCCATAGGAGTGGGTGATGGATTGCACTGCCAGAGAGAAGCTGCCTTTTAGTTAGTACCACAACTCCTTTAGACTGTGTCACCAGAGATCCATTTTATCTGTTAGAGTGAATAAAATTGAGACTGCCAAGTAAATTTCACACAAAAAAGCAAACTTTAAACTGGGTATTGAATGATAGATAGGATATGTGTAGTGGGAAAGAGGGCAGAAGAATTTGAAAAGGGTTAAAATAAGAGATATTTTAAGTAAAATTAATTCTCTAATTTGATATGGAAAAAAGTTTTAAAGTTAATATAGATAGATGCGTTATATCCAGGCAAAACTAAAATAGCAGAATAAATATTTTTAACTTAAATTGCCATAGGAGGAAGAGGAGCAAAATGGGTAGAGATGGAAAGTAATATCAGGCTTATGTTTCAGGAAAAATAACTTTTTGGTGGTTTGGAGAAAACAAAATTGAACCATATGGTCCTAACAATTGATGGAGAAAAAGCCTTTGATAAAATCTAACACCCTTTCATGATTAAAGCACTCAACAAAATAGGACTAGAGGGTAGTTTCTTCAACATAGTAAAAAGTATCTATGAAAAACCAAGAGCCAACATTGTTCTTAATGGAGAGAGGTTAAAGGCATTCCCTTTAAGAACAGGAACTAGGCAAGGATGCCCACTATCA
>NW_006399831.1:5581925-5592427 GCF_000299155.1 Elephantulus edwardii | reverse complement strand
TCTATGTTCATGAGAAATAATTGGTCTTTAGTTTTCTTTTTTGGTGATGGCTTTGCCTAGTTTTGGAATTAGGGTTATGTTTGCTTCATAGAATCACTATGGGAGTGTCCCTTCTCTTTCTATTTTTTAAAAATAATTTAAGTAGAATTGGTGATGATTCATCTTTGAATTTTGGTAGTATTCAGCTGTGAAGCCATCTGAGCCAGGACTTTATTTAGGAGGAATCTTTTTATGACCTGCACAATTTCTTCGTTTGTGATGGGTCTTTGAAACACTGGAGCAGTGTTCCACTTTTGTTCATGTCAATCTGGGTAGAGTGTAAGTTTCTAGGAACTTTTCCATTTCCCTGCATTTTCAAATTTATACAAATATAACTGTTCATAGTATTCTAATATTATCAATTTAATTTCAGCTGGTTCCGTGGTGATGTCACCTCTTTCATTTTGTATTTGAATTATTTTTATCTTTTCTATTGTAAAGTTTGCCAGTGATTTGACTATTTTTTTAACCTTTCTAAGAATTAGTTTCAGGTTTTTATCTATGATGTTTATTGTATTTCTCTTTTCTATCTCATTGATTTTTGTTAGCCCTTCTCCTTATAATTTTCTTTTTCTAGAAGCTATTAGATTAGCTTGTTATTCTTTTTTCTATTTGCTGAATGTGTTAGGTTAAGTCGTTTACTTTGCTCCTTTCTTCTTCTTCTTTTTTTTTAAAAATTACTAGGAATTCATCCCTGAGGGCTACATTAGCTATATCCTAGAGGGTTTGATATGCTGTATTGTAATTTTATTCATTTAAAAGAATTTATTAATTTCAATTTTATTTCTTCTATAATCTGGAAGTGCTCAAGCAAGTTGTTATTTAGTTTCCATGTGCGTTGTTTTAGTTCCCTCAGTCTCAATTTATCCTCTTATTTTTAATTTCTATCTTTGTCAGCATTATGGTCTAAGAAGATAATTTGTATCAATGTTTTTACATTTGTTGAGGCTTGTTTTGTGCCCTAATACAGGATGACATCTGGAGAATATATTGTGTGTATTTGTTGTTGTTAGGTGTAATTGACTCACCTGTGACTCAGGTAGCCTATGCACAGTAGCTCTGAATCATGTCCTATCCTGAGCTCATATATCTTTGACATGCTTGCCTCCATAATCCCAGTTACTGTTTCAGTCCATCTCATTCAGGGTTTCCCCTCCAGTGTTGTCCCTCCATCCTTCCATTATATCCTTCCAAGGACAGGTCCCTCCTGGCTGCATGCCCAAAGTGTGTGATGTAAGTTTAGGATATATTGTTATGTGCTGTTAAGTCACCTGCGACTCATAATCTCCCTGTGTACAACAGTCCTAAACCCTGCTCTACCCTATGCCAATCTTATTGTCTCTGACACTCCTACCCCTGTTACCTCAGTTAGGGAATCAGTCAGTCTCATCGAGGGTCTTCCTCTCCTGTGCTGTCTCTTCACTCTCCCAAACATGATGTTCCTCTCCAAGGACTGGTCCCTTCTTGGAATGTGTCCAAAGTATGTAAGATGAAGCTTCAGAATCCTTACCTTCAAGGAGCAGCTGATCTCACCTTCTTTAGAACAAACTTGTTTGTTCTCCTAGAAGTTCATGTTATGTTCAACATTTCTCCAGCTTCACAGCACAAAGGCATCAATTCTCCTTATAGATATATCTTCTCAATTTATTGTGCCTTTAATCATTATATAATGTCCTTCCTTACCTCTTAGGCTGGGTTTCCAATGCCACTCCAGTTTTCATATGATTGCCATTTACTTGGTTTCTTTTTTTCTTGTCTTTCTCCTTATTTCTTAAATGTGCCTCTTGTAGGCAGTGTATTAATGGGCTTCTCAATGTAGTGAAAGTATATATTCAAAACCAATAGCCAACATCATTCTCAATGGCAATAGACTAAAAATATACCCCTTGCAAGCAGGGACCAGACAAGGGTCATTATCATAGCCCCATATCATGTATTGTACAGTCTAGCTAGGCCAGTAAGGCAAGAGAAGGAAAAAAGAAGCATCCAAATTGCAAAGAGGGTATAAAATAGTCTTTATATACAGATGACATGGTAATGTACACAGAAAACCTCAAAGGTTACAAAAAACTCTGCTAGACCTAGTAGACCAATTTAGTAGAGTGGTAGAAGATAAGATCAACATAAAAAAAAATCAGTTGGATTTCTGTACAGCAACAAAGAATGCATGAAAAGGGAAACTAGACATGCAGTATTATTAACATTAGACAACCACAAGATGAAATACTTAGTAATAAACCTAAGATGGCACAAAAGACCTTTGGAAGGAAAACTACAAAACATTGTTACAAGTATAAATATTCAACCTAAAATTTCCATTTCCTAACACTTGTTAATTATGTCCGAAATGATTTTTACACGTTGCTGAGCACTTTTAAATTGACGACAATGCTTAGAAACACATTTTGCTATCATTTGCGGCAATGTGTTAAAAAAGAAAGAAAAATTCAGCCTTAGATACTCACTCATCACTCACTGCTGTCAGGTCAGTTCCAGAGAGCCTACATTGAGTTTCTGAGGTTGCAGATCTCAAGTGGAGGAGATTGTCTCTTTTCTCCAATAGAATTGCTGGTAGATTTTTGAGAAGTTTTTTGTATTTTATTTGTTTGGGTTTTTTTTTTTTTTTGGAGGGGGACTTTTGGTAAGCATGCTACATGCTGTGACACCAGAGCTTCCTTCTTGACATAATATGACCCTCTTACCAAAGAAACAGTGTTGTGTGTTGGTTAAATGGATGAATCCTGAAGCTAGATGGCTCAGTTTTCTTAATGCTTGCTCTATGCCCTAATACACATAAGTTAACCTCTCTGAGCTGGTTTTCCATCTAGGAAATGAGGACAACTTCAATACTTACCTCAAAGAGTTATTTGACAAGATTTAACTAATAGACACATTATTTACAGTAGTATCTAATTCATAGTGGGTACTAAATTTCATTTCTAATATTAAGTAAAGCCTTATTTCTTTTCACTCTGCTTTTCCAAAAAATACCATCTAACAAACTAAAATAACAGAACCAAACACACCAACTCTCACAAAGTTGGCAGTATTTCTTTGTGTTTTATATAAGATCATAATGTTTGGCAACTTGCTAGCCAAATAATATCAATAAACCAGTACTCGCATCTGTGTGTATTTCTAAATATCTATCACATGTTTTGGAGCTAGAAATTCTTAAATATATACTGATCCAGACACCAAATCTTGATAATATCACTTTTTCAAGATCCTAAGATAAAATACTTCTGTGCTTTTGTTATTACTTGAGATTATGTTAATTATGATTTCAAATATGCATTAGAAAAATGCATCCAAATCTTCCAACTGGTAATAATGGAAAAATACATTACTGTCTCTAAAATATATACTCGGAAGTAAGTGATAGCAACCAACTATGACCTTTTTATTGAGAATGTGACCCAGAAAATGACCCAGGAAATTTCATCATTTATTTTCTACTTCTAAACCGAAGTCTCAGATGGTTTTAAATCTCCAACAGGATGAAGCTAGATTATAGTTGTATACGAAATACAAATTGAGTGTGGAAATATTTCATCTTTCTCGTTCATGCTGGGTTTTCTTTTCAACATCTAATAGAAAATAACACTAATATTGTTTAATATTATTATTATTAAATAATATTAATTACAGCCTTACTGTACGTAGAATGAATAGGATTTAGCATGCTACTAAATGTAACAAACTGTCTTGCAAATTCCTTAACAATGCACTTTGTATGCATATACACATAATAGTGTTCCTGTGCCATGTTAGAGCATATATATATTCAAAAGCAAAATCCAAACTCATTGCTATTCAATTGATTCTGTCTCATGGTGACTTTATGTGTTATAGTGTTGAAATGCACAATGGCGTTTTCCTGGCTATACCTTTAGAGAAAGGAACCTTGATACAGTGTTAGCTGAAAGGTTGGTGACTCTAATGCACCAGCAGTTCTTAGGGAGAAAGATGTGGTAGTCTGTGTCCATAAAGTTTTATATTGTTGTTATATGTCGTCGAGTTGCCTGCTACTCATAGCAAGCCAATATACCACATACAATTTACAGTAGCTCTGAACCCTGTCCTATCCTAAACCTGTCTCACTGACTCTGACACTCCTAATCCCACTGGCCCAGTGGTTGTGTCACTATAGCCTTGGAAATCATAGGAAGTTTGAGTCTCCCCTCATAGGATGGATATGAATCTGTCTTACTAAATAGCAACGGTTTGAGCTTTTTTGTAATCTTTGATTAGAAAAGAAATAAAGAGATAATTAAAGGGAAGGGATGCATGCTGGGCATGGACAGAAGTTTCTGGTGCATCAGTGAAGTTGGCAGTTTAAGATCACCCTTTTAAGAATAATAAAATTTCTGTTGTATTTTGTAACCAGTTATGTAAAGCTGGGCTCTCTCCATATGAATTGCAGAGAGAGTAGCTTTTCTTCTGAAAATTAAGTAGCATGTCTCCTAGGTGTCTTGAAAGTTTAAACCTATAAATATTCTACCTCGTTACGCACAAGGACCAGCCGAGGACATATGCCACTAGTGTCCACTTTCCTTCGGAGATTTAGGGTGATGAGGAGATAAAAGGTCTGCTTACCAGATGGAGCTCGTCAGATTAGCAATTGGAACAGAGTAAATATTGCTGTCATATTGTTTTCTGAAGCACAAAGACCCCTTTTTGTATAACGCATGTGCATATTTAATATTTTAACACAGAAAAGCTCAGCAGAAGGTTCACTGGTGGTTGTACCTTTAGCCGAATAGTCATTGCCTGAAGGCACATTTCTGCTTCCCTCATAATAAGGAACATTAGCAACCAGTGGCTAAAGAAAGGCACAGCCAAATAAGCCTCTTGGGGCCTAGTCGGCCACATGAAGTGAGAACTGTTAGATACAGCAGTGAGATTACTGCTACAGAAAAAGGGTTACCACATATATTACCACATAGATTTTACTGGGCTGCCAGCTTGCTCAACTTACAAATGTCAAACATGATTTAAAGGGTTATTATATGATCGAGAATGAAGGGAGATGATTTGCCATCACTGAAATTTCTATTTCCTTCTGTCGCATGTGCTGCCTCTCACTAAGTCCAGTATTACTAAATAATCTGCTTTTATCTTTTGTAAGTGTTTTATGGTGCTTAAATTGGATGCACCATCTTTGATTTATTTGTATTAGAAAATTTCATCTTTTCTGATTGAGTAACAGTGTGAGAAATACAGTATGTGGCTCTTTGGATTGTGCTTTGAAGGTTGTGCTTAGTGAAGAAAAGAATTTGTTCATAGTATCAGTTGTGGAGAGGTTACTTAGATAATCTGTAGTTCTTAGTGAATGGTTTCTTAAGTTTTAGCAATGTCTTACATGCAAAAATGATCACACACTCTTCTCTACATGGTTTGACTTACGTCTCTAGCTTTTATTTGAACTTCTTTTTAAAAGGTCTACTTTTCTAACTCTTCAGCTCTTTGGGGAATGTGATTTGCTAAATAACCTCAATGGTTGTTTTAAAAATTACTTAATTACAGTTATGTTTTAAAAGTTGCTTGATAAAAGTTGATAGCTGTTTTTCTTTTACTCAAAACAAGTTTTTTAATCTTCTTTTGTAATGCCTTAAAATAAATGAGTGATTGGAAAAATAATGAATGTTCCAGAGTAGTTGGTACAATATGCAATGAACACTACATTGCTGTTGTGGAATTTTAAAACATTGTGTCCATGAAGAGGAAAAAGATGAGGGATTTCAACTACCCTCATGGAGATATTTTTCACTTTACTTCCTGGCAAATCATCCTGATTGCTTTCTCCGAGTGAGAAACTATAAAACTGAAGGTTGCCTACATATCCAAGTCTCGAAATGTGCCACATGAAGCAATTCATCAGCACGACCAGTTGACATATTCATGGATGGCACTCTCAGGTGGTGTGTGAAAAGGGAGGAAGAGTACAGTCCATGGTGTTGGGAAATTGTCTTCCTCCTCCTTTATCCTCAACTCTGAAGCATTGAATTAAAATTTGTGATTTCACTCATGTTCACATGGGCAGTGTTCAAATTCAATTAATGTCAGTGATAGGAAACATTTTCAGCTTGAAAGAAAACACTTTTGCTCCAAGTTCAGTCCCTATCTTAAAATTAGCATTTGCCAATAACACATAATCAAAAACAATAAACAAGAAGAGAAAGGAAGAAAACATATGGGTAACTGCTTTGAATTTTGAAATAGTAGCAGGCATCCAAATGAAATAATTCCAAAATGCACAACTTTTTATTTCCAGATGATACATGAATTTAGCTTTGTAATATTGAACAAGAGACCTTAAATACCCACCTAAGGTTATAATCTATAGATGAAGGCATATTTTTATTATGAACATATGTGTTGACTGAGACCAAGAAGTTGTTGTCCGAACGAAGCAAGGGAACTCTGTATAGTTTAAAATCAGGAAGGGTGTGTGTCAAGGTTGTATCCTTTCTATATATCTATTCAGTCTCTATGCTGAGAAAATTATTTGAGAAGCTTGACTCTTTGAGGAATAATGTGGCATCAGGGTTAGGAGAACATTCATCCACAGCCTTCCTTGTGCAGATGACATAATTTGGTTTACTGAAAGTGAGGAGAATATTAAATGCTTGCTGCAGAAGATCAAGGACTACAGCCTTTGATGTAGATTACATATCAACGTCAAGAAAAGAAAGATCCTAACCACAGGACCAACAGTCAGCATTATGATAGATGGAGAAAAGATTGAAGCTGTCAATTATTTAATCTTTCTTGGATCAGCAATCAACACCCTTGATACCAGCAGTCAGAAAATCAGGAAACATATTGCATTGGGCAAGTATGTTATCAGGGATCTCTCCAGAACACTGAAGAGCAGTGATGTCAGTTTGAAGATTACTTTATTCAGACCATGATCTTCTCAATCACCTGATATACATCAGAGTTCTAGACATTGAGTAAGGATGGCAGAAGAATTGATGCCTTTGTGGTGCTGCAGAAGAGTACTGAATATTCATTCCATGGACTACCAAAAGAACAGATAGCTGTATCTTGGAGAAAGTGCAGCCGGAGTGTTCCTTGGATGCAAAAGTGGTGAAGCTTCAACTTCTATACTTCACATTTAGCTAGGTGAGGCTCTTCATTGCAGAGGGGCAACATTCTTGAAAAGATTGAGGTCCGTGAAGGAGAGGAAACCCCCAATAAGAAGGATTGACATGGTGACTTCAGCACTGGACTTGACTGTTTCAGAGAGAAGGAGGATGGGACAAGATAGGACAAGATTGAGATTGGCTATTCATAGTGTTGCTATGAGTCATTTTTTTACTTGATGGCACCTAACAACAACATATCATATTCTTTTTGGAGCTCTGATGGTCAAGTGGTAAGGAGTAGTGCTTCCAACTCATAGACAATAGGTTCTAATCCATCTCCTGCTCCTCAGAAGGAAGATAGGTGAGCTCCTCCCGTGTGATTCCCATGCAGTTTCAGAGATAAAAAATCACATGGGAGGAGATTGCCCATTTTTCTTTCATGGAGCAGCTGGTGGACTTGAACTGCCTGCTGTTGGGTTGCCAGCACAACTCTTTAGCACTAGAAATTGTACAATTTACATATGAATATAAAACAATTGCAAGTATCATGACTTAGGCCAGGTCTTATAGATGAAGATAGTGCAACTTGTGTCACATGCTTTTTTATCAGATGGGGAAAATTTCTGGAGACACATGCCATGTTCGGAAAAGTAGAGGATTGGAGAAGGAGAAGATGACTCCCAATAAGATGAATTGTGACAGTAGACTCAAATACAGCAGAAATTATGAGGATGCTGCGGACTGGACAAGATTTCAATCTGTTGTACCTAGGGTTGCTGTGATGGCACCTAATGACTTTTGGTTGGTTTGGTTTTTTGGTTTTTGGTTGTTGCCTTTTTTTTATAATACTTCCTGTTCAAAGTCAGGAAAGGAAACATGAGAATATTGTATTAGTACTTATTAAGGAATTCATATCTAAAGAAGCTAAAGTCAATCATGGAAAACACAATGATCAGTATTACATCCCTGATTGGAGGTGTCATCTAAAGATTTTTTTTACTTTTACTCCAATGTTCTTTCCGTCACACATCAGGAAGATAAATGAACATTGGATAATAGCTCTGATTGTAGTAATGTGGCAGTAGATATGCATCTCTAAAAGAGGCGTGTCATTTCTTCTGATACTAGCTTTGAACATTTTCTATACATTAGAATCACTGGGAAATCTTTAAAAATACATCGATGTTGCTCCACCTAGACCCAAACCAATTAAATCAGGATTTCTGGGACTGAGGTTTGGCCATCAGAGGTTTTGCTTATGTTTTTAAAGATTGAGATTTACTGTTCTAGAATATAAATCTCACTAGTCTCTGCATAGATACAGTCCTAATTCATCTGAAAATTGAATGGACTGATAGGAACATTCCCCTTGGTTTTTAAATTTCCTCTTTAAATAAAAATCATACAACAATTTTATGAACACAAAAGCTCAAGTCTAGAGTGTATTTATGACAGAAGCAGGAGTAGCATCCACTTCCTAAACAACATGCCTCTGGAAACTATGAACTTTGATAAAGGATGATTGTTATAGAAAAGCTTAAGGCCTTTTGTTCATAAGGTTGCTATGAACTGTGATCGACTTGATGACAATCAACAACAACGACAACCCTAATATTATTAAAATTGAAACCATTTTTTATAGCCATATAGTCTTTGAGAAGAAAATTTAGATTGAATTAAATTATCAGCACGGCTAAGCAAAATAGGTATTGCAGTCAATTGAAAACCTAAAGGAAATTAAATTGAGAAAGATACTTTTGGAAACCTTTTTCAAGAGAAAAGAATTTTCATATTTTTATCATTGGGAACACTAAAACAGAAAAGAGAGCAAGTTAAAGGCTCCAATTCTGTTTCGTGTAAAAAAATCTCTGCAATTACGGATATATGAGGCTTAAACATTTAGTTTTGTGTCTATCAACCTACTGTTCATTTTAATTGACTTTTATAAAGAAAAGAAATAATTTATTTTCAAGGAGAGAAAGTTTGCCTTTCGGAAAAGCTCTATTTATTTCCCTTTGGGGTATCTTAAAATTAAATGATATTCCAAAAACTTCTGAAATCTTGTTTTATTTAAGATTCAACGTCTATTTTTAAAATTACCAAATATCTCGATAGACAAAGAATTAGGAACAACCAGCCTTATGTTAAATGGTCAAGTTTCCCTAAGTCAATCTTCTATTTAAATATAGACTTCAATGTGAGTAACTGGGTTGAGCTATAGTGGGGGGATGGAATCCCATAATGGATTAGTTTTAATAAAGCCTTTTTGTCATGAGTGAAGAGGCTAATGTAATATAAGCACTCTTGAGTAATCAGATGTCTTCCGATGAATGAATTGAAATGTCATAGCAGAAGTAATCCACCATACATTTTATAGGACGGACTTTTTGTGGCTAGATTTAAACTCATTTTCTGACTCATTTAATTTATTTAATCAAAACAAAATCTAAGATGCATAGAAAAAAAATCTATTTCAGTAATAAGAGGTTTACTCCAATCTGTATATTCATGTCTAATTTTTTTCCCTCATCAGTTGACTGAGCTGTAACTTATGGCATCATTCCTTTCCCCCAATCCCCGGTAATACCATCATTCTTTTCAGCTTGTTTCATATTTTTATCAAAAGTCATGCTGCTATGCATATAAAAAGCATTTCTCACATTGTGTCCTTTTCTTACACATAAGAAATACATGTTTCCAGCAACTTTGAAAAGGTACATCCTTGGCATGATTTCTTAGATTCCATAGATGAGACATATTTTTGCACAATTTAGTAAAATACCATGAATTAGAAATATTGATAGTTGTTTAACCTTGGTTTTCATTTATTTGGACTATATTTTCACCTTAACTCCTCTGGCTAGGGTAGTCTTTGGTGAGATGTCATTGTAGGAAACATCTTGAAGCTAGGAAGTGGAAAAATAAGAAATAAATAGGAATTATCATGTTTAATAAGAGTACTCATGCAGAAATCATCATGGTCAGCCTAGTCCTCCAGTGGACACTGGAATGCATCAACTTAGCAGAATGAGAAAAAGCCTCAACCTTCGTGAAAGTTACTTAACATCTTTAGGTTTTTGTTTATTGTTTGACAGAAGGAGATGCTTTAGGTCTCTTTCAGAATAATTTAGTCTGTACCTCACACTTTGATCCTCATTTAGTAAGTAAATAAATGACTCAGTAAACTCTTGCCGTTTGTAAAATTACTAAATTCCTTTGACAATTTATAGACATATGTGGTTTCTTGTTGAGTACATAGAGTTGGAACTGACCTATAGCTGATAATCTGAGGAGTTTTCAGAGGTAGTTAATCACTCGGGAGAAGACAGTCCATACTTTTCCCTGCAGAGCAGCTGGTGGCCTTGAACC
>NW_006399831.1:5516955-5581029 GCF_000299155.1 Elephantulus edwardii | reverse complement strand
TCATTGACTATGCAAAGGCATAGTGGACCACTGTGTGGTCCACAAGAAACTATGGCTAACTCTGAGAAGAATGAGAATTTTTAAGCACATAATTGTGTTCATTTGAAATCTATACCTAGATCAAGAAACTGTTTGAATACAGTAGTAGGGCTTTAAAAATAGGAAGAGTGTACATCGGAGAGGTGTATCCTTTCTCTGTAGCTATTACATATGCATGCTAAGAAAATAATTTGTGAAGCTGGGCTATATGAAGGGGAATATGGCATTAATATCTGAGGAAGACTCATCATTGTACAATGTAATAGGGAGGTGAGGGAAGTTGAAAGAATTTGTTCTTGCTTTTGAGTGGATGTGCTTGGACAAATCAAACAGTTAACTATTTTTACGCTCATGCCATAAGAAATTAGAAATAGACTCATTATATTGAGAATTTAATGACTGAATTTTTTTAAGACATTTTTGAACGAATATACACATACACAGTATTATTGATGACTGCACAAGTCTTAAGAATTTGATATGTCAGTAATTTTTTGAGGTGATTTAATAAACATACACTTTTTATGTGTGTAAAATGTAATAGACATACATTGTCTAATATGTAGAGACATATATTATACAATAGACATACTTGTCTAATATGTAAAATGTAATAGACTGTATTGTTAATACAGAATTCTTAACAATCACCAAACTAGTAATACTCAACCTTTGTCTTGTTCAATAGCTTTAGATGTATTTTTAGTGACTTCTCTTAAGTTTTAAACTGTCCGGTTGAAGCCTAGGGGATGTTTTCAATGAGTGAAAATGCCTTTTAGTGAGAAAATTCTGTAGTGCCCTTTATCTGCCCTCTGAACAAGATTAAAGAAGCAAGTTGAAGTCTTTCAGTGTGTATATCATATTCCAAGTACCAGCTTTTCTTCTATGAGTTGGAATGGGTTAGGGATGCTGTGATAACAGTTAGGCTTAATGTTTCAGTGACTTTAAAAGCAAAGCAATCTGTCTCCCTTTTCTGCTGTGCTTGTTACAGCTTGTCATCATGTTGAGTCTCACATAGTTGTTGACTTTACTTCAGGACCTAGGTAACTATGGAGAGTAAAAGGAGACCAGATGCTGGATTTTGAAACAGCATAAATGCATCAGGCTGTAGTAAATTACTTTCTTCCGTAACACATACGTTACAAAAAGTCATGTGACTTGACATAACCATTGTTCTTGTTTCTATTATGTGCCATCAAACCGGTACTGACTCCTAGCTGATTCTCTAGTGGGTTTTCAGAGGCTGTAAATTACAGAAGAGGAAAATGCCCATCAATGTCCCAGGGAGCAGCTGGTAGAATCGAATTGTGTGTCTTTGAGTTGGTAGTGCCATTCCTTACCATCAGGTCATATAAGTATTAGAAAGTGTTCTTGGAAGTGGTAATAGTGGTGGTGGTTCTTGAGTGCTGTTGCATTGATTCTAATTTGTAGTAACATAGTGCAACAAAACAAACTACCCTATAAAAATCTGTAGGCTTTAATCTTTATATAAACTTATTGCCCCCTTCTTTATTAATAACTCGCTGGATAGGTTCAAACTACCAACTCTTTCATTGTCAGCCAAGTGCTTAAATGATGTGCCAACAGGACACATATTTGTAAGTGCAGAGAGGCTGAAACACTTATCAAATGGTTCAAATTGTAATATAGATGTTACCTGCAAATTTACAACCCCATGCAGCTCTTGTTGTGCTGCTAAATTTATTTAGTGGTGGTGGTTTTGTTGGTTGCTGTTTAGTGGTAGAGTTGCTTGCAACTCATAGTGACCCTATGTACAAGAGCCCTAAATGCTGTTCTATCCTGTGCTAACCTCACTGTCTCAAACACATTCATTCCCACCACTCCACTCACAGAATCGATCCATCTCAAGCCTCTTTTCCTTCAGCAAAGTTCTTTACAATGTGCTGAGGGTGTGTGTGTGTGTGTGTGTGTGTGTGTGTTCTTATCCCAGTATAAGCAATTACAGCCAAAACAAAGACTAGTGAACATGTTGTTAGTAACTAAGCCTGATAATTATGACATTGACACGGAAAGATTGAGATTTATACATTAGATTCAACTATCAAGGAGTTTAGGGAAAGATTTTTATTATTCCTTGTGACAGTATATTCATGCTGTGCAAATCATTTTACAACTATTAAAAAGAACAGATGATATTGTAAACTCCTAGCATTATACAATTAAGAGAGGATTGGTAAAAAGTATATTACATATTTATTATATTTCAGTAAAATTGTAAAAAAATTTTTGAAGAATTCTAAAAAACTGCAAGACCTACAAGAGACCATGGACCAAGGGATATAATTACTGTTATCAAATGACTCTTCTCTGATAATGGTAAATATGAGAAACATGTTTACATGTCTCTGTTAACAAGGCTGAGAGATCTGGTTCAGTTGATCTTAGTAAATCCTACGTAATATTGTAAAGAATGGGAATTCCATATGCTTAATTGTTCTTATGCACAAACTATACATAGACCAACTGATAGTCATTTGTATAAAAGAGACATGGTTTGAAATCAGGAAAAAAATATGTATCTGAATTACATCAGTTCACCATACTTATATTTTCTTTACATAGGGTGAAAATAGGTTGCTCCTTATAGGCAAGTATTTTGAAGTTTCTTTTCACATATTTTGGACATTTTGCCAGGAGGGACCAATAGTTGGAGAAGGAGATCATGCTTAGAAGGAGGGACGGAGGGTCAGCAGAAGATCTGAGATGAGAGGGACTGTCACAGTGACTGTGGCAGTAGGGGAAGGTATGTCAGAGACAGTGAGATTGGCTCAAGATAGGGCAGAGTTCAGAACTATTGTTCATGGAGTCGCTATGAGCTGTAGTCTACTTGACGAAACATAACAACAACAGCAACAATAACTCAAGAAACTGGATTTCATGAAGAAGAATATAATATTAAGTTTGAAGAAAAAGTCATTAAGATGGCAGGACATTCACTGAACCATCCTTATAAAAATTGAAGGAAACTTGAAGCACTTACTGATGTCAGTCAAAGACTAGTACATTTAATATGATTATACCACAATAGAAAGAAAACAAAAATCCACACAACTGGATCATTTACCTGTGTCTTGATAAATGGAGGAAGATTAAAGTTGCTAAAGAATGAATTCTACTTGGTTCTACAGTCAGTGCTCATGAAGCAGCAGCCAAACAATAAAACAATGTGTTAGATTGGACACGTCTGCTGCAAAAGATCTCTTTAAAGTGTTAAAAACTTAGCAAAATAAAATTGACATGTCACTTAAAGGCTAAAGCTTATCTTATCTAAGCCACAGTATTTCCACTTAACTCATATGCATTGCAAAATCTCAACAATAGAGAAAAATCATAGAATGCATGCGTTTAGATTATGATTTTAGTGAGGAATGGTGAATAAGCTATGGACTGCCAGAGAACAAAGAAATCTGTTTTGTAAAAAGTAGTACCTTTAACACTCCTTAGAAGCAAGATTGGAAAAACTGCCTGTATAATCTGGACACGTTATCAGTCCCCAGTAAAGAAAATCATGCTTGGTAATGTAGTTGTTGTTAGGGGCTATCAAGTTGCCTGTGACTCATAGTGACCCATGAAATATTGATCGGAACCTATCTCTTTATTTGGTAAAGTATATACTCACAGAAACAAAACAAAACAAACCCAACTTAAAAGCTAAAATTCATTGCTGTTGAATTGAACCAAATGATAGCTCTCTAGCAGGTTTTCCAAGCTGTAAATATCTCACAAGGAGATTGCCCATCTTCATCCCACTGTGTTACTGGTGTATTTGAACTCCTAGAGAGTTAAAGCCTTTGGATTAGCAGTGCAACTCACTATGAATTACACCACTGATTTCTCCAGAGGGAAAAAGAGACGGATTACTAAAAAACAAAACACACAAACAAACACCCCAAACCAAACAAACAGAAAAACCCAACAGCAAACAAAAAACTTAATGATAACAATAGTTAGGAGTAAGGTACAGGACACACAGTTAATAAACAACAACAACAACAACAAATAACAAAACAAAACCAATCACACTCCAAAAAACCCCAAAACCCACACACACACTAAAAACCACCCCAAACCGAACAAACAAAAAGACCCAACAGCAAACAAACTAAAAAGCTCAGTGATAACAATGGTTAGGAAGAAAGTACAGGACCAGGTAGTGTCTGTGCTAATACACACAAAAGGTCTCTAGGAGTTGGAACCATCCCAAGATGATAACATGCACAGTGTCGTATATCTTTTCAGTGATGAATATGCTATCATAAAGTTTTTGTTCAGCTCTTTGGTCAGAAAGGATATCTTAGAACACTGCTGTAGGGAATATAGCTAAAGTTATTTTATTAAAAGTATGCTTTATGATGCCCTTCATTCTGGCCAAATAGTTCTCTTTTATATGAATTGTCAAATCAATAATCTTGGAGTTTTATATTTATGTTCTTAGTGTAAATCATTACCATTATTTTGTAAATTCATGGATATTAGGTATCCATGACTTTTAAAGTAAATGTGGTTAAGGAAAAAGAGTGCTGGACCACATTACTATGACTTATTAACTTAAACTTTACAGAGCTTCAGTTTTCATATTAAGAAAACAAAAGTGAGCTTTCACAAACTAATGATATGAACTTGGAACACACAAAGGTCTTAATTACAGAATAATCTTAGCATATCTAGTAAGTGTGACTGTACGTAAACAAACATCATTTTAGATGAAATTAAATTTCATTATTTAGACTATATAGACTTTTATCTGACTAAACTGTCCTCACGTTATATGAATGACAAGTTCCGAGAGTGAATGACACTCAGTGACATATTCCAACAAGTCTGGGTTTTGCTTAATCAAATTTTACAGTGTTGGACCAAAAAGTAAATGCTTGTGTAGTTGACTGATTCACTTCTCCTTATCTCAGGGCTGCTTAATCTAATAAAATCAAGATATTGAAGAACTAAGAGTGACTTTGAGTTTATATCCTCTTCTCTAAGAAAACTGGGCTGTTAGCAATTAAGGATTTTATTCAAGAGAGAGTAAAATAATCCCGAAGACTAATTTTATACAAATGATGAATTGATGCGATCAAGTCTTTTGTAAGCTTCTTGGTCAACTTCTCACAGTTGGCCAGGAGGCTGCATTTATGGAAGAATGAAAGGACAGAAGACTAAAGGGTAAATGACCAGTGAATCTGTCTCCTTTTTGAAAGACTTTGTTATGAGTCTTTTGCTTAAGGGAGCCCTGGTGGCCTCATGGCAAGAAGCTGTGCTGCAATCCTGAAGGCGCATGGTTTATAGCTTCAAGATACTCCACTAGAGGAGGGGCAATCTCCTCCTGTGCCAGTTGGATTCAACTCAAGGGTACACAACAAGAAAAAAAAAAAGAAAGAAGTCTTCTGCTTATAACTTCTTGTTGTTGTTGAGTAACATTGAATTGGAAGTGACTCATAGCTGATCCTTCAGGGGGTTTACAGAGGCAGTTAATCACATAGGAGGAGATTGCCTATCTTTCTCCCACAGAGCAGCAGGTGGATTCTAACTGTATGCCTTCAGGATAGCAGTGTAGTTTCTTACCACTATGCCACCGTCACAACAAACTGGCTATCTCTGAGAATGGAAATCCTAGAAAACTTGATTGTGCTGATGCAACACCTTTACTTGGACCAGAAGGCAGTAGTCAGAACAGCGTAAGAAAACACTGCGTGGTTCAAAATTGGCAAGGGTGTATGCCAGGGTTGTGTTCTAGCTAAATACCTTTTCAATCTATATGTAAAACAAATTATCCAGGAGGCCAAGCTCTCTGGGGAGGAGTGTGGCATCAGGATTGGAGGTAGGCTCATTAATAATCTATGCTCTGCAGATGACACAACCCTACTTGCTGAAACTGAGGAGGACCTGAAGCATGCTGCAGAAGGTTAAATAATGCATCCTTCAATATGGATTGAAGCTCAACATCAAGAAAACAAAGATTCTCACCAGTGGGTCAATTGTCAGCATCATGATAAATGGAGAATAGATTGAGATTGTTAACAACTTTAGTCTCCTTGGCTCCACAATCAATACTCTTGATACCAGCAACCAGGAGAGTAAAACATGTATTGCACTGGGAAATTCTGATGTCAGAGACCTTTCCAAAGCACTGAAGAGGCACTATGTCAGACTGGAGACTCAGGTGTGCCTGATCCAAGCCATAATCTTTGCAATTACTTACTATGCATCAGAGATCCGGACAATGACTAGGAATGACAGAAGGAGAATTTCTTTGATCTGTGGTGCTGGAGAAGAGAATTGCATATCCCACACACTGCTAGGAGAACAAACAGGTTCATTTTCGAGAGGGTGAGACCAAGCTAGTCCATGGAGGCAAAGATCTGAAGCTTCATCTGGCATACTTTGGACATGTTGCAAGGTGGGACCAGACCTTGGAGAGGGACCTCCTACTCTTAGAGCAGAAGAGACCCGATGAAATGGATTGATTCAATGACTGAGGTAATGGGTGTAAATGTGTCAGAGACAATAAGTTTAGCACAGAATAGAGCAGGGTTTCGGGCTCATAGGGTCGCTATGAATCTCAGGTGATTCAATGGCACATAACAACAAAGTTAAACACACTTAGGTTTTAAACATGGACCAATTCTTGGCACAAATTACCTAACATTTTCTTGGTTTGCTGTTCTGTAAAAGGAGTGTAAGTAGTTGCTACTTCAGTAGACCAAGAGTGCTAAACTAGATAATGTACCTAATATGCTCAAGATCATATGAATGGTATAGAATTCTGTCTCTAAATACTAGTTGCTGTCAGCAATTCATATTCTTTCCTACACCTTATAATTATGAAATTAAAGATGATTAAAGTTGTGGTTAAATCATTGTCAAGGTAGTATTACTTATTAAAGGATTGCACTTTATGTCATCATTATTAGTTTAGTCCCTTTAAGATTCTCCTTTAAAATAACTCTAGTCTTTATTTATCCCCCCTCAAACTCCATATATTTCCACTTACATCTACTGGTTCCATCTTTTAGAGGAATGACCAGGTCAATTATTTTGTTTAGATTGTGCTTCTAAGCCAATATGATAATATCTGAAAGTAATTATGTTTCTAGATCTCATTTTAATTGAGACTTAACACATTGGAATTATGGGCAGTGGCCAACTCCATTATTAAGAATGTAATTGCCATGGTGTTTTTCTGTTACTTTATATGTCTATGAAAGTTGGACAATGAATAAGGAAGACTGAAAAGGAATTGATGCCTTCAAATTGTACTGTTGACAGAGAGTATTGACTATGCCATTGACCTCCAAAAGAACAAACACATCTGTCTTGGATGAAGTGCAAACAGTATGCTCCTTAGAGGCAAAAATAATAAAATGTCTCATGTACTTTGAACATGTTTTTAGGGGGTGTCTTCCATTGGGAAAGTCATCATGTTGGGTCTCAGAGAGTCAGTGAAAGAGAGTAAAACTCACAATGAGATGGACTAATATACTGACTACCACAATAGCCTTGATCATGGTGAAGATGAACAGGCTAAGGAAATGCTTTGATCTGTTGTTCATAGGATTACCATGAGTCAGAACCAGCGTGATAACAGCCAACAACACTTAAGTAAATTGCTTATGTCCTAGGTGTTTAAAAGACTGTTCTTTGAAAGAATGGCAACAACAACAACAACAAAAACAAAAATACAACAAAACTACAGAGCTATTTTATACTTTATACTTTTTGTTTATAACTACTTTATATTTTATACTTCCAACACTAGTCTAACTATGGATAGGAAAAGAAATGTGTATTTGTCTACATTTACATATGTCTCCACAGTGACTATAGATACTGATCAATTCTCCTTTGTAGAAATCTCCCAGTTTCACTAAGAGGAGGATTAATGTTTGGCTCTGCAGACAATCACAGCAAACTTGTGACCTAATTGCCCATGCCAGTTAATAGGACAAGCGCTGAAAAAAATCGATGAAGACTAAGCCTTTGTTTGGTCATTGGGATTTGTCTATTTGAAATCCAACTGACTGCTGTGAGTAAGAGAGTTTTAATTGAAACCTCTAATGAATAAAGGAAATCAGAAAAGAAGGCTCTATACTCTCTTTCCCCACTATCAATAATGCCTAGGGCTGACGGTGGTAGTGAATGACAATATTGAACATGCTTTCTTCTTCACGTACAATTTCATTATAAAATTATTCAAATTGTACACTGGCTATACCGTAATATCTGCACTCTCCGCTAGGCTACCAGAGCTCTTGGTTATACATGAAGTAGATTTAGGTGGAAGTTAAGTGGCTTCCATTCACCCATTTATATGTTTAAGAGCTCTTAGAGACTCCGTGGAGAATGTGGTTTCTCCTTCCTCTCCAGAGCTGTTCTATCTGCCCCCAAGTGGTGGAGACTTAAAGGACCAGAAAAAAACAGCAGTATGGCTAATCTATAACTTTTTGGGGTGATTGTGTGCCTGATTGACTTCTGTTTGTGTCCAATAGCTCAACAATTTAAAATGTTTCACTAGAATATAAATCCACTTATTCAGATCATAGCAGCGTATTAATTTTCTAAAGTATGATTGTGCATTTTAACTGAACACTCTAAGTAAATAGACCTCAAAATATACAATTGCCTTTCATGAAAGGTATTTACAAAGTTTTATCTGGGCTTGTTCTTTTCTTCCTCATTCCGTATATGCTTTAAAATGTCCTTCCTTCCTGTGGCCTCATAATGGAAGAGCTTTTTGCTCTTCATTTCTTGCACTTGTGAGCTGGCCCTGTTGAGGTTTAATATTCGATATGATTCAGAACTACTCCTTTTTCAAGTTCTTAGGAGCTCTCTCGCCTGTCTCATTTTAAAACATGGCCTTTGGGGAATGACAGTGATTGTGACAGATGGTAGAGGAATAAGATTGCTCTTTGGCGCTGCTTCTGTCTTTGCCTCCTGATCTCCTTCCACTTTCTCAAGGCAAATTATGGATTTCCTTTTCCCTCTAGAGAGACACAGATTGCCTTTGCCAGGTATGCAGTTCTTTGTTTCTAGCTTGTAGAAGAAATGACCCTGGCTTGATTTGATTACACATTGTCATTACATGTATTGTCATGAAGGGTGCTGATTAGTATGTTGACCGAATATCTAACTAGACAAGAAAGGGAACTTGTTGAATCACATTGTTGTTGTTGTTAAATGCCATCAAGCGAATTATGACTCATCAAACTGTGAACAATAGGTCTGAACCCTGCCCATCATATCTGGTACACTTGAGCAGATACTTCTATTCACTGTATCAATTTATCTTCTTAACTGATCCACCACCTTACCAAGCATGATGTCTTTTTGAATGACTGACCCCTGTTTTGTTATAGGCAAAATAAACAAAAAATAAGGGCACTCCTCTTTTGTGGTGAAAAAAACCCTGCATTTTACTTGCAGAATATTATCCACTGCAGGTTTTTTGTTGTTGTTTTGTCGGGGGGTGGGGTGGGGTGGGGGGTTGTCTTTTGTTTTGTTTTGTTTTTTTGTTTTTTAGAAACTTCAATTTCTCATCTCTTTTTAAAACATTCTCTAACATGTGCATAGGATCTCTGGAGGTACAGTATTTAAGTGTTCAACTTCTAATTGAAAGGTTGGCTATTTGAACAGTCTAGTTTCTCTTTGGGATAAAGATATGGTAGTTTATTTCTGGAAAGATTACAGCCTTGAAAACCCTGTGGGATAGTTCTTCTGTGTAGGATAGAGTCTTTTATGCTTTTATTCGTCTCAGCCAGGGTTGTCTTCTCCTGCACTGACCCGCCACCCTTCCAAGCATGATGTCCTCCATGGATTGGTCCCTCTTGGCAACATACACAAAGTATGTCAGATGAAGCTTCAAAATCCTTGCCTCCGAAGAGAAACTTGAATTTACCCTCTCCAGGACAGACCTATTTGTTCTCTTAGCAGTTCATAATATGTTCAAGATCTTCTCCAGCACCTCAGTTCATATGCATCAATTTTTCTTCTGTCACTCTTAGTCCTTGTCCTGTTCTCTGGTACATAGCAAGTAATTTCAAAGATCATGGCCCAGATCAGAAGCACCTTAGTCTCTAGACTGAGAGAGGTTTTTGACAACAGACATACCCAATTCAGTTCTTCTTCTGATTTCCTGATGGCTGGTGCCAAGAGTGTTGATAGTGGAAACAAATGAGCTGATATTGTTAAGAAACGCAATCTCTTCTTCATCTGTCATGATGCTGCCAATTGGCCCAGTGGTGAGAATCTTTGTACATGTGACATACCACAGTATTAATTGATATGGCTTGCCCTGAAATGGAGCTTCTCAAAAATTTAGTAACCTTATCAGTTGCTAAACTCATTATTTTAGGCATGAGAGAAATAGTCAAAGTTTAGCATGCATTTTGATCTGAATTAACACACATACATGAAATGATAGACACATATACAAGAACTTCAGAAGGGAAGCTTTATAATTGATACATTAATAACATACACCTGGATTAATTTCTTTTTCCTCAGATTTTGAGGTGTATATGAAGAGATTAAGGTTTTAAATTTGAACTTGGGTGTTAATTATATTTTTTATTATCTTTTGAAATGTTTAATAATAAAAGCTTAGTGAAAAAGTGGAAACTGTTAATGTTGTTGTTGTTATGTGCTGTCAAGTCACCTCTGACTCCTAGTGACCCTGTGTACAGCAGCTCTGAATCCTGCCCTGTCCTGAGAGAGTCTCACTGATTTCAACACATCTACCCCCATTACCACAGTTACTGTATCAATCCATCTCATATGGGGTCTTCCTTTCCTTCACCCTTTTAAGCATGATGTCCTTCTCCAAGGACCGGTCTCTCCTGGCCATGTGCTTAAAGTATGTGAGACTGAGCTTCAAAATCCTAGCCTCCCAGGAAAAACTTGGTTTCACCCTTTCCAAGACAGACCTATTTGTTTTCTTGGCAGTCCATGGTATGTTCAGAACTCTTCTCCAGCACCACAGTTTGGAGGCATTGATTCTTATTCTGTCATCCTTGGTCATTGTCCAGCTCTCTGATGCATAGCAAGTAATTGCAAAGACCATGGTCTGGATTAGGTGCACCTTAGCTGCTAGACTGACATCATTCCTTTTCAATACTCTGGAGAGGTACCTGATGGCAGATTTTCCCAATGCCATTTGTCTTTTGATTTCCTGACTGCTGTTGTTAAGAATTATCATTGTGGAGCCAAGCAAGCTGTAATTCTTAACAACCTCAATCTCTTCTCCATCTATCATGGTGCTGCCAATTGTTTTGGTGAGAATCTTTGTCTTCTTGATGTTAAGCTTCCTTGAAGTCTCCATATTGAAGATAACAGTTTTTTACCTTCTGCAGCAGGTGCTACAGGTCCTGTTCAGTTTCAGCAAGCACAGTTGTGTCACCTGCATAATATAGGTTGTTGATGAATCCACCTCCGATTCTCATGCCACATTTCTCCACATAAAGCCCTGCTTCCTGAATGATCTGTTCTGCATATAGATTGAAAAGGTACTAGATTATTAAAATTTAAGTAATAGAGTTTGGATGTCACAGAAGGGAAAGTTAGGGAGATTTGGTAGTTTATTAGTAAGTAGTTACACTGCCAACCCACAAACACATGGCTTAATGCCACTAGCTACTCTGTGAGAGAAAGATGGGCAGTTTCCTCATGTGTAATTTACTTCTGACAACCCACTGGAGGGTCATTTCCAACTCAGTGGCACATAACAACAACAAAGGCATATTTAAAATCTAATTTTAGCTTGAACTTACTTATTTACATTCATTTATCTACTTAGTAAACAATTAATGCTTACAATGTGCTACAATATATAAAATGTGGAGAAAATCCCGTGATAAGCAAGTCGTGAGAGAGGCAAGTGAACAGAAAACTGAGCAAAAATACAAGTACCTGTAGGGATGTATATTCAGAACCAGGGGAACATACAAAGTACAGAGTAAGTTATTGTCCAGAGAACTTGGAGGACCCTTTTAATACAGAGAAGTAGATGTTAATGATCAGAACCCGGGCACTCTTAAGAGGTCCTTGACACCAGCAACTTGCCTTTTGACTTCTTTTCTCCTGATGCCAAGAGTATTGATTGTGGATGAGAGCAATATGAAATTGTTAACAACTTAATCTTTACTCCATATATCATCATGTTGCCAATTGGTCCAGTAATGAGAACCTTTGTTTTCTTGATGTTGATATGCAATCCTTATTGAACACTGCAATCCTATAGATCTGAAACATTATTTTGTGTATATGATTGTGCATACATGAATAACCTTTTATTGATGTAAATATATACATACATATACATGCATAAACACTTGTATATGCATTTTATGTATATGACACATGCATGCCATCGCATTGTACTTTAAAAGACTAATCTGTTAGACAAAGGGTGTTGTGACTAGTTTTGGAATTTTTGAGATGTGCCAAATAGCTTAAGATATTTTCAAATATTTTAATTGAATAAAATCTGAAGCATGTCTTTCCAAGTGCTTTTTTAAGGGCAGTTTTTATGACCCTGTGTAATTTCAATGAAATTTAACCCATATGGGTCCGCCCCCCCCCCCGTTAACGTATTCTGATTGCTTTATAAAAGCACAGATATATTTCCTTTGCCATTGGTCTATGAGGAGGGTGATAGAAACTTGTGATTTACTGTCCAGGTAAGTCATCAAGTGAGACTTTAGATTAATGAGCAAAGATTTTACCTCAGTTCTAACCTCGACACACTCTTCATGGTAGAAGCCACAGGGGACTATCTATAAGTATCAGCAAAGGATGACATCCAGGTCCTGCACTGAGTTGATGAATGTGTGCTCCTTGAAAGACTAAAAAGATGAGACTCCAGCCCAGTGATTGGACAGCACTAAGGGATTGGGGCCTTTCAGTGCTAGTAAAATCTCAGCCAGTGGAATGAAAATCCAGGTCCATGAACAGTGAGACAAAGTGGCACACGAGAAGTGAAAAATGCTGGCACATTTTTTTTCCTTCAGGTTTTTGAGTCTTTCTGTGATGCAGAATGTAGACGTAGACTTATAGTTGGAAAAGTTGAAATACAAGTCAAAATGTTATCCTATTTTACAGGATTACTAAAATACCTTTATAGACTATGAAAACCTTTAAAGTGTATTATGTATTATCTGGAAGTTTTCCTTAAAATTTACTAACAAACACTCCTGTGCTACCTTAGGGTAAGAATGGTTTTATATCACAGAAATTGTCAAGGGGAAGGAAAGGAAGCGTTTTTGTTTTATTTTTTTAAGTTCTTAGGTGCTGTTAAGTTAGTTACAACTCATATTCATCCTTCATACAGCAGAACAAATCACTTCTAGTCCTGCCACATCCCCACAATTGATAATATGTTTGAGTCCACTGTTGCAGTCACTATGCCAATCAAGATAGTAAAGGATCTTACTGGGTGTTTTTTTCCCCTGCATCTTAGTTTTACCAAGCATAAAGTATAGTCATTATATAAGAGGTAGATGTAAATAATTCTAAAAACCATAGTATTAAAGAAATAAATGAGAAATGCATCATGAATAATTTTTTTTCGGTGCTAGCCAAAAGTCAGTTATCATACGTCTGCTGCGGGATGACTCCTTCTCATTCTTAAAACATTCTGAGAGAGAAGGTGTGCTTCTCTGCTTCTAAGTGCTGTGCCCACAAACAGAGGTGAGCGAATGAACCTGTCGACTGGACGGAGGAATCCCAGTGATCCAAGAAGTCACACAACTTCTTAAACTCGAAGGGCCACCTTGGCTGTTCTGCTTCAGGGTTTTTTGGCAACAACAACATCTTTATGAATGTCACCTTATAGAATGTTGGTTATACCAGGGCAGATGTAACAGGGGATTCGACAACCCCGCCACACTTTGACTGGACTGACATTTCCTTAGCAGTAACAAGCTGCCAGTGGCTGGTGCCATGGGGGCCCTTGGGCTTGATTTAGGAGTGCTGACATTGACTGCTTGTTATTTCACATCTCAGAGCTGTCAGAAGGTAACTGATGTCAGCATAAAATTATTTGATAGCTCTACATCGTGGGCAAAATGTGAATCTATTGATGTCTGTAAGATTACAAAGTCTTGGAATTAGGGTGGGGTTAATGGAAAAGAAAACACCTTGTTTATTCACTGTTTCTTTGTTTTAAATCTGGCTCTTATTTGAGCACATTGTAATCATCTTAGTTGAGCACGCACAGGTTCCAGTCCTTAGCTAAATGCTCACTGAATCTTCACTGTAATCGTACAAGAATACTAGAGAGTTGATTGTACTCCTGGAAAGTGGTTAAACCAAGACTGAGATACAGAAAGTCTAGTTCATGCTTTAACCATAATTAATACCATGTCTCCTACAGAATTGAAGATTGTAGAGTTTATAAATTGTTTCACTGAGCTAGAGTTTATTATAAATTTAGTAGTGGCTCATGTTATTGAAGAAAAACAACAATAGACCCCTTATGTTGTCTGGCCCCTACTCCGTACCTGAAAGCTATGACTGAGAATCACTTATAAATGCCAAAACATTTTAATTTACATTATTTTGTATGTGCATTGTCCAAAATAGCTTGCATTCCCTGATTAACCTGAGCAATGGTGAATAACACTTTAGTTTCTAGGACATGCTCCTGTGTGTGAGTTTATTTCTTTCTTTTTTTCTTACAACTGAATTGCAACGATCTCGGGGAATTCTGATTCTCTAATTCTGGTGCAGTATATAGCAATTGAAAGCATTTAGTTGTGATTAAAACAGATTGAAGGAGATAATCCCTCTGAGAAAGCAGCTTCAAATAGCTTAACAGTGCTTCTGCAGGGATAAGAACTAACACAACACAAGCTAATTCCTGCCAAGGCTCCCCTGTGGTACTGTAGACATACCTCTCATTTGCTGCCGTGTTTTTCCTCTTTACTGGGTTCAATTTGTAGGCTCCCACTACATAAATTGTGCTTTGAAAGCTAGTTTAGCCATTTTGTTTTCCACAGATCAAAACTAACCTTTTCCCTTTAACTGATGTGGTAAAGTACCTTTGAGGACATTAAGGAATACAGTGCAGTCAGTTCCCAATTCACAATTGAATCATATCCCAAAAGCTCCTGGAGAAGGCATAAACAACTTGAAACTTGGGGTACCATACCTCTCAAAAGCAGCGTTTCATAGAAAATGTATGTTTCCTGGTTGTCCTTTTGGTTGTCCTATCTAAGCCGCAGAGTTGCTGAGTGTGCTGTCACTAACCAGTTGTTGGAATCCCTCATTGGTGCACATGATTTAACATTCTTGGCTGCGTGAAGGTTCAAGTCCTCCTGAGATGCCTCAGAAAAAAGGCCTGGTATTTTATATTTTGTACTGTGGCACATGTGAGATGTTCATGATTTGGAGCTGACTCAGTGACAGACGTTTGGTTTTATGTACTGTTTTGTTTCATTGTATGTCATTGCATAACAGGGGCGTTTTCAACATTTTTCTTTTTTCCTTCCAAATGGGCTCTCTAATGAAGGGAGCTCTGATACTGTAGCCCATAGACATTTGCCCTAGTAACAAGTGGGCGACCCCCCTCTGATGGTTCCAGTTGGCAAAGGGCTGTGAGAGAGAGATGGGCAAACTCTTTCTGTGTGAATTACATCTTCAGAACCCACTGGAAGGTTAGCAGTGAGTAGGTTCTTATGCAGAGGCAGAAAGTTTGAATTTTTTAATTACAAAAGATCCCTTCCTTGAATAACAATAGATGCAGGGAAATGTCTATGCCTTATTTTTAACGTTGTGAAAGAAACAGCTTTTAAAAAAACATCCTTTAGATTTAACTCATTAAGAGGGTTTAGTTGCTAGAATGAGACAGGCAGTTTTATACGTGCAGCTGTCATATGCACAAGAGACAATTGGTTGTGGTAAATTTCTAGGCTGAGGTTTACTTTATTTCCCTACTCCTTCCCATTGTTATAGCCCCACTCTTCAGTTTAAACTCGTCCTTTTGAGAATAGGCATCATCATGGGGAGACAAAGATTAAGGCACATGTAGGAACCTCAGGTGTTCAAGGCTAATAAACAGGAGAAAAAGGGAAGGACATGCACCTGTGACACCTTTAGCCAAACTCATATGAGGATAAAGACTCACAGTGCCCTGTTTCTGAATCTCAGCTGCAGTTGGAACAATGCTATTTGGGGGATTAGACTAAGTACCAATCCTTAAACGTTGCGGGGTAAAAGTTTGGAAGTGCTCCTGTTTTATTAACTCATCTTCTCTTGTCCCAGCATCCCTGCATCTTGAAGTAATCATTAGCCATTTCTTATGCCATAAACTCAAAATGCAGCAATTATGATGCTCTACATAAGTCACTAGTATAAGCACCTATGAATTGAGTAATTAACTCCATGTTACCATTGCTTTTATATATTTTTTTAAATAGGCCATATTTTGGAGCAACTTAATATTTAAGGTCATGAACCACAGTTTGCTATCTACTGTGGGCAATAGAAACCAATTGTGCACAATAATCTCTTCTGAGGCCTTCCTAGTAAGCTGAGGTTTACTAAGAACACCTAACAAAATCTGAAGCTTTAATCCAGTTTTTTAATACAACTCACCTGCCAACCTTTCTCCATTTTTCTCTATGCCCTTTCCTATGCTATTATGTAGTGAATGAGCTACTGGTTAATTTATAGTAACGATGATGGAAAGCATGTTATAATAATGATCTATCTTGACACCCCTAGCAGGGCATATCTGTGCAATCAAAGAGATCCATGGTTTGAAACCTCTTATCACTGCATTGCCCCAGCTAATGTTGCAATAATACTTTCCACTTGGGGGTATGGGGGCTGTGGCACAAAAATAGCCTGTAAAGTGTTATGCCCACATGCTGTTCTTGGTCTTTGGAATGCCTGGTTTTTTTTCCACATTTTCCAAATATGACAAGAATGCATCGCATCTGATGCATCCTGTGAAAAATTTAAGGGCATATTTGAAAACACAAAATTCTGTTTTCATAAACTGCTGAAATCTGTGATATTTGGCAATAATCACAGGAACAATGCCGGAACTCAACCTTTTTGTTTTTCCTTTTCTTACATTCTTTTCTCAAACCCACTGAAGCTCCCTGTGTGTATTGCTTTCTTATGTGTTTTTCTAACGCTTCTGAAAACACACTTGTTAAAGCCTAAATAGTGTTTGGCAGTTGGCTTCCTACATTCATTAATTATCTATTGATGATGTTGATGTAGTCATTCTTTAAAAGGATTAAAAAATAATCTAAAATTCATTTAGCAGTGAGTAAATGGAAACCAATGTTTTAAAGAAAAAAGAGAAATAATTGAATAGACAAGAGCTGATGTATGATTTTCTAGTCTGTGGTACATTTTGGTACATTTTGATACAGTTCTGTTGAAAGGACAATAGATAAAAGGGAGTTATTCAGCTCAAATCTTTTCTAGAGAGTCTGTCCATTTTTGTTTGGTTCTCTTAGACTTTTAGGAATTGAGGATTCACTGCTTACCTACCTGGCAAAACACAATAAATGCTAATTGTTCTCATGTATTTATTAATTGAATAGCACTTTCACTTTTGCTTACAAAGGGATCCTTTTTTTTTTAGAGTGTTCTTATACTATTTAAGAAACATATCTTACTTTCACTCCTTTTCCCCCAATATTTGCCATAAAAATCAACTATAAGATATAGGTCAGTGAAGTAATGATATAGTGAGTTATTCAGTCATTTTGAGGTATGGTATTTACCATACTTCTTAGCTGCTGCTCTGTACCTTTTGCTTGCTAGAATATTAAGAGGTGAGCACATCTCAGAAATATGTATAATGAATGTAGGAATTCCAGAAGGCTACCTTAGGTAGTGAGGTGTATTGCGTGGGCTAACAAGATAATAATAGAATATTTCTGTTTTTGTTAGCTTGTGAAGAGGGACAATGACATTTGCAATGATACCCAATACTCATGCAATTTGTACTGTGGTTGACGTCTTATTTCACGTAATGTTCAAAGCTTTGAAGCTTGAGGCTATGATGATAGAATTTATGAAGAAAATGGAAGTTCATTTAGGCCAAGGAACACGAGCTTTGAGATTAGATAAGCCTACACAAAATCCTTTTTTCTGCTACTTAATATATTTACTAATCAGTAGAATGGAATTTACTTTTTTTTTATTTAGGTTGTTTATTTTTCATTTCAATGAACATCTACAGAGATTTTGGGATTCCATTCATTCATTGTTGCACCCTTCTCCCTGCACAAACCCCTCCCCCCCGCACCTCCCCAAACCCCACCCCCTACCCCCAAATATAATCCACTCTGCAACCCTCATTGCATACTCCAACGATAATAAGGAGCTCTGGTGGCATCATTAGTAATGTATCATATTGTTAACTAAAGAGGCTGTGGTTTCCACCAGCAGCTCCACAGAAGCAAGATGGAGAGTACCTTTTCATAGAGATGGAAAAACCAAAGCAAGGTTGCTGTGAGTGAGAACTGACTTAATAGTCATGAAGTTGTTGTCTTGGTTTTAATATAAATTAGACTATTTGCCTCCTACCTCATATCATACACTATACTCCTTTTATATTATGAGGTACACCTTATTTGGTTATTGGGTGGTGGTTGTTGTTGTTGTTGTCATCGTCATAATGACCCTATGTACAACAGTCCTAAATGCGGTTCTATCCTGTGCCAACCTTGGCGTCTCAAAAGCATTCATTCCTACCGCTCCAGTCACAGAATCGATCCATCTCATCGAAGGTCTTCTTTTTCCTGCACCGACCCTCCACTCTGCCAAACATCATGTCCCTCTCCAAGGACCAGTCCCTCCTTGCAACATGCCCAAAGTATGTCATACAAAGCTTCAGAATCCTTGACTCCAAGGTGCATTCCTGGCTTCACCCTCTCCAGAACAAACCTGTGTTTTCTCCTAGCAGTTCGTGGTATATTCAACAATCTTCTCCAGCACCGCAGCTCAAAGGCATCAATTCTCTTTTACATAGGGTTTTCAAAGGCCTGTAATTTTGGAAGTGGATGGCCAATCCCTTTTCCTAGTCTGTCTCAATTTTTAAATACATATAATAATATCTGACAAACAAGCATTCTACAGAAAAGAGCAGATGAAAGACATTTACCAGTTAGAAAAAGACCAAGATTCAATGTTGCTGCCCACCCTGCTGCATGTTTGGTTGGGTTTTTTTGTTTTGTGTTGTTTTTTTAATCCACCCTTTCCCTACTCCTCCACCAACCCTTCCTACTTTTGCCTAAAACATTCAACACCCATCTCCCATTGACCAGCCCCTGATGTGATGGCCTAACTCTCAAGCCATCAGGATTGGGTATGTATCCTAATTGTATCTATCAGAATATGATGTAACACTTCATATGCTATATCACTAATAATCACTCAGTGAATCTTAAGTTATGTTGTGAGCAAGCTCGGAATTGAGGTCCCACTACTACCACTAGCTCTCCAGTTGATTAAGACTCTCAGTAACTTCTTGTGTGTGAAAGTGGACCTGAGTTTAACTGGAACTTTCAATAGCTGATATTATGGTTGTAAATCACCAAGCAAGATGAACCTCCTGGCATCTAGAGTTCATTGACAGTTTACAACACGAAGAGACTCAAGGTGTATGGTAAAACAATCCCTTCTCGACATGTGAGTGGTAGTGGAGATTGATGAAACCTATTTGGGAGAATTCCGTAAATTAGTTTGAAGTAAAATAGGCAGAGGAGTAGGAGGGAAAAATACACAACAGGTGATAGGCTAAAGATAACTATGCCCTTGATTTGAAAACATTTACATTTGTTTATTTTTCATTGAGAAACATGATCATTTATTTTCAAGAATATTCTATGTTTATTTGGTAAAGCATTACAATTTTTTAAAATGAACAATTCTATATTTTAACATGAATCAAACAGGTTAAAATTCTTCACAACATTTGATTGATTTGGTTTTGTTTGTTGTTAAAGAAAAATAAATAATATTGCATTCTACATGATACAGCTGTCACACATGTGAAAAAGTAGCTGTGTCTTCCATCCTTCGAAGTTTTTCTGTTGACTCTGACAAGGAAAAAGTCCTGGAGATATGAAGAATACACTCTCTCCAATATAGATTTCAAAATGTGCAGCAGATATTTGGATATGACAGAAGAATGTTAAACCGATTAATGTCATAATTATTGGAGTGTGTCTTAGCTTGTACACATCCACTTTACTGGTTCCATAAACAGGAGACAAGTATAACTTTTGTATTTAGGAAAAGTGCCAACGTCTGTGTCTGAATTCATAAATGCCATTTTAAGACCCAAGCAATTTCTGTTTACAGCCTAATGCCTTAGGGAGACTGTTTAATGAGGAGATGTGAAGCCTTTTACAGTTTATTGTTGATGACATTTTGAGGAGACTTGCAGTTGGGTAGACTGAAAACAATAAAGCTGGGTATTTTCTTGGATGTGGTTTATGGACCCCAGAGTGTTGTATCAAATTTTATCAGTAATCAAATTCCTACTTGATACAAAAAGAAAAAAATCCCACTTAGCAACTAAATTTCATATATTTAATGCAAACAGAACATATTTGCAACTCAAACATCCAGATTCTCTGAGATTCAAAGAATCTCAGCATTACCAATTATTCAGTTGAACTACAGTTTTTCAGTATTGTTTTACAAACTTGAAATGGCTTTTCCCCCTGCAGCTTAGATGCACTTGTTGATAATCTTTGTTATCTGGATGAAAATAAACTTTGAAATTGCTTGATAAATTATTTCCATAGGTATTAATTTGACATTACTATTTAGAATCAGAATTGGAAAACCTTTTTATATAGTAGCCTTAAATACATTGTACTGTAATATATATTTGATTGGTACTTCTTTTCTTTTTTTTTTAAATTTTCTACTAGTTTATTTACAAAATTTGAATACTTTGCTTTTAAGAACAAATTCTTTCAAGTTCCCTCACCCTGCTCTCATCAAATAGTACAACCCCATGATTAAGCCTCCCTCCTCCTGCACATCCACATCCCTCTGTTTCCAGCCTCTCCCACCCCTCCTGGATCATTATACTCCTTCTACAAGAATGGTTTTATACAATATTTGTCATTATGGGACTTAGTTCCTTCACTCAGCATTATGTTCTCCAGTCCCTCCCAAGTTAGGTAATAATTTACAAAAGTATTGCTCCTGCATGCTGCGTACTATTCAAGTGTGTGAATGTATCATAATTTATCAAGCCATTTGTTTGTGGTTGAACAGTTTCCATGTTCTTGTGATGGTAAATAATGCTGCTATGAACGTTGGTATACAAATCTCCATTTCCTCAGTTCTCATATTCTCAGAGTATATTCCAAGTAGTTGAATAAGTGGTCATATGGAATTTTTATGTTCAGGTTTTTGAGGAAGTGTCAAACTGCACCATTTTATAATTCCACCAGTAATGTGTAAGAGTTCCTATCTCACCACATTCTCTTCAACATTTATTATTTGCTGCCTTGTTAAACTTTGCCAGTGTTACTGGAGTAAGATGGTACAACCAAAGAAATTTTGTGATACATTGGTTCTTGCTCTTCTGTCCACTTAAGATTTTGTCTGTAGCTGTTGAAATAGCAGGAGTAGAAGATGAAGATATTGTGAAAAAGGGTGGGCTTTCTCCAAAGATAGAAGATGAACCAACTCAGTTTCCCCATGGAGGACAGTGGTGGTGTGACTGTATGATATGATCTAGTCCTTGGTTTTGTTGTGACTTCTCTAGAGATAGAATTTCTAGGTGAAGTAGACTACTAAATGCTACACTATTAACCAGAAGATTAGTTACAGATCACTCAGGAACATCCCAGGAGAAAGACTCATTGGATTTTATTTCTGAATGGTTGTGACAACCTGATGGAGTACAGTTACTTCTAGTTATAAAATCCAGAACATCACAAGTTGAGAAAAGAATGATTTGATCTTTTTTGCTTGTTTTTAGTGGTGTTGTCATAGAGTGAATGGTTTGAAGCCCTCAAATTGGATTTTGTGGATATAAATACTGACCCTATGAATTTCTGACCCCATTTCTTTGAGCATGGTTGTCTGACTTCCCTTACCCATAACTTCTGGAAAAAGTGCTTGATATTAATATTTGTTGAGTAGTTATAATCATTCAACAAGATGAAGTCTGCAAAATCAGCAAATGCTATTAGGTGCTCACATAGATATTCATATTAGCATAATTTTACAGTACCTGTAAGGAAAATGAACAATTACAAAGTTGCTTGCAGAATACTAGATCAAAACAGGAGGAGATTGAGTCTTAATGCAAATTCACAGAACACAAATGTTTCTCCCACTCTTCGTGCAGGAACTGAGTCTCTGATGACCTGATGTTGCCCATTTCTGGTTAGTGTTGACTGACACCTAACAAACATATCCTTGCTCCTGGACCTTTATTTGGCAAAATAAGTACAGATGACTCTCTTTTCCTAAAATTAATTATTTGACAGGATATGATGCATGTGATTACCGTTATGCTAGCTTAAGCCAGTTTATTATAATGGATTCATTTGAAGCTTGGTTATACTCTAGCCTCAGCTCTTTTATTAACTGTGGAGAAGTTATAGCTTAAGGTAGGTTGATTCAATCATGCATTCTTAAGACGGCAACTCAGACACCTTAATTCAACCTTGCTGTTTCTAAATTTCCTCATCTGCCTCCTCGACTATATTTATAACTTTATTCTGTGAAAGAAAGATATACTAAGCAAAGACTCCTAAATTTCAGTTTTATTCATTTGATGGCTATGAACAGAATATAAATACAAGAGCTTTTAAATGATAAAGATACACTTAAAATCTTTGTCTATACAAGTGGATTTTTATTATGTGTAGTTGTTCAGGGTTTTCTCACATGTGTTTTTAAGAAGTATATTGGAAGAAAAAAAAAGAAGTATATTGGTTATTATAATAATCAGTGACAAACCATTGCCCAGTGACTCATGAAAGCAAATGTGGCAGTGAGAGTTTTATCTCATTTTTTATTCTCAACCCACCATCATATATGTCTAGATTTTTAGCAACATTATGGCTGCTAGGTTTTACAACCATCTGAAGTCAAGTGTGTTAAGTAAAACAAACTTGGAAACAAACAATCCCCTATTTTTATAGTTATTTCCTGCTTTGACAATGAAAATATTCTTGTTATGTTCATTTAAAAGAATTATTCGTAGTCTGGGGGTGATGTGGGTTCTTTGCAACGTCTCTTGGCCCCTTTAGTACTAATTTCTCTTATGCATGAAAGGAAAGAGGCGCCGACCAAACGTAGACACAGGGAACTGGTCAAACTCCCTGGCTGGAATGTCAGTCCCAATGTGTTTGCATTTAGTAAATTATTTTATTCAGAAGGCAGCACCTGACAACCACTCCCTTCCCACACCTATCAAATGGGACTGATTTTAATCACAATTACAAGTAGTTCTCATCTAATGGCAGATGAACTAGTCCCCAAGGGACCATGAGAGTTTCATGAATCAGATAGGAAGTGACAATTTAGGAGTTTCCAGCTATTCTTGAATTTTGTGAATAGCCAAAGAGGAAAAATAAGAACATTAGAAATACAATGTGAAGTGTGAATGAATGGAGAAGTTGAGAGGATGGGCCTAGAGGAGAGAGTGAGAGGAGGGCAAAGGTGGGCTGCTGATGTGTAATGCCTTGGGCATTGCTGACCCATATGAAGCTGAACAGCATTGCCAGTGACATTTTTGGAGTACCTGTCAGAGATTGCCTGTACTTGGCTTCGGGCACTAATTTTCTTTCCACATACAAAGCAATCCATTAGATGTCTGCTATAGTTTTTCAGGCTTGAAGAAATATATATATATATATATATATTCATTTGGACCAGTCCCAGGAAAAGATGATGTATTCACTGCTATCTTTCATTCATACATCACATGTTTGTTTCTCTCCCACCATCCTCTCTTGACTCACTCATGTACACACACCCTTCTAAAACTCTAGGATATTCTTTACGATATCCTAGGCTTCCTAGCAGAAGAGGCTATAGCTCTTTGGTAATGCTCAGAGGAGTGACAGATACTTTTAAGCCTGGCGGGAAAAATTGACATAAGCTATTTTTCAGGAATTGTTTTTTGATGGTGTGTGCCCTAGTGAGACATAAACCTGCAGCTAAGGTGGAAATTATTAGATCCTGTACCTCAGATTTACTTCTGGTCCTGTAAACCCTACACAGCCCATAAGAGAATCCCCACTAGAATAGCAGGAGCCAGGCACAATTTCATTTTATAAGCTTTTCTCTGTCCTTACATTTGACATTTGCAAGGGTATGGCAGGAGGTAACAAAGATGACCATTCCTACAACTGATCACACAAACCAAAAAGGGAGAGGGGAACACAAATAATGAACAACTAACTTGTGTAAAGGAAGGGTGATGTGTAATAAGAATTTTATTAGAAATTGCTATTTGTTAATTGACCTTAGTCAATTGCAATTAGTATTATAAAATGCCTATGAATGATTAAATAAAATCCCAACATGATTTATAAATTCCTACTCAAATAAATATTTTAAATGAAATGAATTTTTGATAAAAGGAATTATTTGTTAGAGTTAATTTATTATTTTCTTCATAAGTTGTTTGATTCCTGTACTTCAGATTCACTCTGGTCCTGTAAACTTTATTGATAACTGTTGTTTAAACTATTGTCTATACTAGATAGCTTATCATATTATACAACTGAAGAATTTATAAAGATGGTGTCTAAAATATATTTGTCTATCAATAAAACACTAACACACACACACACACACACACACACACACAAACATATTTGACCTATCTCTAGGATATTTACCTCTCTATATCTAATATATACTTTGAAATACAAGTTCTAAAAAAAGGGAAAAGAGATATTATCCAAGAGATAAAGGTTCAGCACAGATTTTTCTGATGTGAATAATATGAGTATTCATTTTATGATTCAGCAAGTAATGAATCATTCACTTTATGAATACCAGAAATTTCTAATTATTGGGATGTTAATATTTTCAAAGAGGCACTCTGACAAAAATGAATTGAGGAGCCTTAAAATATCTTTCTAACTTTCAGATGTTAAGAGTTTTCCTTTCTCTTCCATAGGGAAAGTATGTATGGTTGTCAAAAGTACAAATCTAATTTTTTTTTTTTTGCAAAATTGTCTTCTAAGAACACATTCCCCAAGACTAGTTAGGAGAAAATTAAGTCAAATGTTATGCAGCCAATTCTGTTTGTGGTTATGACGAATATGGAAATTAAGAATTTTGTTAATTCACAATCTACTCAGATTCAAAATATGTCAGTGAAAACCCTCAAAATTCCTTTTTTTTAAAATGGTGAAATAGATTATGTTACCTGAACTTGATTTCAGTGCATAAAATGCTAATAGCAGGAAAGGTCTCATTTATAGTTGGCATTGTGCATTCCTTCTTACATTGTTACTTTATCTTATTTGAACTATGATTAACTTATAGATTGTCCAAAGATCTATAGAGAACATTAAATAAGAACAATGTAAAATAATTTGATCTGGGGATTACATAGCTGCTAACCTTAAAATTGAGTTAATTCCTTTTTGGAACACATATTCCAAAAATTTTAAAACAACAGCAGAAACGTCTTTGTACAATTCTCCAGTATGACCTAGTAGAGCATGTTAAATGTATATATAGTCAGTGAAAAGTATTGCAACCACTTTAACAGTCAGGTATCTGTTTTCTTGCCAGAAGACTCTGAAATTTGGCTCCACATACAGCTTAATCAAATTTGCTGTACTAAGTAATAAATGTAGAAGTATCAGTTGAAGTTTAATCTCAGTATCCTTGAAATGTTCCACTGAAATTTCAGATTTTAAATATCCAACTATGATCTGTAATAGTATGCTTGGATAAAACAATGAAAATGTGATTATCTCCTTCCGGTTCTAAAGCTTGAGTTTTAGAAAACAAATATTAGAAAACAGGGACCATGAATCTGTTTATAATGTTTCATTGTAAGCTAGAGCTCATATTTTATTTTGTTAAGGGGATTAAAAAGTATTTATGTGGAGGAAATGCGTTCCTTCTAAGTTTCTACATCGAGTTTCTTCTCTTTCCCATTGTTTGGGCATTTTCTTTGTGTGTCTGAAAAGTGCACTTTATTTTGTAGATAGCATCTGTTCCTCATGTAGTGAGGTCAGCTCCCACATGGGTTGTTCTGGATTTATCCATGAGATCTCAGTCAGGATCGTCATTACCTCACAAGAGAGTGGTTGAGAAAAGGGTCAAATGAACTTCGGGAAGACTAACTCATGCTTTTAGACAAAAGAATCCAGGGATACAATGAAGACAGTAAAATATAACAACATAGTTGATGCAGAGCAAAATCATAATGTGGCAATTATTTTTAAATGATTTATTATGCTTTGTAAAATGAAGAGAGGAAAGAGGCAGACAAAATCTTTGAAGATATTTAAGCTATTAAATTAAAATATTCACCTAAGTGTTTGAGTATTGTATCTGAATCACAGATATTTAGTGTGATTTCTTTGTTTGTTGTGTTTGGTATAGTGGTGAGGAGTTGGATTGCCAATCCAAGGGCAGATAATTCGAATCCACCAACTGCTCCATTGGAGAATATGGGAGGTCTTCTCCTGTGCAGTTTACTGCCTTTTCTTGGTGGGATATGAGTAGAGAGGAGGCATTGAGAACACTTAAGACAACATTTCCGTCATTTCTTGGCAAATGATACAAATGTATACTTTCAAACATCACATCATTTTTACCCACCTCATTCCTGCTAGATGTAGTGTTGCAGTAGAAATATTTAAAATTAGGGTAGAATTGGTAAAAGCTGACTGTGATTGACTGGAGAAAGAAAATTTGAGCATGAGCCTATTATCCAAACAATGTTGCTGTTCCATTAATTTTAACCAAAAAGATGCTGATCTGTTCCAATTACGGAGAAATATACTTGAGAATTCCACATTGTTTCACTTTGCTCTTCATATACCTTAATATTTTACTCTCTAAATGCTCAAAATTGTAACTTTGGGGGCTGATGTGTTTTAAAAAATCTTAAAGCAATTTGCATTTCTATACTACATCAGACTACTTCAGAATACAATGATTTTCATCAGTAGGTCATTAAAGTAATCCACTGTGTTGGAAGAAAAGACACTTGTCAGTTTTTGTCTATTGAAGGTTAGTTTTTAAAATCAGTGTTATTTTTAGGTTGAAACAGAAATTTTAAATATCATGGTCTTTTCATAGAAGTAAAACATATATTTATAGGGACTGATGACTTATACATGAATTTCTGGCTTTAGGCATAATATATATTAAAGTAGAAGTTGCAGGAGCAAACAAACCACATGCAGGCATTTTATAGGGTTTTCTTCCTTCAGTGCATTTATTTGAAAACTGCTTATTTGCCTGAATTTGCCCTGCTGGCAAAAATTTTATACCAGACAGCTACTTTTTATTGTTACTGCACATCATGAATAACAGCTTTATTTGATGGCAAATGAGATGCCCCAAGTTGCAAGCTTTCCATAAACATATCTGAATTGTTCAATTTCCTTCTCATTGTATAATTTCCACCCTGGCCCTTTGCCTGCTGATACTCAGATAAAGATTTCATTCAAGTCATTTTCAAAAACATCCTATGCCGCTTGCTCTCATAAGTGGTGAGATTGCTCCACTCATATTAGCTATATAATACAAGTGCTGCACAGATTTTTTTTATCAGATATTGCTAAAACTATTTTGCTTTAATGAGTGGTAAAGAGAACAATAAAATCTTGCCTTTAGTGGGTTTGCCAAACAGTGGTGGTTTATTAGCAATAGAATTAGTAATATGTCTATATAGACTGACTTGAGGAGAAAAATATACTAATGAACTTTTTCTTTTTTCTTTTTCTTCCATTTCTCCTAACATGAATTTTGGAACTGTGATCGCTGATTGATTCCAATTGTCTTGGACAATTGTTTCTCAATTAGGTAAGTGATTATGATTCTTTGATACTATTAGGAGTATATGATTGTATTTTTTAAGAAAAAAAAAGGAAAGATACACCTATTAGAAAGTAACATCCCAAAGGGACAGGCCTCCATCCTTGGAAGGAAATATGGAGGAGAGGCAGCATGTTAGTGAGATGAGGCTTCCTTTTCTAGGTGAGTCTGGTGGCTGGAGTCTAGGCTGATGAGACGATGTCATGAAGAGTTCAAGGTTTAGTGAGTGGTTCTCATTCTGGTCCCTATGAATAAACATTTTAAAAATAGAATTATTCATGGAAAAAAATGACTGTAATTTTTAAAATCTTTATTCATTGTCAATTTCTAGATGTTGTGAATTCTGGCCAGATGAGTGAAAATTGGACCTATAAAGAAAAATAATTATTTTCAGAAAGATAATTAAGATTTATTTCATTATTAACATAAGCCAACACCAAGTTAAAGTTCTTCATGTTGTCAAGAACTGTGTATTCATGTTTATTCAAGCTGTTTTTGTTGAATGACTTTAAAAAAATAAATAAACAAAAAATCTCAGCATTTCAAGTCTTGCCTAGAGAGTCCCAGGTTATACCAGACAAGTTTCTAATCATATTGTTGGTTATCCAGCTATGTTTACATACAGGAACTATTTAATAATCAGCAGAAGACTATTTCAATGATCACAAAGATCTCTAGGCTGAGAAACAAAACTGAGTTTTGGATTGTGTGCATTGTCACCTAGTTGGTGTTGAAGGGAATACCAGTCTTAGAGACAAACTCAGCTACAGATATGCAACCTCATAATGCTTTTTATACTGATACATGGTTGGGGGGGAATGTTTTATAATATGCAAATTATGTGAAATTTATTATTTTGGTGCTCAAAAAGAAATGTGAGCATGAGGGTACACAGACTTATTCATTGTTTTGTACGTTATTGGTAGCTGCTTTCACACTGTAAGTACACAGCCCCTAATGCCTGAAAGATGTACTAAATGATCCCTCTTGGAAAAGGCTTGCCTTTTACTTTTACTTTAACTTAAGCATTACCATACAGGAGGTTAATTCCTAAACTTCTCCCTATAAGGGATGCTTACAAGAACAAAGGTGAAATCATTACATGACTGGCCTTTTCTTCAATGACAAAGGAACCTTACATACCCAAAGTGAGCTGGGGGAGCAAATCTTAAAGATTTAAATTTCCTGAAACCGCCTTTTACACAGTTCTATTTCTCATATGTTTTAAGCCCTAAGACACTCTACCTATTACATCTAATTTCTTTTTACTGCCAATGGGTCCTTGGGCTTGGCCACAGACATTAAAGGCCCAGTGGCTGATGGGAATTAGGGAAGTGGCATTTTGCGGCTAGTGAAGCATCTGCACATCCCATAATGAAAAGTAATTTCCTCAAACTTTTAAATAGTTCTCAAGGCTCTCAACACTTTTCACTCAAGAGAATGCTGACATTCTACACATATTGGTTCTTCTGAAATACAGAGGACAGTGTTGGAAAGTCTAATATTGATGGCTGTAATCTAGTTTAGCCCCTAGAACAACACAAGCATGATACTAAGTCTTTTATGACAGAGATTGTGCAGGATTTTTCAGAAGCAGTGTGAATTGTGAGTGGCTCTCTGCATAAGCTAGGTAAGAAAATCTTAAATTGATGATGAATGTATTTCTGGGTCTTTTTATCTTTACATTTATTAAAAACTGAGAGAATGAAGGAAACCTATCCCTGGGACATTGCAAAGGAGAGACGTGTAGAAAAAGCATTGCGTATGAAGAATATGCATTATCTTCTTGGTTTAGACCACTGGGAAATAAAACTTCCATGTGTGTATTTGATATATAAAGACAGGCACAGAGCAAAAGGCAAAGGTAGTGTTGATATTCTGGGATAGTACAATTATGCAGTGTTTCCTAACCCCTTTCATGGAAATTTGACATTACTGTACCTCAGATAGGAGCAGCAGGAACCACCAGGGAAAGAACAGCTGGGTGCTTTATTAGGTTTTATGTTGTACATAAGGAGACCATGTTTTCCATTGTCAGTGTATAAAAGAAAATGAAAGCTCTGGGCATCATTAAAGTCTTGAAAGCATGGGATGTGTCAGCTTTGTTCTCTTCACACCTGGATTGAAAGCACAATGTAAGGTCACTGTCAAACAAAATAGACTGTCTGCCCTGGTTGGAGTGTCAAGGAATGATTTATTAATATTATTATTTAAGTAGCCCATAATTGTAGTAGAGAGAATTCTTTCTCAGTAGCTAGTAAATTACGTGAGTGAACATAAATGTGTATATCTGCTTGAATATGCTAGCTATGTTATTTCACCTGAGAATGTCTTTGCTGCCCCTCAGGGACTCTAGGAAGTTCCATGGAATCTTGGAAGCTGGAAAACTCTTCGCTTGCTGGCACTAATGGTGTCACATTCTTATTACTGTTTCCTTATCTCATTTTATTTGATCGTTATTTTTGCACCCTCCGGAGACACATGCATAATGCTGTTCTTATTGGTGTATTCATGCATGCATCCATGTAAGTTTATACTGAGAGTCATTTTAGTGTATGTCTTAACTTATTCTACCAGGCCCATCACTCCGGGATCTATGCTCTGGTTGCCTTTTATAGTGTGTGTGTCATGTTAGGTCACCTGTACCTTAAACACAAGCTGGAGAATGTCTTTAATCTTTATAGCATGCTTATGATAAATCTAATCAATTTTCAAAAGTGATTCATGCTTATGATAAATCTAATCAATTTTCAAAAGTGATTCAAGGATTAAAGTGTGTTCAGTGTTTAGGCTCTAATTTATTCTTTGATCATTTTTTTTTATAATAATAAAAAAGAAGACCAAACATACAATGGATCAAACACTGATTCCATTCATTATACATAAATCCATTTGTTTGTTTAACCCTGAAGAGGCACTAGCTCATATGTAGGATGTGTACACACCGAGGGGCTGAGGCTCTGAAGAGACACTTGACAATGCTGTGCCCATGAGACGCTCTCAGTGTCAGGAATGATGGCTTCAGAGCAGTGAGTCAAGTGATTAATACAGTTTGCTATTGGAGTAGAAATAAGCAGTGCCCACAAAATAATGATTGCTTTTCAGTGATGATAACATCTTATCATGAGTGTGAGGTTGACCATTGAAGAAAGAATGGGAGCAAACACTAAGCAAAGGGTATAAGCAAATAAAGTCAACCCAGGATAAATAAGAGACTGTTGTCTAAAAATCTGCAAACCAGTATGCACTATGAAGGGAACAGGTGCTGTATCTAGCAACATTTTATTGAGCATGCTGGTGATAGAAATGGTTATGAACTCCACAGCTAACTGATGCGTGTTGGTTACAATCTACCCAGTGGTTGTAAAGAATACATGTCAAGCAATCTTCTCTTTAAAATTTGCAACCTAAATACCTTATAAGGCAGTTATGCTTTGCCACTAGGTGGTCACTATGAGCTGAAAATTATTTAACAGCACAAGAAGTTAAGGAGGCAAACAAAAGATTTCAAAGGGCAACTCAGGGAGACAAAGCAAAATGTTATAATGAAATGTACAAAGAGCTGGAGTTAGAAAATCAAAAGGGACAACTCTTGGCATTTTTTTTTCTCTTGGCATTTCTTAAGTGGAAGTAACTGAAGAATAAATTCAAGTGTATAATTGCAGTACTTAAAGATGCTAGGAAAGATGCTGGGAGCAGATGCTGACTGATCTCAGAAGCATTAAAATAAGATGAAAGTAGTACAGAGACTAACTATACCAAAAATAATTGGCTGATACAGAAGATTTTTATGAAACAACGTATGATCATGAGGCAATTGAGATGAAGGAGGAATCTAAACTGCTCTAAAGGAATTTGTAAAATTCAAGGCTCCAAGAATTAATGGCATACCAACTGATATGTTTAAACAAATAGATGCTGGCTTGGACATACTTATAAGGCTGTGCCAGGAAATCTGGGGGATAACCACCTGGTTAACTGGTTAGAAGAAATCATTTTCTTTCCCATTGCAAAAAAAGACAATCTGACAAGAGCATGAAAATTATCAAACATTATCACTAATATCACAAGAGTGTAAAAATTATCAAACATTATCATGAATATCACACACAAGCAAAATCCTGTTGATAATTATCCAAAAACAACTGCACATCAACAGAAAACTGCCAGAAGTGTAAGCTGGGTTTACAAGAGTCTGTGGCACTAGGGGCATCATAGCCAATGTCAGATGGATCTTGACTAAAAGCAGAGAGTACCAGAGAAATGTCTATGTATGATTCATTGACTATGCAAAGATATTTGCAACAGATTGTGGCCAACACGGAGAAAAATGGGACTCCCAGAATACGTTATTGTGCTCGTTGAAACCTGTACTTGGACCAAAAGGCAGTTGTCAGAACAGAACACGAAAACAGTGTATGGTTCAAAATCAGGAAGGGAGTGTATCAGAGATTCATCCTGTCTCCATACCTTTTCAATTGGTATGTGAAACAAATTATTTAGGAGGCTGAACTTTATGAGGAAGAAGGTGGCCACAGGACTAGAGGAAGGCTCATCAACAACCTATGTTACACAGATGACACAATCTTGCATGCTGAAACGAAGGAAAACTTGATGCATTTGCTGCAGAAGGTCAAGGCCTATAGTCTTCAAAATGGATTGAAGTTCAATATCAAGAAAACAAATTCTCACCACTGGGCCAATTGACAGCAACAAGATAAATGGAGAAGAAATTGAAATTGTTAACCATTTCAGCTTGCTTGACCCCACAGTCAACATTCTTGGAACCAAGAGTCAGAAAATAAAAATATTAGGAAAATCTGCTGTCAAGGACATCTCCATAGTGCTGAAGAGCAACAATTTCAATCAAGAGATTAAAGTATGTGTAATACAGGCCATTGTCTTTGTAATTTTTTGTTATGCATCAGATAATGTAAAAGTGACCAAGAATGACAGGAAGAATCAATGAATCAATGTCTTTGAGTTGTGGTGCTGGAGAAAAGTATTGAACAAACTATGAACTGCCAAGAGAACACACATATTTGTCCTGGAGAGGGGGCCTATCAAGTTGTTCTGTTGAGGCTAGGAATTTGAGGAGTCTTCTAAAATACTTTTGGCATGTTGCCAGGAGGGACCAGTCGTTAGTGAAGGATGTCACGCTTGAGAGTGGAGAGACAGCACAAGAGAGGAAGATCCTAGATGAGATGTACTGACACAATAACAGTAGTCAAAGGGGTAGGTGTGCTAGAGAGCCTGTGAGATTGGTTCAAGATGGGGCAGGCTTCAGAACTCTTGAGCATGGAGTCACTAAGAGGTGCACACGACACATAATAGCTTCAACAGATCTAGTGGTCTGGTCCATAGAGAGTAGTGCTGTGAAGCCAATGGCTACACCTCTCAACTTGTTCAAAAGCACCTGAGTCAAAAAGCACCACCATCCAGCCAACTGAGTCATAGCTGACCTTCCAGTGGGTTTTCAGAGGCTAGGAATCATGATAGTGAAGATTGCCATCTCCCTCCATTGAGACTAGTGAATTGGAACTGCCTTGTGCCTGTTAAGTGCAACTTTCTGTGCACTCAACCATTAGAACTTCTGTGTGATTTAACACCTTCAGAACTTGAAGGAGAGTTAGAACCAACTTTCCTGCTGTAACAAATAGACAGCTATTATATAACAGATAGTAGGTTATAAGTTATGGAAGTTGGTATAAAATGGTAAAACACGAAAAAAAGAATTCTGCATTTTATTTCTTTTTTTATGAAACAAAAAACTTTCATAATGACTTAGTAAAACAAATAGAAAAAAAATAAGAAAATTTGTGAATTATTTTAATGCTTTATTACTATTGAACATATATTTTTTTAAAACCCTTCAAAATCTTTTCATTATAAAAACTCTTTTAAATTCTAATTTAAGAACAATTTCTGTAATATCCACATAAATTTGGCTAACATTCTAATGTTCTGGTAACATATTGGGAAACAACAAGTATCAGATACAAAACTAGAGAGATCAGGTTATGAAATGAAAGAACCATGCATTAGATTTAGGAAAAATCCCTACATTTCTTTATTGAATTTCTAGGAAGAGGTAACAACTAACAGATAGGAATCACAATGGCTTAACTATCTCAGAATGGAAAGTAGTCACTCTTTGTCATAGTTAGAGAGATCCTCTTAAAAAGCTGATTTATTGCTTAAAACTAGACTGACCAAAAAAGGGAAAAGCCAATCTTGTAAAGAACCAGGCAAATGAAGCCATTTCTTCAATACATTGAAAAGTATCTTTTCTTTTAAAACATGGTAAGATATATGGACCTTTATTTAAGATACTAAAAAAGTTAGAATAAAAGAAAAACATTAACGAGAAGGATGAGGAAGACAAATCAACGAGAAATGGATGGATTAAAAATCTTTCTAGTGACTTGCAATGCCAACCCAAATGCAGATGGTTTGAGTCCATCAGCTGGTCCAAGACAGGAAGATATGCAGTCCCCTTCAGTGTCATTTATAGTCCATATAATTCTTCTGGTCAGTCAGCTCTAAGTTGGCACAACTCTTTTTTCCACTTTGCCACCAGGCAAATTTTACCATAGGATGAAACCCTGCCACCTTTACAGTCTCTGCTTTGCTTAGGTCCATGGTCCGTTTTGTTGAGGGTCTTACTTTGATGACTTTCTGCTCTTTCAAGCATGATATCTTTTCAGGGGAATGGCCTCTACTGATAACAGTCCTGAAGTATGTGGAATGAAATCTGATCATCCTTGCTTCTAGGGAGCACACTGGTTTTACTTCCTCTAACACAAATCCATTTGTTCTTTTGGCAGTCCAAATTATATTCTTCACCATTATCACCATTAAAAATTTTATTGTTTCTTTCATCTTCCTTGTTCATTATCCAACTTTACATGCATTTGAGGCAATTCCAAATACTATAGGTAAGGTCAAGAACACCTTAGTCTTTAAAATTACATCCTTGCTCCTAGCCCACCTCATTGTGGGAGGTAGGTAGATATCAGACGTGACTATCAGAAAGCAAAGTAATTGGGGGCCATTCTGAAAATTTGAAACTATAGGGAGAAGCATTGTATTTGCTATTTAAACAATAATGTTGCACCTACCAAATTGTTGTCAGAAAAATAATTCCTTAGTTAATTTGTGGTTTCATTCATTAGCTAGCAAATTTATCTTTGAACTACAATATCCCTATTTGATTCCTAGAATACACACTCATGTAATGATGCCTTTCTTCTGATCCTGTGCTCAAATTAGCTTTATTTAATGGACTAATCATATTAAATAGCTCTGCAAATCAAAAGGTGAAAATGTGCGCTTAGAATAAATAATCAGGACTACATCCAATATAATTGATGATTATTATTTTTGGTATACTTTTCAATTTATTACTGTAATAATCTTTTTAACCAATTACCAGTCAATTTGTTCTGTTATGCTAAAATGTTAGTCACATTATTTGCTGGTTAATGTAGGTTAAATGTTAATTATGCTGTTCTGTAGAAGCTGAGGTGGTACATCCTGAAATTATAGATTTTATTGGTTCTTTAGCAGTTGTACATTAAAGTACTTTCTCACTATTGTGCTCATTTTAGTAACAAACACATCATATTATGTGTCTAAAACAAATAATCAGTTTCATATCAGCTTCAGCCAAATAATTCAACTCTTAAACTCTGGCATTTAGACTAGTTTAGATGGCTGCAAACAGGTAATTTTTAGTTTTTTTAACTTTGCATTTGATAGTTATATCATTCAATACATTAAATGTTTATAATACAATATGCAGTCCTTTTAAAAATTAATTTGTATTTCTGTGTAAAATAATGTATTTAAATGACACGAATACTAGAGTTTTTAATTGACTGTGATTGTTAGTGTCTGTTAAGTGAATTCCAACTTACGATGATTCCACATTTGCAGAGTAAACTGCTTAATTCAACACAGATTTGAAGGCTGTGACTTTTCATAATCAGATCTCAGGGCCAGTATTCAGAAATATTTCCAGCTGATTTAAACTGAACCTACCAAACAGTAGTTGAGAATTTAACAATTTACACAACCCAATGACTTGTATAAATATGATTACGTCAATAATAGTGACATAGATAGTAACTTCTATCAGATAAAGAATTGATGACTTTGAGCCATAGTGTTGAGGAAGAACACTGAACATCCCATCAACAGCCAACAGAACGATCAGACAAATCTTGCAGAGGGTGCAACTAGAGTGTATTTTAGAGGCAATGATGACGAGGCTTTGCCTCACATACTTTGGGCATGTTTTTATAGGTACTCTTTCTTGGAGAGGGACATGATTCTCAGAAAGATAGAGGGAAGACAAAATAGGAAGACCCTTAACCAGATGGATTAACACAGTGACTGCTACAATGGCTTCTTATGTCAGGAAGTGTGAAAATGAATAGGGTTAAAACGGGGTTCAGATCTGTTGTTCATAGTGTCAATTTCGGGTGAATAGATGACACTAAACAACAAGTTACTTCTTGTAATTTCCTTACTACTGTTATAGTGTTACAACTTTTAAAAAATTATTATTATTATTAATTATTATTATTTTAGTATCATTGAGCAGCAATTGGGAAAAGGAGCTATATTAGTTTAAAAACTAAAGTGGGCCTGACCCTAGCTGTCATATTTTTGGTTGCTTCATATATTCACATGAAAACTGAACAATGAGTAAGAAAGACCGCAGAAGAAGTGAAGGCAAGGACTTTTGAATAAACTGCATAACTCCCAATAAACGAACAAAATTGTCCTGGAGGAAATATAAACAGAGGCAAGGTTGGAGAAACTTTGCATCTCTCATACTTTGGGATTGTTATCAGTAGGACCCAATACTTACAAATAAAAATCATGCTTGGAAAAGTAGAGGTTTCTTGCAAGAGAGGACGACCCTCAGTGAGATTGACACAATGATTGCAATCATGTGCTTGAGCGTATCAGAGATTATTTTTTAGCTCTGTTCACATTTATTCTAAGTAAGGAAAATTACCCCCAGTTTTCTCTCCCCACCAATCCAAGTTCTAATGTTTGACATGTAATGAAGATAAAATTGTTATTGCCATATTAGAATAGTAGGTAGGAAGAGCTTGCAAAGATCAAAGATGCAATGCTCTGGTTCTAATTCCATTATTTATCAATGTTCCTTTTTTTTCTTACTAACTTCAAAATATTAATTCTCTTCCTAAAGATAGATGTATTTGCTTCTAAAATACAATTTAATAGTTTCCATATCTTCATAGAGTTCATAGAGTTACTTGTGTTGTAGTCAGTTCAGCATCACCTCGTAACAACAGTAACAATAAGAAGCTTTGGGAGCACAGTGGTACTAATGGGAAGTTGGGTTGTTTGAATGATCTAGTCTTTCCATGGGAGAACAATATGGCGTCAACTTCTGTTAAGATTGCACCTTGGAAAACCTATAAGCAGTTCTACTGTGCCCAGCAGTGTTGCTGTAACTCAGAATTGACTGAATGGTAGTAGATTGGGCTTTTTTCTGTTCATTACTTTTCTCTTACTGCATAACAAAATATTACAAATTTGGGAAAGTTGAAAAATGCCCATTTATTATTTTATATTTCTGTCGATTAAAGTCTTATTTACTAACTCATGGCTAATGATTCTGAACCAATAGTTGACCCTCCAGTGAGTTTTTGGAGACCCTAAATTGGAGGGGATTAGCCATTTTTCTTCCGCAGGGTAGCTCGTGAATTTGAAATGCCAGAAAAGTGCCACCATTAGGTTAATAGTGTGACTCTCAACCAACTAGGCAGCCAGGGCTCCATGTAAATTAGAAGTTTAGGCTCAGCTGATATTTGCTCTGGTTTTCCCAAAACCAACATCAAAGCAGTGGTAGAGCTTCTATGCTTTCTGGAGACTCTAGCGATGAATCTTCTTCTAGTTCATTCATAGAGAGCTCTGGAAGCTAAATGGATAAGGAAATTAAAGTCATAAGCCGCTTTGAAGGGAGAAGATAGGAAATCTCCTTCTGTGCAATTTACAGCTTCTGAAAACTTGCTGAAGGATCATGTTGTTGTTTTGGTTATGTGCCATTGAATCATCTTGTGACTCATAGCGATCTAATGTAAAATAGCTCTAAACCCTTTCCTGTCCTGAGCTAGTCTCTCACCTACCCTCATTACTCAGATATTGTGTCAGTCCATCTTATCTAGGCTCTTCCTCTCCTATGCTATCGCTCCACCCTTTCAAGCATGATTTACTTTTCCAGAGACCAGTCCCTCCTGGCCACATGCCCAAAGTTTCAAAATCTCTGCTTCCAAGGAGCATCCTGACTTCACTCTTTCCAGTTTGTTTTCTTGGCAGTCCATAGTATGTTTAATACTCTTCTCCAGCACCACAAATTAAAGGCATTAATTCTTCTTCTGTCATTGTTGGTCATTGTGCAGTTCTCTGATACATAACAAGTATTTATAAAGATCATGGCCTGAATCAGGTGTACCTTGGTCTCCAGACTGACATTGTTGCTATTCAGCATTTTTGAGAGGTCCCTGACAGCAGCTTTTCCTAGAGGAGTTCATCTTTTGATTTCCTGACTGCTGGTTCCAAGTGTGTTGATTGTGGAGCCAAGCAAATGGAAACTCTTAACAAGCGCTATTTCTTCTTTATCTATCATGGTACTGCCAATTGGCCTAGTGGTGAGAGTCTTTTTCTTTATGCTGTTGATCTTCAGCAAACACATCAAGTCTTCCTCAGTTTCTGCTGAGCAATGTTGTGTCATCTGAATAATTTAAATTATTGATGAGACTTCCTCCAATCTTGATACTGTGTGTCAATTCCTATCCAAGATCATTGAGGAAGGAAGGGAGGGTGTTCATTCATGGTGTCTCCATTCAGTTTCCTGCCGTTATAGAACTGAGCTTTCTGTGATCTTGAAGGCTATTGGTTGTTTGTTTGGGGTTTTTAAAAATACTAGTTTATGTACAAAATTCAAATACATTTTTTTAGAACAGATTTGAAATTTTTCTCAGTTTCCAGAAGCTGTCTGCATTGCTTGCGTTGTGGCCCCTTCCTTCATCTGCAAAGCTAGCAACAGTATGTTTACAATATCTCAAATTTACTTTTTTTTGCCTTGGCTTTTCTGCCCCTATACTCAGAGCTATAGCTGCTTTTAAAGTCCCATGAGATTAGATAGAAATTAGGCCAGATAATCTAGGATAATCTTCTATTTTAAGGTCAGTTAATAAATAATCATAATTACATTGGCAAAGTCTTTTCACAGAATTGCTTTTTTGAATCACTGGTCAAAGATAAATTTTTAGGGCTATAATTGGAATTCTTCTAATCATAGAGTTGCTGGTTGCTCAAAGGTTTATTTTGATGTCGTGTAAGTCTTATACTCTCTGTTTTACTCTGAAATATTTGCATTTCCAGGCTGGGAAGATGAGCAGAATGGCCAGATTTTGCTAGCGTGTGTTTTCTGGTTTGGAGTTGATACTAGGGTGTGGCTTTTGTTCACAAATGGGCCTCCTTTTTGTGGATCTCCCAAATAAAACAGGCTTGGACGCAGGAGTCATCCACTTCCAAAATAAGCTTGTTTACAAAAACTCTATGAACTTGAAGAAAAGGTGAAAGTTTTGTGTTTAAGACTTTTGTTCATAGGGTCACCACGGACATTAATGACTCGGTAGCTCTTAACAACAACAACAAATGACAGAAGACATCATATAAAGACAAATAGATAAATGTAGGAAAATATTTGTTTTGTTTTTAACAGCCTCAAGATTTAGGCTGTCTAAAGTACTCAAGTAGAGCAAACAGTTAATACACAAAAAGGCTAAATGAATTGAAGATTGGAGATTTGAATCTACCCAGAAGCTTTAGGAAAAATAACTGGCAATCTGAAAAACCAGTCATTGAAAACTCTGTACAACATGACTCTACAGTCCAGAAGTTTTATTAGTTAGGATGGCAACTGAACAAATTCTACGGTTTTTTAGCCTGTTAGGAGATATAAAAGATACTAATGCCAACCAAAATAAGAGCATTCCAGTACTTCCTCAAACAGTTTAAAATAAAAAAGACCATTTAATCCAGCTATACTGGCACTGGAAATTTACCCTAAGGAAATCAGAGATAGGACACAAACAAACGTATGCACACTCCTATTTATTGCAGTATTATACACAATAGCAGAGGTGGAAGCATCCCACATGCCACATAACAAAGTAATGGGTAGATGTACTGTGGTACAGTCACACAATGGAGTACTATGCAGTATTGAAAAGCAATATATCTATGAAATAATGTACAATATAAATGAGGCAGATGGACGTTATGCTGAATGAAAGAACTCAGGCACTAAAGAACAACGTACTATATGTTTGTTGTTGTTATGTACTGTTGAGTTACTTGTGACTCATACAGCGCTGTGTACAACAGCCCTAAACCCTGCTCTGTCCTGTGCCAATCTCACTGTGCCCTAAACACGCACCCCAGTTATCCCAGTCACTGAATCAATCCACCTCATAGAGGGTCCCCTTTCACGCTATCCCTCCACCCTCCCAAGCATGGTGTCCCTGTCCAAGGGCGGGTCCCTCCTTGTAACATGTCCAAAGTATGTTAGACAGAGCCTCAGAATCCTAGTTTCTAAGTAGCATCCTGGTTTAACTCTCTCCAATGTGAACCTGTTTATTTTCTTAGCAGTCCATGGTACATTCAATACTCTTTTCCAGCTCCACAGGTCAAAGGCATCAATTTTCCTTCTATCCTCCCTAGTCATTTTCCAGCTCTCTGATGCATAGCAAGAGATTGCAAAGACCATGGCCTCTATCAGGTGCAACTTAGTCTCCAAAGTGACACCATTGCTCTTTAGTACCCTGGAGAAGAAGTCCCTAACAGCAGACTTTCCCATAGCGGTACATCTTTTCATTTCCTGGCTGGTGGTGCCAAGAGTTGACTGCGGAGCCAAGCAAACTAAAGCTATGAACAGTCTCAATCTCTTCACCATTCATGATCATACTACCAATTGGCCCAGTGGTGAGAATCTTTGACTTCTAGATATTGAGCCTTAATCCATACTGAAGGCTGCAATCCTTGACCCTGTGCAGCAAGCACTTCAGGTCCTCCTCAGTTTCAGCAAGCAGGGTTGTGACATCTGCTTTTCCTCATAGAACCCAGCCTCCCGGATACTCTGTTCTGCACATAGGTTTCAAAGGTATGGAGATAGAACACATCCCTGGGGTACAACCTTCCCAAATTTGAATCATGCAGTGTTTCCTTGCTCTGTTCTAATGACTGCCTCCTGGTCCAAGTACAGCTTTCACATTAGCACAATCAAGTGTTCTGGTAGTCCCATTCTTCTCAGAGTCGGCCATAGTTTGTTATGATCCACACAGTTAAACACCTTTAAAAACAGTTAATAAATGAAACACAGATAGACATTTCTCTGGTATTCCCTGCTTTCAGCTAAGATCCATCTAACTTTAGCTACAAAATCTCTAGTACCATGACTTCTTCTAACCAAGCCTGCATTTCTGGCAGTTCTCTGCTGATGTACTGATCCAGTCGTTTTTGGATAATCTTCAGTAGAATCTTGCCTTCTTTGGAATGTGAACGGATATAGATTTTTTTTCTAGTCAGTTGACCAAGTGGTTGTTCTCCACATTTCTTGGTACAACTTGGTAAGCACATACAGGGCAGCATCTGTTAGTTGAAATATGTCAATTGCTATACCATCTGTTACTGGGGCTTTATTTTTTGCTAATTCCTTCAAAGCAGTTTGAATGTCTTCCTTCATCACCGTAAGCTCTTGCTTGTATATTGTTTCATGAAATTCTTCTGTGTTTGTCAATTCCTTTCAATACATTGACCTTGTATACTCTTTCTATCTTCTTTTGATACTTTCTGGATGATTTAATATTCTACCTAAAGCATCCTTAATTAGAGTAACTCGAGATTTGAATTTTTTTCTTCAGTTCCTTTAACTTAAGAAATGCTGAGTGAGTTCGGCCCTTTTGATTTTCTGAGTCCAATTCCTTGCACATTTCATTGTAATATTTTACTTTGTCTTCCTGCGCTGCCTTTTGAAATCTTCTGTTCAGCTGATTAGTATCTTGAATTCTTCCTTCTACTTTGGCTTCTCGGAGCTCCTGAGTCTCTTCTGGTGTCCATTTTGGTCTCTTCTTCCTCCTCTGTCTTTGTAATGACCTTTTGCACTCTTTCTGCATGATACTCTTGATATTCTCCCACAGCTCATCTGGTCTTCGTTCTTTGGTGTTCAAGGCCTCAAACCTGTTCCTGAGATGGTTCTGAAATTCAGGTACTGTATACAACAAATACTATTATGAAAACAGTATAATTACTGGCATGGGAGATGATTGGGAAAGCAAGGAAAGAATGGATATCAATTTTCGTATTCGAATAGGTGACGGAAGACCTTCAGAGGTTACCTGTAGTGCAAATTCAACATCTGGAGCATATATTAGGGATTAAATGGAGCTGGGTGAGAAAGGAAGAAAAAGGAAAATAAAGAACAAAAAAAAGCAGCAGAGAAAGTGAATGGAGGAACCGTAAAGTGATTTGTAAACTTTCACTAAAATAAAAGATTTTTTTAAGTGAAAATCATTGCAATATGAGGATCATGTATTCTAAGTCTTATTTCTCATTATAACTTTTAAGCAGAAATCATATTTGACCTTAATTTTTATTACAAAATATTTGTGATAACAATTTTACCTTCTCTTTACCTCAGGTCAAAATCTTTAAAGAAGCTAACATTTATAATCTATTTCATTTTCTCCCCCAACATGGACTTCTCCATTGCTTCATTTTTCCTATCTACCTGAGTCTATTGTTTGCAATCACTTTCAATGTGTTTTTCCTTGAATGGATTCCAAACAGCTGCCTTTTCTGTCTTTTACCCGAACTGACTTCATCTTGAACCATGTACATTACAAAATCTGATGGCCATGTTTGAATATTCATCTAACTCTGACTCATAATCATTTTAACCCAAGTGGTCATTCTTTCATCCTTGATATGCTTTGCTTAGTATACTCCTGGGACACCAGCCTCATGTAGTTAACTACTTTCTGTCCACCAGCTCTTTGATAGAAGGGCTGACTCCAGCTTTCCCCCTAAATTTTGTCTTCTCAATTGCCCCTGGACCCCATCCTTGGACTACCTCATGTTCCATCTAAAGCTGCTTCCTGGGTGATCTCATCAGTTCTCTGAATCCATAGCAATTAGGTTGTGAGTCATAACTTTATATTAAGCCTGAATTTTTTTTCTCAAGTTCAAAATCTATCTTCATTCCTTCTTATGTGTATCTGATATGTTGCTCTTAAGTTGAATTACAATATAGAGTTTCCACATATTTTATCTTTACTGTGGCAAACTACCACATCTTTATGTCACATCTTTCTCCCACAGAACAACTAGTGGGTTCCAGTGGGATACCTATTTGATAATGGCTAAGTACTTAACCATCATGTTACCAGGACTTTTATAGTATCTAATAAGAATCTCAATATCTATATGCACCAAAATGAATTTCCAATATTTGTGCATCCCTTCCTAAAACTTTCCAGTGTCAGCTTTCCACTTATTTGCATCCACAATCTAGTCTCTTATCCAGTCCATAGTGAAAATGTCTTCCTTCTGTTTTTAGAGTATTGTTGTTTGTTGTTATGTGCCGCTGAGTCGCTTGCGACTCATAGCGACCCTATGTACAACAGCCCTAAACTCTTTACTCTCTGTCCTGTGCCAATCGCACCATCTCCCATACACCCATTCCAATTGTCCCAGTCACTGAAACAATTTACCTCATAGAGGGCCTTCCCCTCCTGCATTGTCCCTCCACCCTACCAAGCATGATGTCCCTCTCCAAGGACCTATCCCTCCTTACAACATATGCAAAGTATGTTAGACGGAGCCTCAGAATCCTTGCCTCTAAGGAGATGCCCAGTTTGACCCTTTCTAGGATGAATCTGTTTGTTTTCCTAGCAGTGCATGGTACCCTCAATACTCTTCTCCAGCACCAGAGCTTAAAGGCGTCAATTCTCCTTCTATCCTCCTTAGTCATTGCCCAACTCTCTGATGCATAACAAGTGATTGCAAAGACCACGTCCTGTATCAGATGCACCTTAGTCTCCAGAGAAACACCATTGCTCTTCAGTACTTTTGAGAGGTCCCCAACAGCAGACTTTCCCATCGTAATACATCTTTAAATTTCCTGGCTTCTGGTGCCAAGAGTGTTGACTGTGGAGCCAAGCAAACTAAAACTGTGAGCAATCTCAATCTCTCCACCATCCATCCTGATGCTTCCAATTGGCCCAGTGGTGAGAATCTTTGTCTTCTTGATAATGAGCCTCAATCCATATTGCAGGCTGCAGTCCTTGACCCTCTACAGAAAGAGCTTCAGGTCCTCCTCACTTTCCACAAGCAGGGTTTTGTCATCTGCATATCGCAGATTGTTGATAGATCTTCCACCAATCTTGACCCCACATTCTTCCTTATAGAGCCCAGCCTCCCGGATAATCTGTTCTGCATGCATGTTGAAAAAGTATGGAGACAGGACACATCCCTGGCATATGCACTTCCCAATTTTGAACCATGCAGTGTTTCCTTGCTCTGTTCTGACGACTTCCTCTTGGTCCGAAATAGGTTTCTCATTAGCATGATCAAGTGTCCTGTGATTCCCATTCTTCTGAGAGTCAGCCACAGTTTGTTATGATCCTGATTATAACCATCCTCTTTGCCACAACCCTAGGTAAGACAACCCACCAGAATTATGGAAATCTTCCTAGCTTGGCTTCCTTCTTCTCTTCTTGCCCTATATAGCTCATTCCTACGTCCACATCAGTATCATCACTTCATTGACTTCTTTCTAATAGTTTCCATCAGAAAGTCACATTTACATTTTTTTAAATGGATGGCACTAGATTTTGCCCAGAATCTTTGACCTTACTGTTGGCTCAGCCTCAATAAAATTTCCTACAGAACTCCATGTGACCATCTCTCCCACTTTTCCTACCTAAAAATATCTTTTCACAAAGGTCTATACATCCATCATTTCTACAAGCTACACACCACTACCTGGTACTCTTTCTTTGCTTTTTTTTTTAGTTTTATATTTTCTTCTTATCATTTAAACATTAGTAACCTGGATGTAAGAATCATTAACCTAGACATAAATCTCATGTACATATTTTTCTGCATTTTTCCACCAATTCAATGTCAACCAGAGGATCAGGGCTTTAGAAGGTTATCAATATGTTTAATGGAGAAAAATTTAAAAAATATAAATAAATTAAAGTATTTGTTATATGTTATACCTTGGTGCTGGCTAAAACTTTCCAAGTTTTATAGAACAGGTATTATTTTCTTTATTTTCCAAATGAATACAATTATATGTGTTGCCCAAGGTCACAAAACTAGTTAAATGGCAGAGATTAAACCCAAACTCAACTCTCTCGACTCCTAACCTGGTTTTCTTCCCACCACAATAGGTGCTAAAAATATAGTGTTGTCTGTTCTTGAGAGCGACAATGAAGTATGTCCCCCAAGAACTTGGAAATAAAGAAATAAAAAGTGCCTTCTGAGAGTTACACTGTGAAATCAACATATAATGAATCAGTTATCTTAAAGAACTTGAATTGCTTTTAAACCAAAGGGACCATTGCTGATTAAATTCTTAACTTTTCTCAAGACAAACTTTTAATCAGAAAAAGGCAGACCGAAAGCAGTGTCAAAGGAGACTGGAAGGCATGGTTTTTAAAAACACTTCTATGTTGTGGAACCCTTTGTCAGTGAACTGTGAGGATTCCGGAAGCTCCTATGTCCACAGATTCAGCAGGCTCTCTTAGCTCATGCCAGTGTTCTTGTGATTCATCTCACTATATCATTTTTTCCTGACTCTGTGTTCACCAAACAACCTTATAATTAGTGATTGATTTTCCATGCTGTGCTGTCTGCCTATCCAAGAAGAATCCCCGGCAGAACATATTCTTCACAATCTCGTTCCGGGAGTAGCTATTGCATATTGCAAATTAGTGACATGACCTTCAGATTTTCATCTGGCTTTCTGGAAGCTTACATTTGTGTGTGTATGGAGGGGAGCGATAAGTGTTGAGCTTTTCTGTCATACCTATTCTAGAGTATTTGGCATTGATACTCTACATAAATAACATAATGGGATTGACCTTTTATGCACCAAGTTCCCTAGCTTTGTCAAACTTCTCTCCCTTTTACTAAGAATGAAGAGTTGCTGTCATTTCACTTCATGTTCATGGCATCCTCATGTGTGCCATGCTGAACTATACTCCCTGTCATTTCTGTGCCTGTGACATTTTGGGAAACAGATCACCAAGGGGATGATCTTACAAGGGGATACATTTGAATTAGCAACCAAACACTTCAATAAAAACTCAAAACTTCTTATTGAATACAGCCGATCCTCCAATAACTTTCCAAGGCTATTAATTACACAGTGGATTGGAACTGCCAGAGAGGCATGGCATTGGGATTCACAACACCATACCTTATCACCTACCAGAACCCCCTTCTGTGGAGCAATGCCTTTTAAATTTTGGGTATGGAATACAACCAACCAGAGCTTTATTAGCATCAATACAGGCTTATAATGCCCAAAATGAGTGTTGTAACTTGGAAATAGAGGCCCCCCTTTTTTTCTTCTTTAATTTAGCACAAGTTGTATTCCTTTATGCTACAAGTAAGAATCAGAAATAGTTCTGACAACTTAGATTCTATCACAGGATTGGAAAGTTTATGTTAAGATCTTGAGCAAGAGGGAGGAGGGACTGTGGAGGAATAGCTGCAAGGAGTAAGAGGGGCATAAGACTATCCCAATGGAAACTTGCATTTTGCTATATGTTATAAGAAAACCAGTTTTCAAAGTTAGCCTTACTTTACCGGATCCATTTGTATTTAATATTTCAATAAACAGTATTTGTGTCTCCCTTTTAAGATATTTAAAACTAGCTAATTGACAAAACTCGGGGTGGCGGGGGGGGGTATTATTCCTAGCAACAAAGCTTCCTTCCTCTTATTGTTTGTTTGCTTTCTAACTTGCCTTTTTAAGTTTAGTTTGTCTTAGAAGAGAAATCTTAGCGAGGCTTATTGTGACAAACAACTTCAAATCTCAACATAGCACAGTCGGATCTAGAATAAATAATTAACTTTGGGGAACAAAAGAACAACACAAACATATCAAAACATACTGACATTGTGGTTAAATAGGAACACCTGAATTTAGCATTACGACTCAAAAGAATTCTTTTTTTAAAAGCAAAGTACTATTCTGTTCCTGTTGCTGTTGCTGTTGTCGTTGTTGTGTTGTCAACTCACCTGAGACTCCTGGTGACCTTATGTACAATCGCTCTGAAGTCTGCCCTGACCTGAGCCAGTCTCACTGACTCTATACACCTACCCTCATTTCCCCAGCTACTATATCAATCCGTTTGATATGGGGTCTTCCTCTCCTGCAGTATCCCTCCATCCTTCTTAGCATGATGTCCTTCTCCAAGGACTAGGCTTTCCTGGCCACGTGCCCAAAGTATATTAGACAAAGCTTCAAAATCCCAGCCACCAAGTAAAACCTTGGTTTCACCCTCTCCAAGACAGACCTATTTATTTTCTTGGTGATCTATGGTATTTTCAAGACTCCTCTCCTGCACCACAACTCAAAGGCATCAGTTCTTCTATCATCCTTAGTCATTGTCTAGCTCTCTGATGCATATTAAGCAATTGTAAAGACTGTTGCCTGGATCAGGTGCACCTTGTCTCTAGACTAACATTGTTGATTGTCAGTACTCTACCATTTTTTAAAGACACTTCTTTGTAGTTGATCCTAGCAACCCTCTGTCATCTGGCATTGTCAATCTTTAGTGGAGGAAACTTTCTCCTGTGGAGCTCCTGAAGAACTAAAAATGCTGGCTATTTGGTTGTCAGTCTGAGACATTATAAACTACAACAGAAATTAAAAATTTCTGTTATGAACGTACATAAGGAAAAGATCTCTCTCTCAGTTCAGTCAAATTGGAATCAACTCATAATTGACCTTTCAGTGGATTCTTAAAGGCTGAAAATCAAATATGAGGGGATGGCCCATTTTTCTCCCACAGAGTGGCTGGTAGATTAAATTTTCCCATTTTTGGATTGACAGCAAGCACAGCATCTAATCCATTTGGTGACCAAAGCTCCCTAAATATAGTATGAGTTTGTGGAGGGAAAAGGAACAGAACAATGATGGTGTTGAAGTGACTAAACAGGAGAAGGAAGGTTATCTCCAAGCCAAGGAATGAGGACTAACACCAATCAGGAGACAAGCAGAGTTGAAGGGTGCTGTTGTCTAAGACATCAGGTCTTTCACTTTGATCAATCAGCATCAATATTGTCACTCAATCAAGTGTCTGTCATTTGTTTTAAAGTACAAAGGAGGCCAAGGACACCTTAGCTCTCAGGAAGTTTGCATTTATCAGAAAGTGAAAGGGAGTGGCATGGTTCTGAATCTTGTTTTCTACTCAGCAGAGAGTATTTAGAGTGAATCACGAAGGACACATTATGTCAACATTGTAATGACAATAGAGCATGGCATCATCTCAACTTCCAACAATATGAATTACAGGCATCTGCATATTAATGCTAGCTGACAGCCTCTGAAGAAGCTCGTTTTACACTCATGTGGAAGTTTCCTATAATAAGAAAGATACAAGTCTCTTTTTTTGTTTTATTTTACTTTGTTCTGTTCTTTATTTCCCTCAGAAGGATAACATTTTAATTCAAAGCCAGACACTCTCCTATGGTCCCTTGATGAAATGCTCACTCAAGTTCATGTTGCAACATTGCAGTCTTTTCTGTAAGATGTTTCTATTGCTAAAGGCTAAACCAAATAATAGATATTTTCAGTGTGGACAGCAGTGACCACCAGACTTTTGAGATGTTGTTAATGCATTGACAAGATAGTACATTTCTTCTTATGCTAAGTGATAGATGAGTGGTTGAAATCCACCAGGTGATCCTCAAGAGAAAAGCTGATCGGTCCAATCTTGTAAAGATTTACAGCCTTGGAAACCAGAGAGAGAATAGCTATGAGTCAGAATCTACTCAGTGGCAATGTTATTGTTTTTTGTTCCTCCCCAGCTGTACCTTTGGCTTTATGGAAGTTTAAAGGATGACTTTTTCACTAGTGCTTGTTTTTGTTTTTATTTAAGCATGGTGGGAATGGTTAAGGAAAAGAAAAAGCATAGTACTCTAACTCTCTCATTCAAGTCTGTCTCTTTGAGTCAAAATTGGCAGTGCTGAGATAAAATATATTGAGAGAGGGAGTGTATTGGGTATATCAAGTTCTAATGCATGGCTCCAAGTGAGTAATTTAAAAGATAATTTATCAGGTAAGAAGGTGAAGCCAGGCTACTCCTTGGAGGCAAAGATTCTGAAGCTCTGTCTGACATACTTTGGAAATGTTGCAAAGCGGGATCAGTCCTTAGAGAGGGATGTCATGTTTGAGAGGGTGCAGGAGAGAAAGATTCTTGATGAAATGGATTAATTCAGTGACTAGGGTAATGGGAGTGGGTGTGTTGGAGACAATAAGATTGGTACAGATAGGGCAGGGTTTAGGGCTGTTGTATATAGGGTCACTATGAGTAGCAGGTGACTCGACAGCACATAACAACAACAACAACCACCTCTCAATCATCTAATACTTACTCGCGTCTGAGTATATATCACAAAATTTCTCTTTTGGATTCAGTCACAAGTATAGATAAATGGGTAAATAGATTTTATTATTCACTGAATGTTCCACCATCCTCTCTCCTACAACTCCACCCCATGAATTGTTTTTACTGACTTGTGTTTTGTCATTATCCCCTGAGTTACATTGAGGAGCATTACAAGAAGCATCCCTGAGAAACTCATTACCTTATTCACTGTAAAATCTTATAGAGGATGTTGTTCTCAAGATCACCCAGTGGGCATCTTGTGAGAGTCCTTAGGGGATGTATATCTCAAGGGTCAACTCCAGGAATAAACTTCTGTCTCTCAGGCAAGCAGTTGTTAGTCTCACAGATGATGTGGTTACACACACACACACACACACAATCTCCCTTCTTTATATTTGGAAATAAATAAACACAAATAACCGAGAGAACACCTTACAATTTGTGTAGAATGTTACATAGCATTTTCCCCTAGTTTCATTGATGATGGTTTTTCTTTTCTTTCTTTTTTAAAAATTGGTTAATGCTAATTTTCTGCTTTCTTGTTGCATGTATCCTCTTAATTTTATTTCATATTTTTGCTATGAGGGTTTTTTAAAAATTCTTTTTATATATTTTTATTGTGATTTTAACAAAAGTTTAGAGAAAACTTGGATTTCCATTCATTCATTGTTGCACATTGTCCTCCCTACCCCACTCCACCAGTGTGCTTTTCTCTTTAAAACATTCATTCATTGTTGCACAGTTTCCTCCCCCACTCCAGTCCACTTACTGTGCACCTCTTATTCTGGATTGTTGTCCTGCAAATAATTCCTAATCATACATATATTCCTTTTAAACAGTTCTTCCCCTTATCTGTTCCAATGCAGTGTTCATTATTTATCCTCTTTTTTTTTTCATTTTCCCCCCAACCCTCATGTCATTCTTGTTTTATAACATTGGAAATACTACATAATGCCTCTGTTGTATTGTGTTTTCTTAAAACCACTTGGAAATTTCTTTGTAAAAAAGATCACTTTTAAGCAAGAAACTTGTCTTTCTGAAGTAAGAGTAATACACCTGTGAGAAGTGAAGGTCTATTCTTTGATTAGAACATAAAGGAAGATAATATATTGAAATGGTGACAAAGCTGTGAAGTCTCCCCATGTAGAAGCTGAATAAGGTGCTCTTTGGATTAGACTCCTTGGAGATTACATCTGAGCATAGGTGTTTTGGTATTTTTTTTCCTAAAAAAACAAAACAAAAAAACCCCCTCATTGTCAATTAATCAGAACCAATTCATACAACATCCAGTGTGTTTTTCTAAGATTGTTCATCACATGAAAAGAGATTATGCATCTTTCACCTATGAGTGGATTTGAAGTGCCTTTGAGTTAGAAGCTGAACTCTCTAGACCAAGCCACAAGAACTCCCTAAATATTTTTAAAAAGCTTTGAAGTCTAACATGCAATGCCTCTTGGTTAATGTACTTGAGATAACCCAGAACTTTCTCAGAAGAAAGGCAGGAGAATCTACTGAAAACCTGCTATTGACAGACCTTTGGAGCACAGTTCTATTCAGACACATGTGAGGACACATGGATTGGAATTGACTTAATGACAACTGGTTGGTTGTTTCTGATATATAGAATTAATAGTTGTTAGTTGGGTGCAGTCAAGTCAGAAAGTTTACATTTCTGGTATAGAAAAGAGAAAACAAAAAAGGCTCTGAAAGGGAACAAGTTTAGTATGAGAGAGCAGAAAGCCAGTACATGTTTGGGCAGAATGACTGAAAGGGGAAGACATGGAGATAAAGCAAAGTATAACGTGTCTGATTTAAGGCAGAGCCTCACAGACTAGAGTGAGAAGTTTTGTGTTTACGTGAGAACCGCTAGAAGATTCTATGTCAAACGCAAATTCATGAAGTATAATGACATAAAACAAAACTCATTCTATAAAAAGAAAAAATACAGTGTCGCAAGTTTTGCCAAACGCACAGAGCAATGTAACCATAGGTGCAATCAAGACAGAACATTTCTATCATCCAAAAATTTTCATCCCTTGATCCCTTGGGAGCCAACCCCTCCATCTATCTCTAGCCCTATTCTATTGTCTGCCCTTTTAAAAGTTTTCCAGAATGACATAACATTATGCAATATGTGACATCTTGGGTCTTGCCATTTTAACTTTAAAAAAAGGCATTTACCCTTTATTCATGTCATTGTGTGTGCATCAATAGCTTTGAGCAGGAGAGTGGTACACATGGCTTTATGTTTTCTAGAATAGCTCAAGGTTCTCCGGTGAGAATCAAAGTAGCAGGCTTGCTAAGAGATGATTGTAGCAGATTAGGCATAGAGACATGATGGTGGCAGCAGGGGAGGTGGTGAGAAATAGCTGATTTGGGAAACATTTCAAAGCCTGATGACAGTAGTTCAGGCAATGTAAATATGAGCAGAAGACAGAATGGTCCATTTGGGAAAGAAAATAATTCCAGATAAATTAAAAAAAGTTAAATGAAAAACAATGAGAGTATTAAAGGAATTCTTAAGAGATTTTATTTAATATAATTGTAGGAAGAATCATAACTTCTTAAGGAAAACAGGAAATCATGAAGATAAGGAAAATAGTCCCAAGAGGAAAAAAAAAAACCTTTTACTTAACATGAAAGCTCAAAGTAGAAAACTAGTGCTGGTTATAGAAAAACATTAGTGGCTTTTCATAACAAATATATTGATAAATGTACCATGTAATAAGTATTTACCAATTTTAATTAAAGGGTAAACAGTCCCAATTAAGATTGAGAAAAACCAGGTAATACAACCTGGTTAAGAAATACAAGTACTAGTTGTTGTTAGGTGCTGTGTCAGGCCACCTTGCTGGGGGTCTTCTCTTTCACTGACTCTCCATTTCTCTAAGCATATGACCTTTTCCAAGAGGTAGTCTTAGCTATGTGTTAGCAATAAGCTAAGAGTATGATAGATGAAACTTCACCATATTTGCCTCCAAGGAGCTCCCTAATATAACATATAGACATTAGAAAGAATTAGCTGCATAGTGGCATGGAAAAGATAATGCTAAATATAGGAGTAGCAAGAGAAAATAATCACCTTGATTGTACTTGCTACTGATTTAAAACAAACAAAAACAATCAAACAAAAAAAAAACACCCCAAACTTGCTATATACCTTAGTGTGTGTAAGTGTACAAGAGGGTGTATGTATATGGAAATACAAAGAAAAAGAAATTAATACCCACTTGACAGCTAACCATAATGTTTTTTACCTTTTTTTTCATTCATGTAAGTTTTAAGCCTTAATGTTTTAAAAGATTTTAAATAATCCCAGGGCATTATTTTAGAGAGCAAACATTGTCACAGTACTGTAATTATATTCTTACACATTTATTTTTACAAATATCCTTCAAGAATTCCTCTTAGAAACACATGTACAAGTGGCATTGCTGAGATGTAAACAAGTGCTATTCTGATTTGTTCTGGACACTGGTAGTGAATAAATGTATCAATGAACAGTTGAAATATACAGGTATATTTTATAATAGTTGACACAAATTAGGGACAACTACATATGTTAATTTGGAAATATATGTTGTTATGGAAAAATACTAATAAATTTGAAAAAAATCTTACAGTATACAACTTAAGAAAATATAATATTCTATATTGTTTGGACAGTATGTGTTAGTAAAATTTTGCAAATAAGAATATCATACGATTCCAAAGGAGTGGTTACTTTTGGAGAGATAATAAAAGATGAGGTTCTGATTCTATTATATTTGAATCCTTAGAAATATAAAGCTCATGTATTTTAATATTGGCTAAATCGGAATGATTGGAATGTGGAAATTTGATATATTATTTTCCGTATTCTCAGTATTTGTACTTTTTGTTATTAAGAATAATGAAAATATTTTCTTACAAGAGTAGTAAAAAATAAATGGGTGTTTACTATGAGAAAATATAATGCTTGAAATGGATGGGGAAGTTTCCAGCTTGTGCTTTAAGAGGGAAATACTTTTGGAGATACATGTAAGAAGTCACTATTTGGAGAAATAATTAAATTTGACAAATCCCTTACCCACATTTTAACACTTAAAAAGCCTTACAAAAGCTCTAATAACTCATCTCACACATAGAGAAAAAGATGCATGTATTAGTAGCCATAGGTTGTACTAACAAAGTACCTCAAAATGAGTGCCTTACAACAAAAATTTTCCTTCAAAATTCTACACGCTTGATTCTGAAATCAAATTAACAACTGAGCTTTACTTACTTCTTCAGAAACATCTAGGAAAGAATTCTTCCTTATCACTTTCAGCTTCTAGTAAACCAAGATATCCCTTGACTTGTGACAACAATTTCTGCTTCCTTCTTCAAAGGCTGCCCTCAGTCTTTGTCTCTTCCTGTATCTCTTCCCTTCGTAAATAGAGCTATATTGCTTTAGATTGCTTGGCTCCACAGTCAACAGTCTTGGCACCAGCAGCCAGGAAATTAAAAGGCACATTGCCATGGGAAAGTCTGCTGTTAGGGACCTCTCCAAAGTACTGAAGAGCAATGGTGTCTCTCTGGAGACTAAGGTGCATCTGATACAGGCTATGGTCTTTGCAATCACTTGTTATGCATCAGAGAGTTGGACAGTGACCAAGGAGCATAGAAAGAGAATTGATGCCTTTGAGCTGTGGTGCTGGAGAAGAGTATTGAGAATACCATGGACTGCTAGGAAAACAAACAGATTCGTCCTAGAAAGGGTTAAACCGGGTGGCTCCTTGGAGGCTAGGATTCTGAGGCTCCGTCTAACATACTCTGGACATGTTGTGAGGAGAGACAGGTCCTTGGAGAAGGACATCATGCTTGGGAGGGTGGAGGGATGGTGCAGGAGAGGAAGGCCCTCTATGAGGTGGATTGATTCAGTGATTGGGATAATTGGGATGGGAGTGTCAGAGACAGTGTGATTGGTACAGGACAGAGTGGAGTTAAGGCTGTTGTACATAGGGTCACTATGAGTCGCAAGCGACTCGACGGCACATAACAACAACAACAATATTGGATCGGGGTCTACTATACACCAGTGTGACCTCAGGAAGCTCTAGGTACATAGTCAGATGTAAGTTGACTACTAACCTAAAGACCACACATCACTTATTAAAATCTACCAGTGACTTTGGGGGAGAAAGAAAGATGGGCAGTCTCCATTGGGTGCAATTCATTTATTTGAAAACTGGATGAAGGATCACTTTGAGTTTTTGTAAAGGACTCAACATGAGGGACTATGAGCTTGAATGTGACTTTTTGTTAACCAATTACAGCTACAAAAATACTATTTATAAATAAAGTCATGTTCACAGCTACTAGACACTCTTATTTGTACATATCTTTTAGGAAGGAACACAAACGAAAAATTATATTTATAATCATATTCTTGAGTTACACAAAAATCAAGTAATGGACTAAAATGTTAGCCCTTTAACATCTGAATTTCTCAAAATTCCTAAAATTTAACCTCCATAGTCCTTTCTCCAAATAGTAATGTTTCTTTTAGGAGAGAAAAAATGAGGAAGCCTGAGGTTGGTCATTGATTTGAAAGGTGTTTAAAGACAAGATTGGGGAATGAGAAACAAATTGAGGAAAAATAGAGAAGGGATTCAGACTAAAAGATTTTTCGCCAGAGATTTTGCAATTGATAATCTCATAGGGATGCCTATGGAATACCTGTCTTCTAGCTTAAACATAAGGAAGAAAGAGTGAATCTATACAAAATGGGCTCAGAAAAAGGGAAAGCAATCCTATCAGAACTTGTACCCTCACTGAAGGTTCTGAAGTGTAGTTGTTGTTGTTATGTGCCATCGAGTTTGACTATGACTCATAGCCACCCTATGAATCATAGCTCTGAACCTTGTCCTATCCTGACCCAGTGTCACTGTCTCTGACACATCTTGCCCCATTATACCTCCTTACAGTGTCAACTCATCTCATCCAGGGTCTTTCTCTCCAATGCTGTCCCTCCACTCTTCCAAGCATCATATCTTTCTTCAAGGACACAGGAAACGAAAAGAAACCCATCTTTATAAATGTCAGGATTAATTGTTGGAAATGACAGATACAAATTTATTTAAAATAAGTTAAAGTATAATAAATATCTAAAAATATATTTGTATATCCAAATATGTTTGCATATTCTGAACTTTTCTTCTAATTAAGACGCCCTGGTGGCACAGAGCATAAACTACTAGGTGGCTAACATTTTATGGTCTGTGTGCAAATGACCAAAAGTTTGAATCTACCATCTTTTTCTTGGGAGATGATGGGCAGAATACTTCTGTAAAGATATACCACCAGGAAAACCAGATGGGGTTACTCTGAGTTAGGAATCAACGCAGACGCAATGAGGATTTCAGATATTTTTTGTTCCCAGTTGTTGTTGTTGTTTTATGCCACTGAGTCACATGTGACTCATAGCTACCCTATGTACATTAGCTCTGAACCCTCCTCTATCATGAGACAATCATACAGTCTCCCAACAGTATACATATTAACATCATAAAAGAGCATTTACTACCATGAATAAAAATTTGATCAAAGTAACAATCCCTTTAGAGAAAAATGTTTAAAGAATGAAATATCACCCCAGGAAATCAACCAGGGGCATAAAACTATTTTACTTTCCCTTAAATTCCTTATTCAGAATAATTTACAGCATTCAAGTCAACCAAGTTATTGCATAAATGACCATTTGGTAAAGTAAATTGTTACAGTCGGCCAGTAAAATGAGCAAAATCATTACAGGACAAGCAGCTTCTGCGTGTGTTTTTTGTTCTTTTTTATGTGCTTCTTCTGATTTGTTTTGTTTCCCTTTCTTCTCTGGCTGGAAACCTTAATGGAAACAAAATTGTTTTCTCCAGTGAAATGATTAGCACTCTTTCTCACCCTGACTTCCTGTTTCATCTTGAATGGAAAGCAATGCAAGAGTATCTAAATAGGAATCAAATGGTCTCAGAAAAAGATGCAAAGGAAACAAGAAAACAACTGGATATCTCCCCCTTTTCTGCTTCTCAGGGACATGTTCACTGAACTGCAAAAGCTGAAGCACCTGGGAAAATCTGCCGAGGCAAGCAGGGATGTGAGCAGTAATGGAAAATGCATTTCCATGTCAGCTTAGAGAACTGGGAACTATTATACACTGTGGTTGGAGTGTGATCAAGTGAAATGCTAAAGAGAGATTATTTCAGAACTTCATACCATAAAAGTAAAATGTAGAAAGCAGATGGATTTGTGTATCTATTCTTTCAGGCAGAAAGCATCTGTTTTGGAAAAATAAAATTTACCTGTGCTGCTCTGGTGGCATCAGAAAGTGCCTTTCGATAGAAAGCTCCAATTGTCAGTGTCCAGCGAGCCTTCAAATGTGGAGGAGTGCTGAAGAGCCCCCTTTCCTGGAAGAGTGCGATTGTGAGATGTGCTAGTTTGTCCTCCATAACACATAATATGAAGAATTATTATTATTTGCTAGAAGATTAGTAAGACTATTAAGGGGAAAATGGAAGCATTTTTTTTTTTTAAAAAAGAACTTTATCTAGTCTTTAATTTAAGGAATTGTAGTATGCATAGGTAATATGTGTGGAAATTAAAATATGAACCCTCTGCTGTTTCCACAGCATTACCTGGTTTGTAATAGCCCACTTTCCTGTGAAGCATTTAAAGTAATACTAGGCTAAAGAGTCTGACCAGCTCCTCAATAATCATTATATGTACTAAACCCTGTGTTCCCAATAGAATTCTATGCTGCATTGAAAAACAAAGAACTCATGAAATATTATAAAAAATGGGTGACCCTGGAGGACATTATGCTGAGTGAAATATCTCTGTCACAAAAGGACAAATAGTGCATAGTGCCACTGTTGTAAAATGGGACTGATATCAGGGTTGGGAGGAGACTGAGAAAGGTGGGATAAATTATGTAGACTGCATTGAAACAGATGAGGGAGAGAACTGTTCAAAAGCGATATATGGTTAGGTATTGTTTTCATGACAAGAATCTAGAATGAAGGCCGCATAGTGGACTGGACGTGGGGCAAAGGTGGGGTGGCTGTTGAATTATAACAACAAAAGAATTTTTCTTTTACTTTTCAAAGAGAAGAGTGCATTGGGGGGTGGGGCAGGAAGAAAAATGCAGCAAGGAATGAATGGAAATCCAAAGTCTGTAAACATTCATTTAAATTAATTTTAAAAAGGTAAAAGAATAGACAAAGTTAGTAAATACCTGTCTCATGTAATTAATTTCCACTGACAAGTGGACAAAATCCTTTCTACTATAAGAAAGCAGACATTCCTATGATCTCAAAAGTTGAGACAATGAGAGACAAATTGCATTATTTTGTTGAATATAAAAAACGTCTGGAAGCTATATTGCTGAATGGAAATATTGGAAATGTTTCTATTTTAAAATTATAGAGTTGTTATTCTTTTTCTTCAATAAAAATATATTCCTTGGGTTAAAAAAAGAAAAGAAAACCTTGTGTTCTGGGATATGTAAAAATTATAGTTGCAAATATTTTAATTTAAAAGAATTAAATGTAATACAGTGTCCCAACAGAGTGTGGAAATCATCAAACAATATCATTAATATCACATTCAAGCAAGAGTCCGCTGAAAATTATCCCAAAACAACTAGAGCATCATGTCAATAGCGAACTGCCAGATATGCAGACTGGGTTTAGAAGAGGCCATGTTACTAGGGATAGTATAGCTAATGTTAGATGGATCTTGCCTGAAAGCAGAGAATAGCAGAGGAGTATCTATCTGTGTTTCATTTACTATGCAAAGGCATTTGACAGTGTGGATCACAATGAACTGTGGCTAACCCTGAGAAGAATGGGAATACGAGAACATTTGATTGTGCTTACGCAAAACCTATACTTGAACCAGAAGGCAGTGGTCAGAACAGAGTAAAAAACACTGCATGACTCAAAATCAGGAACGGTGTGCTCCAGGGATGTATTCTGTGTCCATTCCTCTTCAATCGGTATGTAGAACAAATCATATGGGAGGCTGGACTGTATGAGGAGGAAGGTGGCATCAAGATTGTAGGAAGACTCATCAACAACATGCATTAAGCAGATAGCACAACCCTGCTTGCTGAAACTGTGGAGGACCTGAAGCTCTTGCTGCAGAAGGTCAAGGACTGCAGTCTTCAACAGGGATTGAAGCTCAACATCAGGAAAACAAAGATTCTCACTACTGGGCCGATTGGCAGCATCATGATGGATGGTGAAGAGATTGAGATTGTTAACAGCTTTAGTTTGCTTGGCACCACCATCAGCACTTTTGGTACCACCAGCCAGGAAATCAAGAGATTAATTTCATTGGGAAAATTGGCTGTCAGGAACCTCTCTATAGCACTGAAGAGCAACGATGTCAGTCTTGAGACTAAGGTGTGCCTGACCCAGGCCATAGTGTTTGCAATTACTTGCTTTGAGTCAGAGAGCTGTGCAATGACCAGGGATGACAGAAAGAGAATTGATGCCTTTGAGCTTTGGTGCTGGACAATAGTGTTCAGTACACCATGGACTGCCAATAGAACAAACAGGTTCATCCTGGAGAGGGTAAAGCCAGCCTGCTCCTTGGAGGCAAGGATTCTGAGGCTTCATCTGACATACTTTGGGCATGTTGTAAGGAGGGACTGGTCTTTGGAGAGGGGCATCATGCTTGGAAGGATGGAGGGACGGAGAAAGAGATGGAGAACATAGATGAGATGGATTTAAACGATGACTAGGGTTTGTTGTTGTTATGTGCCGTCGAGTCGCCTGCGACTCATAGGGACCCTATGTACAACAAGCCCTAAACTCTGCTCTGTCCTGTGCCAATCGCACTGTCTCCGACACTCCCATCCCAATTATCCCAGTCACTGAGTCAATCCACCACATAGAGGGCCTTCCCCTCCTGCGCAGTCACTCCACCCTCCCAAGCATGATGTCCCTCTCTAAGGACCGGTCTCTCCTCACAACATGTCCAGAGTATGTTAGACGGAGCCTCAGAATCCTTGCCTCCAAGGAGCCACCCGGTTTAACCCTTTCCAGGACAAATCTGTTTGCTTTCCTAGCGGTCCATGGTATTCCCAGTACTCTTCTCCGTCACCACAGCTCAAAGGCATCAATTCTCCTTCTATCCTCCTTGGTCATTGTCCAACTCTCTGATGCATAACAAGTGATTGCGAAGACCATGGCCTGTATAAGACGCACCTTAGTCTCCAAAGAGACACCATTGCTCTTCAGTACTTTGGAGAGGTCCCTAACAGCAGACTTTCCCATGGCAATGAGCCTTTTAATTTCCTGGCTGCTGGTGTCAAGACTGTTGACTGTGGAGCCAAGCAAACTAAAGCTGTGTACAACCTCAATCTCTTCACCATCCATCCTGATGCTGCCAATTGGTTCATGACTAGGGTAATGAAAGTATTTGTGTGTCATCAACAGTGAAGTTAGCATAGGATAGGGCAAGTTTCAAGGCTGTTGGAAGTAGAGTCACTATGAGTCGCAAGCAACTCAACAGCACAAAACAACAAGAAGAATTAGAATGTAATTAGATTCCATCAAATTTACAGCCTCTACAGGTCTGTCAGTTTGTGCTAATTGGATCATGTGTGTGTTACTGTGATATATACCAATATTTCAGGATGACTCAGTTAGACTAGAAATATGAAGGGAAAACTTTGTTATGCCATTCCAAAAATGAGTCCGTGAAAATCCAGTGGAATACAGCAAAATATTGTCTGAAATGGGGCAGAAAGATTCATCACTTAGGTTTGACAGCCACTTTTACCAAGAGTCATGGAAAGATGCATGGTGAAGGAATAGATTCTTGTTAGACATAAAGTTGTCCGTACAAGTCAGAGCTCAGTGGCAACAACAAAATTTAGAAGCCTAGAAATTTTTTTTCCCTGAAAAGTAGCTATGAATTTAATGCCCTGTAGAACATTGTTTTATATAAAACAATTTTTTTTCTGGTTGACATATTCACAACCTTGTAGAAATTGTAGGTGAGTGAAGGAGTATAGAATATAGAGGTATAAAGAATTCTTCCTTGCTTAGTAGAATACATGGACATTGTAAAATGTAGTTTTATTAAATGTTACCTTTAAGTTGAACAGATACTAGCCATTTTCTGTATTTGTTCAATAAATGAGTTGGATTGTTTATCAGAAGTTATTTTATCCTTGAAGAAACTTCTGGTTATTTGTTCTAGGTGCCAGCTACAGTTGAGGGTATCTGAACCCTACCCTATCCTGCGCCGTCCCCACCATCTCTGATATACTTGAGCCTGTAGTTATAGTCTCTGTCCCCCTGTCATGTTGAGAGTCTTCCTCTCTTTAGCTAAAACTCCACCTTTCCAATAATGATGTCTGTTTCTAAGCACTAGCAGCCATATTTTATTGTTTCATATTTGTTTTTAAATTATAAACATAAAGGAATCCTGTGCTTTTCTATTTGCTTTCATTTCATTCTGAACATATATTCTAAGAAGTAAAATAATTTTGATAGGACAAAGCCTCTAGACTTTTGCTTTAGACATTCTTTCCAAAGAAAGTATAGTGTCTACAACCCAGTCAAGCTCTTTCCCCAGCCTATAGATTTGAAGCTTACCTCAATTTACCTTTTAGCACTTTTATTCCTACATTTTTTTTTAAGTTTTGGGAAATTAATAAGATTTCATAAAGATTCAGAGCTAGTTTCTAAAACATGTTTCTTGGACTGCTTGTGTTTTAGCTAGCTTTAACAATAGGATCTGTTTGTGGTGGGAAGTTTTTGTTATTATTTTTTAAAGCATTCTAGTTTATAAGTTATATTCCTTTTCCTCTCAAATGATATTTTAGCTGACCTCTCGGTAATTGTATCTACATATTCTAGTAACCCTACATGAAGAGAAAGAATTTCAAAGATGAGTTTAAAGGAAACTTGTGTATGTTGATGTCTTTAGCAGTGTATCTGATGCTCTGTTACCATTAAGTCAACATTGTCTCATAGTAATTCCATGTGTGAGACTAGAACTAAGATGCATAGGGCAGTTGATGCTTGAGGCAGTGTATCATCTGAGAAGACATTGGGTAACAGGGGCTCCAGCCTGTCAATAAACAGTCAAGTATATTAAACCTTTGTATCACCTTAAGTCTCCTATTAGTCAGTCAACCCTTTAATAGTGAGAGTATAAAAATAACTTCCAGATATCATTAATCAACATTCATCAGTCAATTTCACAAGTATTCATCATGGTCCAAAAAGGTCAGACGTTGAGTAATTACCTGAGCAAAACAGAAATAGTCACTACTTCTAAGGAATTTTTAACTTAATGAGAACATAATTTCAGAATTGTATATCCATTTGCATTAAGTTGGTTCCAACTCTTAGGTGATCGTCCGGTAGGTTTTGTAGGCCATAAATTGCCACAGGAAGAGAATTCCCATTCTTATCTTATGGAGCCACTGTTGGATTTGAACCACCAGAGATGTGTAACTTTAATTAAATACAATATAGAAAGTCAAAATCTTTCTGAAGGTCTCTGCTCTCAGCCACAGTCCATCTGATGTCAGTGGTGTTACACCACATTGCATGTTTGCTTCTGGCTCTCTCTTGATTTTCTGACAGTTCTACGTCTGTGTATTGTAACCAGATGACTTGTGGGTTGATATCAAGGCTATTTTCCATCAATAAAGCTATAGATCATTGCAAAGGTAGTGGAGGGGGAAGAAGATAAAAATTAATGTTGGAAGAGAATCTGAACATTTGCACTTAGAAAGCTGAGAAAACAAAACAAAGGGAAGAAATTAATTTAAATGTGTAGCAATGAGTGGGGAAATAAATGGAAAGAATATGCTGTAAAATATATGTTGCATTAAATATCATTAATAAAAATAATAGAAAAAAATCAAAAGAAATTATATCTATTTATAGTTAAACAGAAGATTACAAAGGGCAGCTCATGAAAACAAAGCAAAGTACTAGTAGTAAGGTGTCATGCTAACAACCCAACACAGTTCAAATCTGCACAATTCTATGATAGAAAGATGTTGTTTATACCCTGTGCAGGTTTGGGGCCATTTCCAGGCTGGGAAGATGAGCAGAAAAGCTGGATTCTGCAAAGGTGCATTAGAAAATGAAAGTTTGGGGTGAGACTAGGCTGTGGCTATTGTTCATGTTAGGGTGTGAGCTGACTGGATTTGGCCTCACATTTAAAAAGGTTTTTGGGCCCAGGGCCTGTGGCCCTCAAGCCTGGTTTTTTTGTGGATCTCCCACCTTAAACAGACCTGAAAGTAGGAGTGGCATTCACTTCCAGAAAGCTTGCCTCTGGAAACTACGAACTTGAAGAAAGATTTGTGTTCGAGACTTCCGTTCATAGGGTATCTATGGTTGTCTACAACTCCATGACACTTAATAACAACAACAAACCTACTGAAGGATCAGCTATGAGCTGGATCCAACTCAACAGCTTATAACAACCCTGCTAATAATAATTCATTCATGCATTTTTTGCAATAATTTTATGAGATAATGTTTTCATTCCTTGCTTGGATTAAATGAACCTTTTTCTAACGGCTCCATTTATAAGACTATACTAGGGGATAGCAGTGGCCTGCAATTCTTAAAGTAATTTTTTTTCTTCTTTTTTTTTTTTTTCGTAACACTTGCTTTGTATGACATCAATCAAATTCAGCAGGCAAGTTAGGCATGGAAAGGTTTCCCAGATTTTCTGGCTAGCTGCCAGCCATTCACTTGGATAGTAACAAAATTCATAGTGAATTGTGAATCATTTTTATATGTTTGTACTGATAGGAGGATGTTTTCGTGAAACAGCACAGAGTTAATGTAAAATTTTTCATGATTTATTCTGACCAAGCTAAAGACTTAGATGTGAATGGGTGCTTTAAGTTAAATATTAGTATTTTTATGGAAAAACAGAGAAAAATTACTGAATAATAAAGTTTTAAATATCTGAAATTCAAGGAGATTACAAGGGGGGAACTATCGAATAAGGAAATATTTTTTATTTTCTCTATGTCTTTTTATGGTTTTAATGAACAGTTTAGCATCAAATAAAAACTACAAGAAGATGATAATAGGCTACTATTATCATAACTAAAGATAACAGAGATGGGAATAAAATAAAATTATTTTTTCTGTTGCTTTTTTTACAGGGGAAAATATATTATGCTAAATAACCACATACATTCATGGACTTGTAGAAAAAAATGGTTTTAATGAATTTGCAAGTCTTCTGGAAAGCACAGTTT
>NW_006399831.1:5456080-5516515 GCF_000299155.1 Elephantulus edwardii | reverse complement strand
TTGCATGAGTTCCTTGTTTTTCAATGCAGCATAGTATTCCATTGTGCGAATATACCACAGCTTCTCTGCTGTAGTGATTTTTGCTCAGGGTTCTTTCTTCACCTTGATGCTGTACCAACTGGCAACTTCTCCATCATGATCCTCCTGTCCCCTGCTTATTCTCAGAGACAAAGCACACCTCAGAGATCAAAACTACCAATGGACTGTGTGGCCATATTCTGTGTGACTATGTTGTTTTTTTGTTATCTGTTGTAAGCTGACCAGGACTTATAGTGATCCCATGGATGACAGACTGGAACTTTGCCCTCTCTTCTGCAATCCTCATCAGAGCTCACATCCATAATTCCTGTAACTTTGTCAGTCTATCTCCTTGAGTGTCTTTCTGCCTTTCTCTGACCCTCAAAGTTTCTAATCTCGAGGCCTTTTTCTAAGAACTGACACATTCTGGCTGTATGCCCAAAGAGTGTGAGACCGTTTTCCCAACAATGCCTCTAATATGCTTCCTCCAAGACAGATTAGCTTATTCATTTGTGAGACTGAGATGTGTTGTTCTATACTCATCACCAACACCACAACTCAAAGATACTAATATATGTTGTTGTTGTTGTTTTGTACCATAGAGTCGGAACCCACCCATAGCTGACCAGCAGATTTTCAGAGGCAGTTAATGATGCGGGAGGAGATTGCCCATCTTTGTCCCGTGGAGCAGCTGGTAGCCTTGAACTGCTCGAAAGAAACTGCACGACTCTTACTGAAATGGCGATAAATTTTAAAGAATCTCAAACTCATTGCCGTCAAGTTGGAAGCAACTCATAGCTGACCCTCAAGTAGGTTTTCAGAGATTGTAAATCAAATGGCAAGAGACTGCCCATGTTTCTGCCAAGGAGCCACTGGTGGCTTTGAATCGACAGAGATGCATCTGCTTTGAATTAGCAGCTCAGCGCCCTACCCAGAGAGCCACCACACTGAAAGGGGTAGTCAGTTGCCAGTGTCTGTTTTCTAAGGAGATGGCTGGCTAATTCCTTTTTATTTGTAGTTTGTGTGATTATCCTTAGTTTGCAACTGCCCTTCAAGTGTCCCTTTTGCCATCTCCCATCAATAAGTACTGGTTGGTTTCTGGTGTGCACTCTGAGGTGCAGCTCCCATTTTGGAAATGATAATACCTCAGTGAACTTAATAACGGAGCTCTTGATAGTTTCTTAGATGAGTAATAAAAAGAAGAGGCCTTCAACATCAAAAATTAAAGGGGTTGTGAAGATGCCAGGAGTGATTTTCTTCATCTTACTCTGGAATTACAGGAAAAGATGAAGAGTCTCAACCTTTGAAAACAGGCAATAGTAATTTTCTGTGGTTTCGTGGGACATGCTATACTTAGCAGCAAAACTGTGTGTAATAAACTCTGTGGTTGAAATATTACATCCAGCTTCCAGAACTTTATTCTGTTTATCCTCTCAAAGGAATTCTCCCTTTATATTAACTCTTTGCTAAGATTTACCAGTGTCTGACACTTCTAGTGCAAGCATTTCGAGTATTTTATGCGAATATTTAACTAGTGGGCTAAAGGAACTAATAAAAGCTGTTAGTGGAAATGGAAAATGAGTTGGTGAAAGATACTTTGGTTTTTATGGAGACTTAATTCTTCTTCATCTAAGAATATTAAACTGCTAAATTACAGGAAAGAAGTGCAGTCTGTGAGTTGTACATGTTGTCTTTAGTGCCTTTTTTTGTCTGAGTTTCCTCTTTATGGAAATATTTTCCTAAAGCATCCATGACACTTGTATCAAGTGTTTGTCTATGAAGCATACTTAGGGAGTAAGTTTTAAAAGGGTATAGTTTCTAATTCTCTGGCATATTCATTTTCTACTTACATTTTCAACCATAGTAAATTTATATTATTAAGGGTGTTTTTGTTTTTTTGATTTGTTTTGTTTTGTTTTGTTTCCAGTAGAGGAACTCCTTTACTTGGGGTCACGAGAGAGCGTAATCTCAATACAAATCACTAGGTTCTGCATGGCAGTGATGTTGCTGCAGACTTGCTTCTCCACCCCACACACAGCTGTGCTGAGGATCTGCCCCTCCTCCTCAGCTTTTCACAATCCTTTGTAGGCTTGAGTGCATTTTATTCTTTGTCATTTTTAAAACTGAATCATAATAAATACCCCAGTTCTTTTTTGTTGTGTGCCATCAAGTTGGAACTGACTCATAGCTGACTTTCCAGCAGATGCTGCAAATTGCATAGGAGGAGATTTCCCTTCTTATGGAGCAGCTGGTGCATCCAACCACATGCCTTAGGCTTGACAGCACAACTCTTTATAAAAGCATCTATGAAATGTCTTTTCAAACATGTGTTCATGTGTATATGTCACACATACACTTAACATGTTTCTAGAGATGAACGCTGTTTTCTTTAGATGGTGAGGTTTGGACAGTTGACTCAGACTCTCTTTGCCTTCAAGTCACAATCCACTCATAACCCTCCTGTGGGATTTCAGAGGCTGTGAATTGCATGGGAAGTGGTTGCCCATTGAGACTGAGATTATCTTCCCTCCAGCTTTTAGTGGATTCAGAAAGCCATAGAGGCACAAGTTTTTTTTTAGCAACACAAAAAATATCTTAGGAATTTGAGCATTGAATCTGTTTTCTGAAGCCTTTGATAGCTTACTGAATTCTAGAAGGGTTTTAGACCATGAGCTGATTTCTCTCTCCACACATTCTCCATTGTACTCATATACTCATGGTTATGCATTGTTTTTTAAAAACAACTATTAAATCAAAATAGTAGCTAATAGGTACTCAATAATATCTACAAACTTACTTTCCTCTGTGCCTTTGCATATTTCAGTGCATATATGTGTGTTCATACTTTATATCAATATTGTGCTCATCATCTTTCATAGTAATTACAAATGTATTTTTTTTCTACTTATGCTTGAAAAATTAATATTATTCCTTCTTAAAGCTATCATTTAATACAGCATAAGACATATAATGGTCAATGGAAAGTCTATGTTCACTCATCAGCTTATATTTAACAATATTCACTGGTAGAGTTGGAAAAGAATATTGGATCTTTTGAATTGCTAAGTGAACAAACTTAGAAGTGGGGGAAAATTCCATTTCTAGGAAGAAGGGCAGCCAGAATGCTCTTTAGAAATGAGAATGGGAGAGGAAGAAGCAATGCGGAGGGAACGGGAGCAATTCGAGACCGCAGCCAGCACCATGAGCCTCGTCAACAAGCCCAAGAGTGAGATGACCCCGGAGGAGCTGCAGAAGCGAGAGGAGGAGGAGTTTAACACAGGCCCGCTCTCTGTGCTCACGCAGTCCGTCAAGAACAACACGCAAGTGCTCATCAACTGTCGTAACAAGAAGCTCTTGGGCCGCATGAAGGCCTTCGACAGGCACTGCAACATGGTGCTGGAGAACGTGAAGGAGATGTGGACCGAGGTCCCCAAGAGTGACAAGGGCAAGAAGAAGTCCAGACCCACCAACAAGGACCACTACACCTCTAAGATGTTCCTGCGTGGGGATTCGGTCATCGTGGTCCTCAGGAACCCCCTCATCGCCAGCAAGTAGGGCCATCCCCGTCTCTACAGCCCTGTCCCACAGCGGCCTCCTGCCGCCCCGGAAAACCTGTCCAGTACTGGGAATAATAAAGTCCCTGTGTGGGTTTTTTCTACTTAAAAAAAAAAAAAGGAAGAAATGAGAATGGTGAAACTGTGTGTGCCTTATTTGGAGCATGTTTTCAGGAGGGGCAGTCCCTGGAGAGAGACCTCAACTATCATAAAAATGACCCCCAAGAAGATGGATTGACAAAGTGATTGCAGCAATTAACTGAGGAACAACAGAGATTGTGAGATGAGCAAAGGATCAGACAGTATTTTGCTCCATTGTACACACTGTAACTATGAATCAGAGCCAACTCCAGAACACCTAATAATAATGAATATATATACTTAGTAAGGAGGAGTGGCATCCACTTCTGTAATAGCTTGCCTCTGGAAACCCTATAAACCTGGAAAGAGGAAAAAAGGAACCCAAGCGTCGAGGACTCTCCTTCATAGGGTCGCTATGAGTCACCTGTGACTAGATGGCACTTAACAACAACAACATATACTTAGTATAATCTATTTTAGGGGAGTACTCATAATTTTATATACACCAGTTTGTTAATCAAACAACTGTATTTGGTAGTCATAAAATGATAGCAATTTTGTCTTTCAGAGGAGTTATGACTCAGTTTACAAATTTCATACATATTAACTGTATTATTGTTTAGCTCATGTAAGTAGCATAAACATATCCACTCATTAAAGATATAAGCATCAGTGTTTACACTGGAAGCATTGTCTAAGTAGTGTAGTTTTGTGTGTTTTTTTTGTTGTTATTTGAATATGATTACTGTAAAGCCAAGAAGTAGGTGCAGAAATGGAAACAATTGGAAAGAGGTGTTCACACTCTGGGTCATTGGTATATTAACCTTGCACTTGGATAGTGTGTGAGTCAGCCCCTTCTTCAGAGGGAGGGACCCAGGACACACAGCTGAATGACTCACTTACTGTCAGAGTCTTGCAGATACCATTTAGTGCCCTGAAATTGAATGGCCTTAAGTGACTCATTGCTTCACCTTGCTTCCAGAATCTATAGCTTATTTTCTCAATGATATCCCAAGAGAGGATGCTCCCCCAAGCTCAGTCACTGAGCTGTGATCAGAATCAGGATACATACTCCAGAAAGGAGTGAGAGTATGGCACAAAATTATAGACCCTCTTCTGTTATTTTCCTAAAGACAGCAGTGAGTTCTTTGCAGATAAAAAGCAGACAGATTGCAATTAAGTAGCTCTAAGGGCAGAGCTTGTAAAGTGGTGGACTGCTAACCAAAAGTTTTGAATCCACCTGTCACTCCTTGGGAGACAGATGGGCAATCTCCTCTCATAAAGATGTACACCCTTGGAAACTCAATGAAAGATTATTATGACTATGAATTATAAACTTTCAGTTTAATTATATCGCTGATTCAACTAAAAACCAAATAAAAAGGAACCTCACTTTCATCAAATTGCTTTCTCTTCATATTCACCCTCCATCCACTTTCTGAGGCCATTAGCCATAATATGAGGAAATTGGCAAGTGATTCAATTTTTCCAATGATTTTACTAGAGTTAACCAGATTTTTAGGACCATATTTCTCAGAAAGCTGTAAAGCTCTTATACGTATGTTGATGCGTGTTGATTTAACTATTGTGTTGTCATTACAGAAGGGTGTTGATATGGAAAGAGGGCAGAAAAAGAAGAACCAAAATTTAAAATTGTTGTTCCTTATCCTGGAATTAATAAGCAAATTATGAATTAGTTATAGATTTAGATATATGCTTTGTTGTCTATAGATAGGTTTTTAGGTTTTGTCTATAGGAGCAGTATATCTTACTATATCATTTAGAAAAAAATTAGTTCTATTTTATACATCTGAATCTCTTTAGTAGTGTGAATGAGTCTCACCACCTCAAAGTACTGTGATGAAATAGGTGAAAATGAACTTTCTGTGTTGAAGTCTTTGCTTCCTTCCTCCGTTTTTTATTGTAGTCAAAGGGAAGAGATGGCAGTCCTTCCCTTATCATGCAATTTCTGGTGCTCTAATTTTTGTTATCTCCTTCTTCCTTTGTCTCTCTGCATCTTCCTACCTTTTGTAGTCAATTTTCCAGTGGGCTCATACAAGGCAAGAATGGCACAGGATTGGGCAGGATTCAGATCTGTTGTTCATAGGGTAGTAAGATTCCTACTGGACTCGATGGTACCTAACAGCAACAATAGCATGCAGCATAGGCTACTTTAGAAATCTATCTTAGATCAGGAATCAGCAGGCCTGGCTGTATGCCACACCTGCCTACTGTGATTTTTTTCTGTGGTCTGCAAGCTAAGAAATGTTTTAAAATTTTGAATGGCTGAATGAAAATCAAAAGAAAAATAATATGCCTGGCACAAGAAAATGAGATGGTATTCAAACTTCAATGTCCAGAAAAAAAAATACTTATTGGAACATAAGGCCATTCATTTATTTCTGGCTTTCACACTACAAAAGAGAGACAAGTTACCTGAACATTCTAAAATGTTTACCATCTGGACTTTGGCAGAAAAAGATTGTGACTCATAGCCTTAGGCAGCCTGGGGAAGTGATTGAGGAGGGTTCAGAAAAGTCCATGGTATTTGGAGTTGTGGTGTGGTTCTCAGTGAGTTGAAGCTGAGTTGTGGGAGTGAGTATAAAAAGAAAGCAAGCAATGACAAGGAAAGTTAAAAAAAAATAGACACAATGATTTACTTGGTTTATTTTATGTTCACATCAGTATTGATAATGTTACTGTTGTTACATTGAAACCGTCTTGTAGCTGACCCTCCTCCAGTGGGCTTTCAGGGTTGAAAATCACAGGGGAGGAGACTGCCCATCTTTCTCCCAGGGAGCAGCTTGTGGATTCTAAATACCTGCATTTTGGGTTGCCATCATTAACTTCTTTCCAGTGCTACCTCAGTATTGATATTGAGAACGCACAAGTGAGAATTAAGACTTCCAAATCCAAATTCATTTAATTGCTATGACAGATGTTCTTGTGTTGAAAGTATCAGACTTGGTGGTTTCACAAGGTATTATCTTACCCATGAGAAAGTTATTGATTGACAATGAAAGGAACTGATGTGGAGCCCTTTTACCTTGTCAGCCACCCTCCATCAGATTTCTAAAGCTGACAACTGTAAGAGAAGCCAACTGCTCAGCGTTCTCCCAAGGAGCAGTTTTGTAGATTTGACCCAGCTGGAGAGGCAGCCTTTGGGTTAGCACAGCACTTAGCTGTTCACATTTGTTATAAATCATAATGTAATGTGATTATTGAATGATTATATACCTGCTTCAGTGACTTTGTCTTTTCTACAACTTTTTTCAGAAGTACTCACGCCTTATCATGATTCCGTTTACACCATCACTTCTTGTTGTGGTTGCTAGGTGCCATTGTGTAAAATATGACTCAGAGAGACCTGATGACCAGCTGACTTCAACCCTGGTCTATCCTGGTATACTAAACCCATTGCTTAAATCACCATATCAATCTATCTTTTGGGGGAGATTTCCTCTCATTGATCAACCCTCTATCTTTCCAAGCATGATGACCCTTTCCAAGGAATAGCCTCACCTAGCTACATATCCAAAGTATGAAATACAATGCTTTGCCATCTTTGCCTCCAAAGAGCATTTGTCAAGCAAATTTATGTTGATTAATACAAAACAGCCAAGGTGCCAAGAAAGTAGGAGGGAGATGCTTATAAGAGCTGCTGCTTACAGATGATTAAGATTTTCTGGTCAGTTTTAATAGAAAATATTATTTTGGCATATAACTGAAACACTGCATCTTTTTCTGAATTGCAGACTTTTAATCCTGGACTCTTTTAACTGTGCATTACCCTTTTAAGCATATCCAGAGTTATAAAGAATTTAGACAATGCAAACTATACTGAAAAAAAAAGCGAGAGGGAGAGGATGAAATTAGAAAGCCAGGAATGCATGGGATCAGGGAAGGAAAAGAGGGGGGAAAGAGATGGGTGTATTATTAAAATATATCTGATTTACGCAGAGCTATTTCCTTTATGATTCACTACTCTCAGGTCAGGTCTGACTCCTAGAGACACTCCATCCAATTTTTGTCCTAACAAGAGAGGACTGCCCATTTTTATCCTGCAGAGAAGTTGCTACATTTGACCCTACTAGAAATGATACAGCCTCTTGGTTAACAGGACAAGGCTCGGTGACAACAGGGCTTCCCTAAAGACTAGAAAGAAGCTATCAACAAAAAGAAACACAAAAGTTTATAATTGCCACCATTCTAAGTTACTAACATTTCTTTACTTTTTTTGTATTTTAATGTGTATGTTTCTGAAATATTAAAGATACTATTTTTGAGTGAAACTTACAAATTATATTTCATTTTCATCCAGTTACGTATTCTGGAACATTACATTTTTGCTGTGTTACTGTATTTATAGATAATAGTGGAGAATAAGAAGTAGCGAAGCCATGTAAGATTACATTTTTAAATCCTTTGCACCACAGGTAATCTTGTCTTTGTGCATACAATGCACCTGTTAATAGTGAACTGATAGAATACAGTTACTCAAAACTATACAAGAAGGAATTTTTCTGATTTTTCAAAAGAAGAGAGTCTATTATTCTTGCACAGAAAGTGAAATAAAATAAAATTGTTTTGCGTTTGAATGGACTAGTGGAATATCTCTCAGTGGAGAGAACCAGCATATCCTTAGAGGGAGGTTTTCCTGGTTACTTTTGTCCTGGATGAAAGTTGTTATCATTGGATTTGCATTAAGCACAGTTCTTCCCTCTTAAAGTACGATGATTGGCAGGGATTAAAGTTTTATTTTGATAGTTCTAAGCCAGGTTTCTCTCCTCATGAATAATACCTACTTCTTTATTTATTATTAATGGTATTTTTGAAAGTTGACAGTTCAAGAAGTGTACATGTAACTATTTAAACTTTTATGTGGGATTTTTTTGGTGACATTTTCTTTTTTTTAATAAAATTTTTGTTTCAATATTGATGTTAATGAAAGTTTACAGAAAAGTTGGATTTTTATTTATTCATTGCATGTATTTTCTATTTTAATGTTTAAAATTTTTGGATTAGCTGAAGTAGAGGTGGTTATATTTTCTATTTACTTCAGCCACTTATGCTGAAATTAAAGATGATTTATTATAACAAGATTATAATTGATGCAAACAAAAAAGCTGACTTATTTCATTTGTCACCACATTTTACTTTCTTTAGAAATTTCATTGTTTTATAAATTGTTCCTTTTCTTTTTACTTTCTTTAGAAATTTCATTATTTTATAAATTGTTCCTTTTCTTTTTAGAAAGAGCAGATAGTATTAGAGGAAAGATGATCAGGGACTATAACGCCTAATTTAATAATTTTTCCACTGCCTGTTCCGTCTTAAAACAAATGAAGATCCTTTTAGCCTTTCCTTGCTCACTAAAATACCCATTAAAAAAGCATTGTTATAGAGTCAACCTCCACTGAAAGGATCCTACAGGACAGAGCAGAACTTCCCCATAGGGTTTAAAGAACAGTAAATCTTTAAGGAAGTAAATTGCTGTGTCCTTCTCTGTGGAGATGTTTGTTGCTGGATTCAAACCACTGACCTTTTAGTTAGCATGAGTATTTAATCATGTGTCTTCTTATAAATATGCCCATTCCTGTTTATCATAGAGACAGAACCCACCCAAAGCTCAACCTCCATTGGTTCTTCGGAGTCAGTTAATCATATGGGAGGAGATTGCCCATTCTTCTCCCACTGAGCATCTCGTGGATTTGAATTATGTGTCTTTGGGATTGAAATGGAGCTGTTTACCAGAAGGCCACCAGAGTGACACACACACACACACACACACACACACACACACACATGTTTGCAAATATAGTCTCATAGCTTTCCTTTTACAAATATGTAAAAAGCTTTGACCATCTCTCATTGATTAATAATTTTTATCTCCATCATCCATGAGTTTTTTAGTATCTAAAGAAATTACAGTCTTCAAAGGAATAGTGTTAATAGAAAAATTGAAAGCAAGTTTAGCGAGTGTCATGACAAATGAATTCCTTGTCTCCAGAAGGGCTCTCTCCTGATGAAAAGGGGGGCTTGGAAGAATGTGTATTTTGAGTGTACGTATCAGAGTAATTATGGCTGGCAGCCCTTGCTACAGGGAGAAAATTCACAGTATGAGTTTATCCAAAGGAAGGAGTAGAGTCACCCACCCTGTGCTGCTCCATGCCCTAGGAATTTTCTTCCTTCCCTTAAAGGAGTGATTTTGTACCAGCCTTAACACCAAAGAAGGTAAAGTTTGACTAAAGTAAAATAGAATCTGAGCAACATTTTCAATATTGTGCCTTCTGTTAAGTATTTCTTAAATGTTTAAAAATATTTAATAAGCTTAAAATCTGGTTTTGAGTCAAGAATGAACGAATTATTTAGCGTGACTAGAAAAAGTTCAGTGAAGAAAAGGAATCAACTGACTGTTGTATTAGGAAACAGATTTCTATTACAAAGTAAGTTCCTGTTAAGGATTAATGTGAAGGCAATGATACTAATTTGAAATTGTTGAGTTTTTGGAAGCTTCAAAGATCTGCATTCAGTTGAAAACACCATGACTTAAAACATTGTTTAGATTGTTGTTTGTTTCCAACTCATGATGAAAATAAATGAAATGGAACTGGGTATCTATCTAGTCCTTCCTCAGCCTCATGATTGGCTTTCAATTTACCTGTTGTGCTCTATAGGGCTTTCAGTGATTTTGGAAAGTAGCTTTTCAGGCCTTTCTATCTGATGTGCTGGAGTCTGTAAGACCTACTGAAACCTGTTTGCTATCATGTAGTACACACACCTCCATTGGCATCGGCTGACTACCCGTAAAGTGTATTGGAGATGAATCCAACTGCTGTGGCTAACATTGAGAAAAATTGGAATTCCAGAAAACTTAGTTATGCTTACACAGAATGTATATCAAGACCAAGAAGCAGTTATCTGAACAGAGCAAGGGAACATTTCATAAAAGTCACGAAAGGTGTCATTTCTCCATAGCTATTCAATCTATATGCTGAGAAGATCATTTGAGAAGTGGGAATTTATGAAGAAAAATGTAGGATTAAGATTGGAGGAATACTTTTCAACAACCTGCCTTCTGCAGATGGTATAACCTTGGCTGCTGAATGTGAAGAGGACGTGGGGTGCTCGCTGCAGAAAATAAAACAACTACAGCCTGCAATATGAATTACATCTCATCAAGAAGATAGATATCCTGACCATGAAGAAGCATTATGATAGATGGAGAAGAGTTTGAAATTGGCAACAATTTAATTTTACTTGGATCCAAAATCAACACCCTTGGTACCAGGAGATCAGCAAATGTACAACATTTGCAAAGCCTGCTTTCAGGTATCATATATGTCAGAGACGATAAGGATGGCACAGGATAGGACAAGGTTCAGATCTGTTGTTCATGGGATCACAACCAGTCATATCCAATGACACATAACAACAACAACATATTTTAAGAGTATGCCTCCTATTGCCACAGTGCTTGTCAAAGTCACTTCTGATTAATCTCCTTTGTCGGTGTGTCCTTTGCCATTCCCTATCACTCCTCCCTGAGAGAGACTTCACTCTGATTCATAAGGAAAAGGGGACGGCGTATTCTCTTAGCTACTTCCTGCTGAAAAGGGACGCTGTGGGTTTCAGGGTGAAGATCTTCTCTCACTACTCTAAAGGGCCCCTTTGGCAGTAGGAAACACATAGACTATTATGGAGATTGATTTTGGAATTTAGATGCACTCTTATTGATTGTGCTTGGCCGTACATGTTCATATCCTTGAAGGTGTATCATGGGGGTGTTGCAACCTAGAAGACACAAATTTAACTAACAAGTTATAAGTACATGAGTCAAAAATTATGGAAAAGTAAAAGAAAAGATTCTTTCATTGTTTTACAAACCCTCCCCCAGGTCCCCTCCACTATGTAGCCATCGCTCTAGACTCCTGTGATGACAGAAATACCTAGTCACATATCTCTTTTAAACAGTTTTCTCCCTCCTCTGTTTCAGTGCAGTATACATTATTGAACCCATCTTACTCAGTCTCTCCCCAACCCCGAGGTTAGTCCCGTTCTACAACAGTGGCATCATGTAATATTTGTCCTTTTGTGACCGGGATATTTCACTCAACATAATGTTCTCCAGAGTCAACCATTTTGAATAATATTGCATGAGTTCCTTATTTTTTAATGCAGCATAGTATTCCATTGTGCGAATATACCACAGCTTCTCTAGCCATTCATTTGTTGATGGGCACTTAGGTTGTTTCCAACTCCTTGCTATTGTGAACAAGGCTGCAATAAACATGGGTGTGCATATATCTGCTTGGATGTCAGCTATGGTCTCTTCAGGGTATATTCCCAGTAGTGGAATTGCTGGGTCAAATGGTATCTCTATTTGCAACTTCGGATGGCGGGGAAGAAGAACAAACTGGGGAGGAGTGTAGAGAGAATGGTGCAGCAATGAAGGAATGAAAACCCAAAATCCCTGTAAATGTTCATTAAAACTAAGAAAATTTAATAATAAAAAAGAGTATGCCTCCTTACAGTCTTTTTGAGTTTATTTTTTATGTGACCTGATTCTTAGATGGATTTGTTGCTTTATGTTGCTGTTACAGGTTTAGAATATACTTTGTTGTCCAGTTACTGATATATTAGCTGAGTTAACCTTATATTTCCCTTTATAAGTTGACCTTAAATGCAGATAACCACTGCACATCTGGCAGTGGAAAGTTACATTGTTGATATAATCCAGAACAGACTAAGAAGTTCCAGAAAGAAAAAGAAAAGCCTAATGCAAAACAAAACTCAAAGTCATTGCTATTTGGTCAGAACTGACTTATAAATGACCGTCCAGTGGGTCTTTGGAAACTATAAATCAAGTGGTTTAGTGGTAAGGAATTGTACTGCCAACTCAAAGGCATGCAGTTAGAATCCACCAGCTGCTCTGTAGGAGAAAGGTGAGCAATCTCCCCTCGTTCGACTTATTGCCTCTGAAAACCTGCTAGAGGGTCAGCTATGGGTCAGTTGTGATTTGATGATATATAATAACAACAATATAAATCTACTTGATTGTACATCTTTCCCCCTAAAAGCCATTGGTAGATTTGAAACACTAGAGGATCATCACTTTTAGGTTGGCAACACACCCCTCTACCCACTAGGCCACTCATGCTCCAGAATGAAAGGCCTAATAATCTACTCCCCAAATAGTCTGATCCTGTCATACAAGGATGGGGTCACCATGAGCTAGGTCATGATAATAACAATGGATTTCTAGCAAAAAAAATGTTGGTGATTGCCTTTGAGTCCAGCACGATTCATAGCAACCCTATGAACAGAAGGCCTAAAGCCCCTCCACAACTATGGAAGTTTATCGCAGTTCACAGAGTTTCCAGAGGCATGTTGTATAAGAAGTGGCTGGCATGAGAAGCCAGTTCAGACAAGCAAAGTCTTTGGCTGAAACCACACACTGTTGTTGTTCAGTCAATTCTGAAACATTGTGACCTTCCCTCAGATTTCTAAGGCTATAAATCTTTATGGGAAGAAAGTGTTGAGGATTCTAAAACTCTCTGGCATCCCAGGGTATATTCTTTTACTCACATTTCCATAATGCCACTGGTAGCAGATCTTCTAATAACTATCATTAAAGAAAAGAAATGCAGGCATTACAAAGAAAGTGCTTAAAACAGCTATTATTGTAACTACTGTATAATAACATTTGTTTGCACAAGGGATCACAAAAAGTCAGAATCTACCTGCTGGCAACTAACAACAAGGTGTGGAGGCTCAAATTTCTCATGCATTAAAGTTAAAATCTCACAAGTAAGATCAATTTGATTGTTAAAATAATATGCAAATGTAAAACAGGTTTGGAAGCAGGAGTGGCATCATCCACTTCCTAAACCATATGCCTCTGGAAACTTTATGAACTTAGAGAGAAACAACGATAACTCTGGAAAGCATTAGATCTTTTGTTCATAGAGTTGCTGTGAGTTGACCTCAACTGGAAGGCAATCATCAACGACAATAAAAACAATAACTTGTTTCACAGCAGTGGAAAAGAATGAAATGTGTCATCTTGATTTAAACCAAAAAGAATTTAATTCTTTATGAGGGAACAGGGAAAGTTTGTTTGAGGGAAAATGATTTCACTTTGCCTCATGTGCCACTTCCTTGCTGGGGTAGAATAAATTCAAGGCACACATCAGCCCACTAGTAGGGAGTGGAGGTGATGACTGGAGTAAGAGTGGTGGGACAAGGGCAATGGCTGGTGGAGAGATTCCAGACAATGGAAGGAGCGGAAACAAAGGCTTTAACTGAAGAACCTTGACAAGATCTATCAGTTTCAGACTGAACCCTAATAGAGTGAGCAAGGTGGGGCATGGGGATGAAGGAAATGCTCTGGCCAGGTGAACTTGTATCTGCAGTTCATAGATTGTATTCTAAGTGCATTTTATTTAAAGGGAAAAAGAATCACTCCTGACGTGAAGGAAAGAGTGCAACAAAGCAGAGGAGATACTATGTGAAGGCCTGAGATAAGGTGGGGAAACAGTTGTGACTGAAAACCTAAAATGAAGCCAAAGTCCTAGGGGAGGCAGGAACACAGGCAAAGGATTATGTAGGAGAGATGGACACGGCCAGACTCAGCTTCCAACCAGGGTCACAGGTTTGAATTTTCTTCTAACAGAAAAGAGAAGACGTGCCAAGTATCTAGTTTAGTGTGATCTTTACATGAATCTAATGAAAAGGAAACAAACAAATAAAAAACCCCTCTGTGCTTTCTGGCTAGTTGTCTAGAAGGAAATGAAAAGTGGGAATGGGAGACTTACTGGCGTTGAGTTGGACTCAGTGACCCAGCAGGATAGAACAGAATTGCTCCATGGACTCTGCTAGGCTGTAATCTCTGTAGGAGCTGATCATTTGGTCATTTTTCTCTGGAGCTGCTGGCGTGTTCAAACTATTAACAACATTCCAGTTAGAGAGTTTTTCACCATTTGCCACTGAAGTCCCTTTCTCAGAAAGCTTTCCCCTTGTATCCTAGTGCTAGCTGTTTGTTTGCTGTATGTGATCCCACACTTGCCAAGATTTGTTTTTATTTGCTAAATTTTCCTTATTTTCTTATTGTATAACCTTCTTACAAACGTTTCCCGTTACACAGTAGCCCCTCACCCCAAAGCAATGAATATGCACCGAATAACATAGTGCAGGGTGTGTGGCTAACGTGCTAGAAACAGCCGTTGACTTGTCTTTCATGATGTCTAGTAGTCTTTCATTTGCCAGTGTCGTCATTTCTACAATATTAATTGGTAAATATATTTTAATCTAAGTAAGACCTCCTAAAAATAATCTTCTTTCTTTTATAATCTTCTTTCTTATGCCTATATCCTACATTTTTACATGTTAAGTCTAGAGTATTTAAAATAAAGATCATGTTTCCTGAAATTCTAAGTTCATATAGTGGTTTCAGAAATTGATTCCCCTTAAATTATATGTTTATGAGTTGGCTCCAATTTGACAACAATTAGTTGAGTTTGAGTAATATAATAATTTCTTGATTATTCTTAAATATTTTACTGATATGCTAACAAATGTATGTATATAAAGAACATAAGTTATACTCTTTTTAAAAATACAAATACCAATATACATTTTTTTTGGTTGTTAAAATTTTCACTTAATGTAGTATAATGATCCTTCTAAATCAGAACAAGAGTATCTGCTCTATAGCTAGATCATGTGCAATGGCTAGATAGCATGCATTTCATCCAATAGAAGGCCTCCATTTGTTTGTTGTGTTTCACTTAGGGAACACAAACCTAGCAGATATTTACACTCATGTCAATAATGTCCCCAAGACCATAGGAAAGATATGAGACTATAATCCATGGTAAATATATCTGCCCACTGTGCCATGTTGTTAAAGTGACTGCAGGCTATTGACTTACTGTAATAGGAGTCAAATATCTGATTCAGTTCACATATCCATTTCAAAAAAGACCTCTTGGAATTTTTGTAGTTTAATCCTTTGTGTATTTTATCCAACCCTTTGCCATTAGGGTAGACATAAACAATACTTAATATCAGTGACTAATGGCCATAGTTCTCCAGTTTGGCGGCAAAACAAAGCTGCTGAGAACTGATCAGAAAGATACAATCAGGTGGATGCCAAACTCAGAGACACTTTTTATTTTCTTTTGCCCTGAGTCTGGAGTTTTATCTTGTAGTAATTTTAAAAATATCTCTACTGGAAAATGATTTGTGTGTTTCATTTTTTAAGTAGTGACACCAACTAAACAGTCTTTACCACCCACCAGGGCTTTGGAAAATTTAATAAATACAGTTTTTTACAATGGAAAAGACTTGTCCTTTCTTATGTATATAAATTTAGAAGGGAAATAGCATACATTTTTAAATCATAGAATCTTACTTTTCACCTCTAATAAAGTATATACTGTGTTTAGTTTGACTATGTACATAAATTTTATTGAGAACTGAATTTTACTGAGAACTTTCTTTTGCGCCAGGCACTATTTAAGAAATATATAACTCTTTGAATATCTTTGAATAAAACTAAGCCAAAGAGCACGTCAGTGACTTGTTTTAAAAGGCACTAAAAGTAGGACACAGTAGAGGCAGAATTAAAAACAAAAACAAACAATAGGATTTCAGCTTATATTTTTATCAGTAAATGTATATCCTTCCTCTCAGAGGAGAAAACATATTTCAAAAAAAGAGTTGATGGTGGTGGTTGTGGAGGTTTTCCAAGTCAATGTTGTTTCCATATGACTGCATATAACAGATTTGAACTGCTCCAAAAAGGTTTTGTTGGTTTGGGTTTTGTTGTTTTTATTTTTTTTATTGTCTGTAATCACTTAGAGACAGTTTGCCAGTCCTTTCTCTCTTGTAACCACACAAACGCAAACTCATTGCCTTTTAAATTGTGACTCAATCACAGGAAGACATTGTCCTTCATCCCTGTGGAGTCGCTGGTCACTGGTGAATGCTGACTCCCAGAGACGTATGGCCTTTGACTTAGCAGCGCAACTTTTTAAGGATTATACTGAGTTTACCATCTTTACACTTAGCAGTCATTTGTTTAGGCATTGCATCATAAGGGTTTCCCTCCCCCCCCCAATTAAGTTAATTCAAAGTAAAAGAGGTACTTTTTGACAGTTATAGTTTAAATCTAAGTCTGACACCAAAATCTATATAGACTTACTTACTGACCTAGTGCAGAATGATGGACAGTCTCCTCCCATGCAATTACTGCCTGTGAAAACTCGGTGGAGGATCAGCTATGGGTCAGTTCAAAGTTGATGGTACAGAACAACTACAACAACGACAATAACTGGCCTAGAGGTAAGAAGCTACACTGTAATCCCAAAGACACACAGTTCAATTTCATCAGCTGTTCTTTGGGAGAAGGATGGGCAATATCTTCCTATGTGATTTACGGCCTCTGAAAAGCGGCTGAAGGATCAGCAATGAGTAGGTTTCAACTCCACGGTACTTAACACTAAATAGATTGATAATATTGATAAAAGTAAAGTGGTCTAAGTAGGCTGTCAACACTCTTACGACTGTGAAGTTCATCTTATGCTTTAATTGGCTTCATCATAGTTTCATGCACTCTTTTATAATTCTGTACACTGGCTTATAAGATTGCTTCTACCTAAATGACTGAGAAATATCTGCTAAGAATTGTTATATTATTTTTTTTCTGGAGGAAACTTCCCTGATTTTATCTCCTCCCAAACAGCATTCAGAGCAAATCAAGATTATCACTCTTTTTTTTAAAATTTTTATTTTCTTATTTTTGTGTGAGTGTACCGTCAAATCAGATCTGACTGGTACAGGAGGAGATTGTCCCTCCTTCCCCGGCAGAGCATCTGGTGGATTCGAACCATGCTCCTCTGGGATTGTAGTTGCAGCTCCTTACCACTAGGCCACCAGAGCTCCCCTTATCACTCTCTCTTTTACGTCACATTTCCATCTTTTTTACACAGATCGACTAAGGAATATACTAGAACTTTACTGTACCTGTTGATTTGTGCATCTGTGTTTAATGGTAATTTGTAACACCTTTAAAGCAAGAATAGTGCTTTATGTTTTCTATCTACAACATGTAGTATGTTATCTAGTCTCTGGTTCTTGTTAATTACAGTCCGTTTAGCTGTATATGTTTAACAGAACCAAATATCTGTTCTTGCATTCTGTTTTAGCTATTGTGTCAATCCATTTCATTGAACGTTTTACTTCACTTTTTTTATCCTCTGCTGAGCCATTGAATTATTGTGTCTGTGAAAAAATATTGAACATACCATGGATAACCAAAAGAAGAAATAAATCTGCTTTTGAAAAGTGCAGCCAGAATAGTCCTCAGAAGCAAGGGTGAGACTTTGCCACACTTAATTTGATCGTGTTATCTGGAGAAAGCCAATCCCTGCAGAATCGTGCTTGGTATAGTAGAAGGCCATAGAAACAGAAGACCTTCCATGAAATGGATTGATGCAATGAGTTTCTGCCCAGCAGAGGTTGTGAATGTGGCACTGCATTGGAATCTGTCTGTATGGGATTTCTGTGAGTCAGAGCTGACTTGATACATAAACAATAACTACTGGCTTCTAGAAGGCACTTAAGCACTTAAAAATAAAAAAATAGACTGTTGTTCAGAATCTAACTCAACATTTGCTAAATATGACTTACAGAGATGGTATTTGTTAAAGAAATACAGAAAAATATCCCTTTTCCCATTTTGGGGAAATATCTTAAAAGTTATAACTTAAGTGCCTTTTTTCTATGTAACCTCTATGTCTCTAAATTCTGTTATTATTGTTGTTAGGTGTTTTTCAGTCTATTACAACTCATAGTAACCCTATGAAAAATAGATGTGAACACTCTCCTATCCTATGTTCACTATCTCTGACACGCTCATGCCCATTGTAATATTGTCTTCCTCTTGTTTTCTGACCCTGGGTCTTTCCCACAATGATGAATTTTTCCAAAGACTGGCCCCATCTGACAACCTACCCAAAATAATGTGAAATGAAATTTTATCAGCCTTGCCTCTAAGTAACACTCTGGTTGCATCTCTTCCAATGCTGACTTTTTTGTTTCTTTTTGAAAGTCCATAATATTCCAACATTTCTTTTCCAGCATATTCTTTCACTCTCATGGAGTCTACTCCTTTGGTTGTTTGGTTTTTGTAATTAGGGTCTTACCTTATATGTACATCATCCTCTTCCTGGTCTTGGAGAGGCCAACTCATCCCTCAAATGACAGTTTATCTCCTGGTCCCATCTGCATTTCAAGTAGGTCTTCCAAGGGGATTTTGATAGCCTCCCCATTCCATCTCTCAGTCTAATGCATATGACTGAATCAGTCATCTGTCTTTTTATTCCCTTAAAGAAGCAAAATGATTTGCATTGTTCTAAAATACTCCACAAGAACTTAATGGACAGTCACTTCAAAAGCCTCTTTTGATGTCCTGTTACTCTGTGCCTCTTTCAGGAGAGCAGTGAAGATGCTTAGATTGCTTGGATGGAATAGGTGTCAATTATGAATATACACTCATGAATGGATGGATTACCTGTATTTTCAATTTCCCCTATAATGATCAGTACATAAGGCAGAAATATCCTGTCTTTTGTAAGAAATCAAGCTAATGCAAATTCTACTTCTGAAGAGGGAGCACACTGTTAGAGTATGACTCTAAAATACTTCCCCTGGAAGGATGACTGTCAATATGAATGTCGTGGTTATTGGGACATTGTCCCCTTGTCCTTCTCTATTATGAAGGAGGAAAGAAAAGTTATAAAGCGGAGGACCGAAATGAATCATCATGTTATTTCTTTTATTACATGAAGGAGAAAATAAATTTAAGAGGAGAAAAAAAATCAAAGGGTAATAAAGAAAAGTGGTAGGCCATTTTTCATCAGAAATAAAAAATTAATAGATTTTAGCAATCTTTATTTTCCCATACAACGTTTTCCCCCTGAACTTTTAAAGTGCCTTATTTCCTTCCTTCCTTCCTTCCTTCATTGGCAGGGATAGTGAATGTTACAAACATTATTTCACTAAAGAAGCAGTGCGGAAATGAATGTTCTCCTTTCTCTCCATTGATTAATACAGTTCTAAATAGCAAGTGTGTGATGCAGCCCAGTCTTTTGATGCCTCTCCCACATCCCCACCCAGCTCCAAACTCAAAGACTATGAGATCACAGCACTTCTTTCCCTTTGCCTCCTTGACAAAGAAATGGATCTTTCCTTCAATTCTTCTTAATGCGAACGTTTAGAATAATCAAGACAGCATTCTTATATTTCTCGTTTCCATGGAATCTACCACGGGTCTAAGTATCCAAGATGCCCTATTAACCCATAAAACCATTATCAGATTTCCAGTCTCTTGAGTCTGACTTAGATCTTCAGAGGTATAAAGCAGAGCTGCTTTCAGTGGAGAAACTCTGCATGAAGGGCCTTTTAAATGGTAGCTTCTAAACTTCCCTAGTCCTTTGATGATTTCACACTCTGACTATTTTTGCATCTTCCTGACATTTGCAGTCCCCTTGAGGCATGTATTACAGTACACACACTACCTATGGTTAGATAATCACAAGTTTAGATATTTGTGAATGTTTAGGCTCTGAAGAAGAAAAATGGCTTCAGGCAAGGGTACTTGTCAGCATAATCATGGAAAATCCCAGCACATTTCATTTGCATGTTTCCACATATGTGAATGCTTAGCTATTTCTCTCTTTCTTCTTCTCCCTTCTCCTCCTCCTTTTCATTACTGTTATTTGGTTCTGTCTTTCTTTCAAATGCATTTTTATGTCAACAGAGTAACTTTTTTGCTTTCATGTGGGAAAACTAAGAAACAATATTATTATGACATGTAATAATTTGTCTCCCTTAGAGAATAATTTTAGGTGTTTAAGAGATTGTGATTTTAAAATATCCACCTCCAACCACCACCCCCAGAGATCTTGCATTAAATTGCTAAACTGTGCTGGGGGAGGGAAAAATCCATCAAAGTTCCTGGTGGAGTCAGATATTTGAGGGATAAAGCAACAGATAAACACATATTAAAATCACAGTTGTCTAGGTCTTGACCTCATTTTCTGAATAGAGGAGAAAAACTACATGACAGCTGATTGAGAAGGAAGTTGTGTATGATTGAGTTGAACCAGAAAATACCCATGAAAAGTAGAACTAAAATTACAGATGAAACTCTATGATTAAGATTCAGCAGTTTTAATATGTCCTTTAAAAATACAGTAAATGATAACAATTATTTAAAATTAAAACGTGAAAATAATAACAAACATTTCCAGTATTTTTAAAAGCACCTCTTCCTCATTTTTAATGATATATTGTTCTGCGTATTTAAAGTTGAGGTTGAGTTTTTGCTTTTCTTTTGTTCCTTTGTATATATTTATATAATCTGCAATTTTGTGGTTATTGGGAAGCATGAAACAGGCAATGATTTACATAAGCATTTACAATTATAATTGTAAAAGTACATTTTATTGACTTTTAAAACAATCTTCAACTTCTTAAATACAAATTTTTTATTACTACATTCTCTATGAGGAGATATAGTTAATAAAAGAGATTCTAGAAAAGTCTTTATTAACTGTAAAACCTTGGATGCCTACGTCATTTTTTTAATCTATTTCAAAGAATTATAATGAAGACTAAATGAACATATATTCTAAAAGTACTGGACATTCAATAATGAATTAGTTACTGTTACTATTTTGCTGTTTTTTTTGGTGGGTACCGTAGGGTCTGAACCAACCCGTAGCTGACCCTCGGGTGGGTTTTCAGAGGGAGTTAATCACCCAGGAGGGGACTGCCGGTCCATCTCAGCAGCTTGTGGATGCCAATTGCGTGCTTCTCGAAGTGCAGTGCAGCTTCTTGCCTCTAGAAAATTCATACAGGGTTTTAGCAACTTACTCCAATGAAGAAACCATTTTTCATGTTTTAGGTGTTTTGTTTTTTTAAAAAAATATTTTCCTGTTTAATCTTTTGTACTCGTTACAAATGGCGTAAAGGTTCCATTTTTCCATTAAGGACAACTAGTTTTCCGTTTGTTCTGAAATTCATTTGTCTCCTGGCTTGCCTTGCGTTCAGTTATTATATTGTATTATGTAATCGTTCCTAGGGAGCGCTGGGGGCTTAATGATAAGGAGTTGTACTGCCAGCCCAAAGTCATATGGTTCAACTTGAACAAACGCTCCTCAGAAGAAAGCTGAGCAATGTCCTCTCATGAGCTTTACTGCTTCTGCAGGGGAGTCAAGTATGAATTGACTTCTGATTCAATGATACACACCAAAACAGCAACATGCTACCATCCTGTTGCTTCAAAGTCACTATTCAGTACCCTAGTTATTCCGATATATAATGCTTGTATAACACAGTTTTCTAATCTTAACATTTCCCTTCACCTTAAACCACTACTTTAGTTTGGGCCTTGCTCACTTTTTCTAATTATTACCAACTTCATTTGAGTTTTTTTTTACTCCATTCTTTCTTTCAAGCTGTCTTTTTCTTTAAAACGTCTCAACTGGTTATTTTTGTTTTCTTTCTAAATGCATGTCTTATTAATGTGATTAAAAATCCTTCCTGATTTCCTCTTCAGTTTGTGACTTTGAGATTACGGACTATGGTTTCCTAACAGACTTCATGCAAAACCAGTCAAATTCTTCCTTCCAAAATTTAATCCATAAACATACTAAACACTTTGCATTCCATCATCATCTTGGAACTTGGCTTACTTCTGTCCTAGTTCCTGAATTCAAGCAAGCTCTTACGTCTGGAACGCTACTGAGTTCTCTCTCATTCATTTGTTTTTTATTTACCTGCTATTTTTGTTATTTTGTTATTGTTGCCGTGACTCATATGACCCTATGTAAAACAGCTCTGAAGCCTATCCTGTCCTGTCCTGCCTGAGCCAGTCTCACTGACTCTGACACATCTACTCCCACTTCCCTCCTGCCCTTTACCTCTGCTCTTCCAAGCATGGGGTCCTTTTCCTAGGATCAGTCCCTCCTGGTAATATGTGAGACTCCAGAGTACGTGAGACTGAGCTTCACAGTCCTAGCCTCGAAGGAGAAACTTGGTTTCACTCTCTCCAAGACAGACTTATTGTTTTCTTGGCAGTCCATGGTATGTTCAAGCCTCTTTTCCAGGATCACAACTCAAATGCATAAATTCTTCTTCTGTTATCTTTAGTCATTGTTCAGCTCTCTGACACATAGCAAGAAATTGTGAATATCATGGCCTGAATCAGGTTCACCTTTGTCTCTAGACTGACATCGTTGCTCCTCAGTACTCTAGAGAGGTCCTTAATAGCAGATTTACCTAATGTAATTGTCTTTTGATTTACTGACTGCTGGTGCCAAAAGTGTTAATTGTGGAGCCGAGCAAGTTGTAACTGTTAACAACCTCCATCTCTTCTCCATCCACCATGGTGCTGCCAATTGGCCCAGTGAGTGGTGAGAATCTTTGTTTTCTTAATGTTGAGCTTCAATCCATATTGAATACTACAATCCTTGATGTTCTTCAGCAAGCACTTCAGGTCCTCCTCAGTTTCAGCAAGTAAGGTTGTGCCATCTGCATAACATAGGTTGTTGATGATTCCTTCTCCAATCCTAATGCCATGTTTCTCTTTATAAATCCCAGACTCCTGAATGATCTGTTCTGCATATAGATTAGAAAGGTATGGAGACAGGACACAGCCCTGATACACTGTCTTCCTGATTTTGAACCCTGCCCTGTTCTGAGGGCTGCTTCCTAGACCAAGTATAGGTTTCACATAAGCACAATTAAGTGTTCTGGGGTTACCATTCTCCTCAAGGTGAACTAAATTTGTTGTAATCCACAGTCAAATGCCTTTGCGAAGTCAATGAAACAGAGAGAGATTCCCCTGGTACTCTTTGCTTACCTAGCACTTCTAATTATTTTCTCTTGTGCCCTGTTGTTGTTGCTTTTGTTGTAAGGTGCCATAGAGTTGACTACCACTCATCTTAGCCATATGAACAACAGATCAGAACCTTACCCTCCTCTGTGATGTCATCGCATACTCAAGCCCACTGTTATAATCATGGCATCATTCAATCTCCTTGAGAAACATCCTCTCTTTATTTTGACTCTTCACTTTTTCTGACACGATGTCTTTTTCTAATGACTATACTCTCCTGTGGCTGTGAAATCTCTCCCAGCAAGCCTTCCTTGACTGGCCAGAAGTCCTGCACTTCATACCCAGGCCTGAAAGAATCTTCCACCTGTGCTGGTCTGAATTTCACTTCTTTGTAATATAATGGTTCTCAAATCTTGTTTAGCCATTAGTACCATGTATATGTACACATCTGACCATGTGTAGTCATCAGTACCACCTAGAAACCTAATAAAAATGTAAATTCATGATTGATACAAAGACATACTTAGAGAGTCTCACCTTCAATATCTCTTATACCCAATCCTTTGTGTGACAAATGAAAATTTGAGAACTCATACTTGTAAAAATTCTTTCATTTGTAAGTGTTAGGAACTTATTATTTTAACTCTGAAACAATAAATTTCAAGTATATGGTCCACTAAAAGAAAGATCAGATATATGCTCCGCTCTTATATTACAAACATATTGTATCACCATTTCTGACTTCTGCTATAGATCTAAAAATCCCTTTATTAAGTACCATTTCAGAATCTTTTTTCCCCCTAATCTTGTGTTCAACACAATTGAAGTTAAGGGTTTATCATTAAGGCAAGTCCAAATTGGTTGAAACATAACTCCTTTTTTATTTTTATTATTAATTTATTTTTCATTAAATTTTCAAAGGTAGATCTATTTTTTTTTAATCTAGAAGTTTCACATCAAGTCTTCACATGGAAAGGGCAAAAAGAAGTGATTTCCATATAGAAATTATTCCCTTGGCTATACCGTTTCTCAGGTTTCAAAAATCTAAATATTCTTTTAACATTTCACTTGGATATAAATTTTATTATTATTATCTCACATATACTCTGATAATAAGTTTCCAACAAAGGAGTGTGCAAAGCTTTATGTTAATTTATTTGCCCCAATGAAGGCCTTTTCTTTCCTCTTCTTGTACTCTGTAGACTGTTAATTGTTTTATCAAAAGTTATTTTCTAAAAAAAATTGGTGCGTTCAATATAGTACTCTGAAGCCCATCTGTCAGAAAGATTAAGTGATCATCTACTACGCAGAAGAACTTCTCTTCAACTTATGGAGCCAATTGATTCTGTAACAAGTTGCTTTACTAACCCAAATACAGTGCTGCTCTGGAAGTTTTAATCCACCAGCAGATCCCAGGAAGAAAAAGGACTATCTCCTCCAGTGTGATTTATGGCCTTGAAAACTCAAGGGAGGATTGACTGTGAATTGGAACCAACATGCAATAAGTTTTAGTTTGCATTTAAGTCACTTTCACATTTAAGTCAGAGTTCACATTTGAAGTCTTCAGCTGCTCTGAGGGAGAAATAATATATTTAGTCTCCTTCGGTAAGATTTCAGCCTGAAACCTGAAGAAGAGTTCCTCTGAGTGGAATCAACTGCACGCCAGTGTGTTGGGTTGGGTTTTAGGCTGAGTACGAAGTCCTGATTGTGTAAACAGCACTTCATTGCTAACTGAACAGTTTGTTGGTTTGAGATGCTCAGAAGAAAGCCTTGTGAGAAGCACACATTGGATTCAAACCACATACCATTAGATTGGCAGCAAGACTCCTTACCTCTGACCAGAGCTCCCTAGACCAACAATAGGCAACATATCTTCAGATGATTTTAAGCTTATTGGAGGCCATGAGTCTTTGGTGATTCAAATCCACTAACAACTCTTAGAAAGAAAGATGGGCATTTTCCTCCTGTGTAATTTACATCTTTGAAAACTCCATAGAGGATTAGCTGTGGGGTCTTTCTGACTGATGAGAATGAGTGAGAGCATCAATGTAGATTTTTTTATTTTTAAAAATTTTATTCTGATTTATATACAAAGTTTGAATGCATTGTTTTTCACAGAAGACCCTTCCCATTTCCTTCACCCACCCACCAATGTAGATTTTAACGACAGACCAAAGTTTGAATAATTAAACTTCTTTTTCTTTATCTCACTTCTCAAAAAAATTCCCACATTTTCAGGGTTTGTCAACTCTTTAAATTGCTAACTCTCTCAAAAAGGCAATGCTGTGCACTCCTGGGAAATAGGGAAAACAGGAAAAAACAAACATTTCTTATCAGGATTCAGGAACTCTGGTTTCAAATGGGAAGTTTCTGTTTATTTGTTTGTTTTTAACAGCAGTTATTAAAATATCTATGTATTATTTTAGAAATTGCTTTGCTATGTTTTAATATTTACAATTATTAGCATTTTAAATTCTTTCCATATCTCATTGGACTGTCTTGCAAATGACCTTTTGATGGCATGAATCTAGGAAACACATCCGAAAATGAGTAACTTAAGAACAGATAAAAAACCTTTGAAGATGATTAAACAGCCAGACTTTGTACCTGAGCGTGAAGACAGGCCGACACATTTTGTATCATTTCCTGTGAGGAAGTGAGTCATGAATGAGTTATAAGTCTGCTGTCTGGGAAGCCTTTGGAATGTTGTTATTGATATTGTTGTGTGCATTTGGATCTCTTCATAGTGACCCCACCTGTGGATGAGTCCTCCAAATGAAACGAAAACCCTTCACTCTCTTACAAGTCTATCACTTACATAAAGTACATTTCATATAGTCAGACCTTGTCATGTGCTTTTGCATCATGTCAACACTACATCACTTTGTTGTGGAGGCTAACTGACTTACCAAAACTCTCAAATGAGTGAATGACAGAGCTCAGAACACAGGGCTCCTAACACCTGACCCATGATCACATCAGCACTACTGATAGATCAGAAAGTAAAACATGACCATGGCAAAAGACAAATACAAGTACTAAATACAGCCCAAAGTGAATTTGTAATGGCTTGTATATTTTAATAGTCTAATAATATTTTTAAAAATTCTGGTAGTATAGTGGTAAGAGGTTGCTCTGTCAACCCAAAGGCACCCCATTCGAATCCACCAGTTGCCTTGTGGGAGAAAGATGAACAATCTCCCTCCAGTGTGATTTACTGCCTGTGAAAACCTATGGAAAGTTCAACTATGAGTCAGCTCCAACTCGTCAGTGCAGAGCAGCAACACTAATACTTTGGGGATATCTTTAGGAGGGATCAGTCATTGGAAATAGAATGCTGTGAAAAATAGAAGATCAGAGAATAAAAAAAGTATACTCAAGGAGATATTGGACTGACTGCAATAATAAGCATGAGTGTAGTGGAGATTGTAGCAATGCTGCAGGATAGAGAGAAGTTATCATCTTTTGTCATAGTCTCTGACCGTTAGTTGACTTGATGGCAACTAACAACAACAACAAAAACCTAAAGGTTACGAAGTGTTTCCTAACAACAAGAACTTTGCGTTGTGCTAAGCATTTTTCTTGCATTTGTCTTTATAGTAACCCTCAGTAGTATATAGCTATTATCCCCATTATGCAATAAGTAAAAATAGAACGTAGAAGGCCTAACTGTCTTTGCCAAACTCTTGATGTTGTGTGCTATTGATTGGTATCTGACCCAAAACTGATACTCCAGTGGGTTACCAGGGGTTATAAATCACATAGAAAGAGATTGTCCATCATCTTTCCATTGAGCAGCTATGGTTGTGCTAGTTGGATTGGTCGAATATCATTTGACTTCAAAAAATAGCTCTTCCAGCCCACTTATAGTTCAGTAAATTATATTTTCCAGCATACATTGTTATTGTTGTTCTGCACCACTGAGTGAGAACCAACCCTTAGCTGATCCCCTTGCTGGTTTTCAGAGGCAATTAATCACATGGGAAGAGATTACCCATTCTCCTCCTGCTGAACAGCTGGTGGGCTCAACCTGTGTTCCTTCAGGATTGCAGCACAGCTTCTTACCACACTGTCGCCACTAGGCCACCAGAGCTCAACTTAAACATTACTGAATGTTCAGGAAAGTGCTCTCTACTCCTCTGTAAGGTATCAATGTGCCCTTAATGCTTTAAAGCACTCATGGTCTTAATATTTTAAAGGACTTGAGAGTTAGTGAAACATATTTAATCATAGCATAGACAACAGAAGTTCAAAATATAGAATTACTGTAGCATTTCTTTTGATGTTACATTAAGTACATTTGTACTATTATTTAAAGATCACAAGATGTTTTATTAAGATATGATAACCTATTGTTAAAATTCATACTTCATGTTTTTCAAACTGGGTTATTATCTTTCCTAATTTAGTTTTACTTGATCAAGTGTAAAACATTTGCAGGTTGTGTTTGAAGTATTTTAACCTTATGAAAATATATATTAGTTTTCTCTACCCCTTTTTCTCTGTCAAACAGTAAGATGTCACAGTAAATTTAACGGCATTTTATTTTTTATACTTTTTAATTATTATTAATTTTAATGACAATTTACAGAGATTTTGGATTTCTATTCGCTGCACTTTCTTAAATCTATAATATAAACAGCTGTGGTCATATGTTCAAACACTCACTTTTTTTTGTAAAATAGAAATGGAGTATTTTACTAATGTGTGAAAGGACACTGGAATTTCACTGAGTAAGTGTAACTATTTGTAGAGTTTTCTGCCTTCCTCTAGTCTCTGTCTATTCCATCTTCTTTTTTTCCCTTCTCGCAATTAATGTCAATTAATGTACTGGGAAGGAGTCTTGTACTTAATCATAGCTCTTCAGTTTGTGGCCTTTTTAACTATAGTAAATGATTTTCTGTAAATCAGGAAATAAACACTTAAAAAAATCTATAAAAATTTGTCTTAAAGAGACATTTTCCCAAAAGCAATGTTTAAATGGAAACAGGTTTTAATATTTTTTTAAGAATAGAATAGCAGGCAAACTCAGGATTTGTTTCAGTGTTGTTTTTAAAATTGTTTCTTATTTAAAAAAAGGAAAACAATTTTTGTCATTCTTCACTGAGAATGATACTGGCTTTTGGTTTTGCATGTATGCTTTTCACTACATTGATGAAATTCCCTTCTATTTCTGTTTTGCTGAGTGTCTTAAACAGGAAAGGATGTTGGGATTTGTCAAATGCCTTTTCTGCATCACTTGCTAGAATCATATAGTTCTTGTTACTTGTTTTGTTACTGTGGTGAATTATATTGATTGTTTTGTTTATGTTAAACCATCCTTGTATACCTGTTATGAGTCTTGCTTAGTCATGATGAATTATTTTCTAATGTGCTGTTGGATTCTGTTGGCCAGGATTTTGTTAAGGATTTTTGCACCTATGCTCATGAAAAATACTGGTCTGTAGTTTTTTTTTTTGGTAATATCTTTACCTGGTTTGGGTATTAGGGTTATGCTTGCTTCATAGAATATCTCTAGGAGTGTTCTTTCTTTTTCTATTTTTTTAAAAATAAACTAAGTAGAATTGGTAATAGATCTCTGAATGTTTGGTAGAATTCAGCTATGAAGCCATCTCGTCCCAGTCTTTTTTTGTGTGGCAGGTTTTTTTTATGACATGTTTAATTTATTTCTTTGTGTTGGGTCCAGTCAAGCTTTTTACATCTGTCTGTGAGAAATGTAAATCAAAATAAAAATGAGATAGTATCTCACCCCAGTAGCAGTGGCAAAGTTTAGCAGGGCATCAAGCAATAAATGTTGGAAAGGATGTGGGAGATAGGAACTCTCATATACTGTTGGTGGGATTGTAAAATGGTACAACTACTCTGTCTGGAAGGCAGTTTGGCATTTCTTCAAAAAGCTGAACATAGAAACTCTGTATGATCCTGCTGTTCCACTACTAGCGATATACTTAAAAGAAATAGAATTCCAATAGAATCAGAGATTTGTACACCAGTGTTCATAGCAGCATTATTCATTATGGCAAGAACATGGAAACTGCTCATATATCCAGCCACAACCAAATGGATTGAGAAATTATGGTACATTAACGTGATGAAATACTATGAAGCACTTGAGAACAACAATTAAAAACAAAAACAAAAACAACACTATAAAGTTGGAGGACTGGAGACCATTATGCTGAGTGAATAAACTCAGTCTCATAAAGACAAAGTCTGCATAAGATCATTATTGTACAAATAGAAAGATGACTGTAAAATGCTTATGATGCTCCTTGGGGGGCTGGTGGGAACAGAGAGGTGAGGATGGGTAGGAAGAAAATCACAGAGTCATACAATTTGGTAGATGGAGGGAGAGGGGTAAAGAAAATGGGAATGATGGTGTGTGGACCTGAAAAGACCAGGTAATGGTGAGCATAGTCCAGTGGTGGTTAATTTTTTTCAGAATAATTGTTTTAAACATAATGTCAGTGAAGTAAAGTGTTGAGGGAATACAATAAAGACAACCTATATTTATGATAATAATAGGTAGCTGTTTGCCACATGTGCCCACTTACATTAATTTAAAATTAAATAAAATAAAAACTTGATGTCCTTTTGACACTAACAATATAATGAATATTCACTAGTCACTTTGGGGTAGTAGCTACTATATAAGGGGGAGATTATGTCTATATATGTTTGTGTATAAGTGTGTGTGTGTATGTGTGTGTGTGTGTATCATCACAGAAAATTGTGTTGAACAGTTTTGACCCAGATTTGGTTATTTAACCAACCAGAAAAATTAGAAAGTGTTAGAGTATTTGTTCTCTATTTTATCTCTTTTCTTCCCTTCCCCCTTTTCCTCCATTCCTCCATTTCTTCCTATTTTCTGCCTTATCCTCTTTTCTCCATCTCTTCATCTACCTTTCTGTCTTCCCCTTTTCCCCTCCCTACTACCCCTAAGTCTATAATTTTGGGGTGAGAAACTGCCATGTCAACTCAAAGAAAGGCACACAGTTTGACTCCACTAAGTGCTCTGCTGGAGAAAGATCATCTCCTCCAGTGGGATTTACTGTCTCTTCAAACCTTCTGGAGAGTCAACTATGAGTTAGTTCTCACTTAATGACATGTAAGAACAATAACAATATTATTAGAAAGATTGCGTGGCCTAGTGGCTGAACATTGTTGAGTATTTTTCAATACCTTATAGCTAGCAATTTATTTGTGCGGATACTCTAGGTGATACAAATGTCAGCTATTAACTTGAAGTTTGTCAGCTCAAATATACACAGATGTGCCATGAAAGCAAAGCCTGATGATATCCTGCTTAGAAATCATAGTCACTAAAATCATTATGGCACTCAGCTCCATTCTCCATAAACAAGTTGGTTTACCATGAGTCGGAATTGATTTGGTAGCAACTCTTTGATTTTTTTTTTCCTTGAAGAACAGGAAAGAAAGAGGAATATTCTATTCTATAGGAACAACCTATTTCCTAACAAAATGCTCATAGTCACAAATATTTCTTCAAGTCTGGGAAATTTAAATTACAACTGCCTGAATTTGCATTATGATGTAATATCTAATTACCAGAACAAACAAACAAAATTGCTCCTTCTTGTTTGCTGAGAAATCTTAGTGGGATCAGATCACGTCTTTCATCCATACTGTTTCTAATTCCTCGGGAGTCACAGTCTCAAAAATTAAATTTTAGCCTGGCCATTCATAATGGATTTTCATCTGTAGAGGAAATTGCAGTGTGAAATGAGAACTGTCAAACAACAATATTTAAGGACAGCTTCCGTGCCAGTTTGAAGATTGGCATTTGAGTTTGGAAATATATTCATCTATTAAATGATATTTAAACTATTAGTGGCTACTGTAATTAAGTTATGGTGGATTAAGTAAAAGAAGTATTGCTAGTGTCATTGAACATGGATTTTTAATAGACTCTTTTTGAACTGATAAAATCCAACCCATTTGACTCTGTCAGAAGAGCTTTAATATCTGCCTTGCGAACTTTGTTTCTGTCATTCTTGACAAATCCTAATAAGGATTAATTTAGTTGTGGGTGGCAGAATGATCCTCCATAGGAACTCAGCATCTTACCATGGCTCCCAATGAGTCTAGAGCTTTCCTTCCAGGCTGCAGCTAGAAACTGTCAATGTGCCACAGAGGCAGAGAGCAATGCCATTCTCTTCTTTCTGTCTGATACTTGTTTTTATTTTACATAACCATTTTCTTTCTTGTGTTGCCCAATTTAAAATTATATATGGCACAGGTCCTTGGAATTGCAGTAATAAATATGTGCTCTACACATTTTTAATCACTTGTCAGTCTGCATTAGCCATTTAATTATTAATAAACTGAAATCCATTGATTTCCTCCAGTTGTTCGAACATGAGTCTGACCTAATCCTGCCTCAGGCTTGAAGGGTTCTGAGATGAACATCAAATCCTAGAGCTAAACATTAATTTTGTGGGATTTAAGCATAGTACTTTTTCTTTCTTTTTAATTTTAATTCAGACAGGAGGTGAATCCTTTGTCTGTTTCCTTCTGGGTTTGAGGAAGCGTTAGAAACTTTGCTCTGTTACATGTTCTACATACAGGCTAATTCTTCGGCAAAACAAGTTTGTGATGCCTGTAAACTCTAATCTTCCTCATTATTTTGTGTAGATAATAGAAATGTTACCAGGGATGTTCAAAATGGTAAGTTAATCAGACTTTAACACCACTTTTCTTAAATTGAAGTAGTATATTTAATTTAGACTTTGTAAGAAAGAAGTCTTCTGTTTTGGTTACCTTTCAAGACACGTTTATGTTTATTGCAGATTTTCTTAACAAAGATCTCAATTTCTTCTTATTGATCAACATGATACCAGTTAACATTTTTTTAACATTACTTTTACCTATAGAAATCCAATAGCATCTCATTTTTTCTTCTCAACTTCCTCTTTATACAAATATGTCAATTGGAAGGGAGAGATTGCTTTTATATAGAAATACCAGTATGATCTGGTTTACATACTCTTTTGGAACAACATTGTTTTGAGCATTAGAGCCTGGGAATAACATCAACAAAATCTTCAAGAAGACAAAGGCTCATTATAAAGGCTGTCATTTTGCTTCTCAAGAATAGTGAAAAGTAGCCCACGAGCACAGAACCACATAATCACTCCCACTCAGTAAATTACCTGTAATCATATGAACAACCTTATGAGTAACTGTTATGTTCTGTGCCAGACTTCTCAGGAATGGTGATTGTGTCTTAGCCAGGGCTACTTCCCATGGTTGAGAATAACCATCTTTGGATGAGATCCACTTCATTCCTTGCATTAGTGTAGATTAACTGCAATATTACAATATTACTGTTCAGTAGTGAGGGAGCTCTGGTGGCCTACTGGCAAAACTCTGCACTGCAATCCCAAAGGCATGTGGTTCAAATCTACCAGCTGCTCCATGGGAGAAGGATGGGCAGTTTCCTCCCATGTAATTAACTGCCTCTGAAAACTCTCTGGGAAGTCATCTATGAGTTGGTTCTGACTTGACAGTACATAGCATCAACAGCAACATTCAGTTGTTATTCATTTACTTTCATATGCTTGCTGTTGAGTATTTTGTTTCATCATTTTCATTTTTTCTTTCCACAAAATCTATTGGTATAATTGATAAAATTTTGTGATATAATAATCCTACAGTATATAATGCTTAAAAATCATTTGGCTAATTTATTTAAATTTAAAGTAGACTTATCCAAAAACGACTGGAACAGCACATCAGCAGAGAACTGCCAGAAGTCCAGCCTGGGTTTAGAAGAGGTCGTGGTACTAGGTATATTGTGACTAATGTTAGATTGATATTGTCTGAAAGCAGGGAATTACTAGAGGAATGTCTATCTGTGTTTCATTGAATATGCAATTGTGTTTGTATGGATCATAACAAAATGAGGCTGACTCTGAGAAGAATGGGAATCCCAGAACACTTGATCATGCTAATGAGAAACCTATACTTGGACCAAGAGGCAGTCATCAGGACAGAGCAAGGAAACACTCCATGGTTCAAAATTGGGACGGGCATACACCAGGGATGTGTCCTATCTCCATACCTTTTCAACCTGTATGCAGAACACATTATCAGGGCGGCTAGGCTCTATGAGGAGAAATGCAACACTAGGGTTGGTGGACGATCTATCAACGGTCTGCATTATGCAGATGACAAAAGCCTGCTTGCTGAAACTGAAGAGGACCTGAAGCACTCGCTGCAGAGGGTCAAGGACTGCAGTCTCCAATATGGATTGAGACTCAATGTCAAGAAGACAAAGATTCTGACCACTGGACCAACTGGCAGCATCAGGATGGATGGTGAAGAGATTAAGATTGTTCACCGCTTTAGTTTGCTTGGCCCCACAATCAACACTCTTGGCACCAGTAGCCAGGAAATTAAAAGATGTATTGCAATAGGAAAGTCTGCTGTTAGGGACCTCTCCAAAGTACTGAATAGCAATAGTGTCCTTCTGGAGACTAAGGTGCGTCTGATACAGGCCATGGTCTTTGCAATCACTTGTTATGCACCAGAGAGTTGGACTATGACCAGGGAGGATAGAAGGAGAATTGATGCTTTTGAGCTGTTGTGCTGGAGATATGTTGCGGGTTTCATGGACTGCTCGGAAAATGAACAGATTCATCTTGTAGAGGGTTAAACAAAGCAGATCCTTGGAGGCAAGGATTCTGAGGCTCCGTCTAACATACTTTGGACATGTTGTAAGGAGGGACCAGTCCTTGGAGAGGGACATCATGCTTGGGAGGGGGGAGGGACAGCGCAGGAGGGGAAGGCCCTCTATGAGGTGGATTGATCCAGTGACTGGGATAATCAGGATGGGTGTGTCAGAGACAGTGTGATTGGCACAGGACAGAGTAGAGTTTAGGGCTATTGTACATAGGGTCATTATGAGTCTCAGTCGACTCGACGGCACATAACAACAACAACAACAACAGACTTTATAAAACTGAAAGTTAATATAATTATATAATTTCAATTCTATAATTGAAACCTGAGAAATTGAAAGTTGCAGGGTTTATTTCACTGAACCCCTTGTTTTTCTCTGTGCATAGTCTTTCACCAGCTGGTGAACCCTTATAACATCTTCTGATCCAAAATCTTGGGAAATTGTTTCTAACATCATAATGGGCTTACAAAAGCAACTATGATTATGCTGCTTCGAAGCAGCAAGTATCACTGCCTTAACTGGGCCAGTGGATGCTAGTATCTGTCTCCCATGGAAAAAAAGCAATTGAGCTTTTCCCTGCTGCCACTTAGAGGGACTTCCTTGGGGACCTTGTTAGATGCTTTCATGTGAAGACCATTTGACCCACTTCTGATTAGTGTGCAGGTTTTCACGGCAGTGGCTTCTGGGAGGGAGGTGCCTTTGGCTGGTCGCGTTTCTTTTCCTGAAGTGAAAGAAAGCTCTCAGTGGAATATATTAGGGATAATAAAAGAAAGAAGAAGCGCAGTTAAAAAGCGGGTGAAGTATTGAACTACAATTAAGAACAAAACCTTACAAAAACCCATTTCTGCACTGATTTGTTAAAAAAGGCAATATGGGAATCAGTATCACAGTGTCCTACTTTGTGTTTAGAAGAGTTTGCTTCTCATTCCCCCACCCTACTCCTTGCAAGAGTTTACAAATACACATACTTCAAGACCATAAAATGCAAAGATTACATAGATGTTGGTCATGTCACCTTGGCTTAGTCTGTTGGCTTTTACCTGAATACCTATTTCTAGATTCAAACTGACAATGTAAAGAGGAAAAGCATTTCTTTAAAGCTAGTAACAGATACAGATACCAACAATGTCTGGGGTATTAATGTTTAATCTAAATGGTTCCCTTAGCTGTTCCAATCTTAGTTAAAATCTTTGCTCAATTTTCTGATGATTTCAGTATCTACAATTGTGATGTGATCATAGTTACCAACAATTCCTTGCCCTACTTAGTCATCGTTTTAAATGGATAACAATTTTTCCATAATGACTGTTCTTTGGAATTTATTTGAGATCTTGCTTTTATAAACATCCAGTAATATCTCCATTGCTTCTAATAGTGCACTTATAAAATCAAATTGAGGGGGAAAATTTGCTTAAGGGTTTCTTTTGTTGTTTCACTTATTTTTATATATGGAATTAGTGTACCACATTTACATTCTGGTTACCTCCTTACCCTTATCATTTCCGTCTAGTTTTTCATTAGGATAGCTCAGTTTTAATATCATTTCATGCATACTACAATATCTTCTACACACAATGATGAAATTCTCTCAGTTTTAATTTTTCCTGCTTTATCCTTGTAAAAACCACAGCTGTCACTAGGATAACAAAAATGATGTCAAATAACTGCTTACTTTTCCACTTTCCCATAGGGGTGGGGGCAACAGCAGGTAGCATCCCTCATCCTGAAACCAGGTGTCCTTTATTAAAAATTGAACATTTTAGAGAGAAGAGAACATTATGCTTTAGGAGAGCAAAGAAACCAGAAAACCTAACACTGTGGAATGGCCTGATGCAGGGCTTTTGCCTTATTTGTTTTGTTTTGTTTTGCTTTTAGATTCAAGCCTTGCTTCTTTTCATTGCCAATATTTTCTTTAAGTTGGATTTTTACATGTGCTTAAATTAATAAACTGTTTAAGTTCCAATTTCATTCTAAATGATGGTTAACATAATTAGTTACTTTAACTAGCTTTTCTGCAGTTATGACTACACTGTGATGTGAGGCTATTAGTACAGTGTAGGATCTATGTATAGTAGAATCGAATATGCTATTGCTTCTCCCTTAGAAGAATTTTAACTGTTAATGCCTCTGGAAACTCTATACACTTTGATAAATGGTGATAGTTATGGAAAGGCTTCAGGGCTTTTGTTCATAGAGTTGCTATGAGTCATGCTTGACTCGATGGCAATCAACAACAATAACAATATTTAGTTTTTTCTTGGGAAATATGCTGTCATGGACCTCTCCACAGTGCTAAAAAGCAACGATGTGAGTCTAGAGACAAAAGTGTGCCTTATCCAGGCCATAGTCTTCTCAATTACTTGTTAGGCTTCAGAGAGCTAGACAATGACAAGGAATACAGAAGAAGAATAGATGCCCTCGAATGGTGGTGCTGGAGAAGAGTCTTGAACATACTATGGACTGCCAAGAAAACAAATTTGTCTTTCTTGGAGAGGGTGAAACCAAGTGTCTCCTTGGAGGTTAGGATTTTGAAGCTCTGTCTCACATACTTTGGGCACATGGCTAGGAGAGACTGGTCCTTGGAGAAGATAGTCATGCTTGGAATAGTGGAGAGACAACACAGGAGAGGAAGACCCTGGATGAGCTGGATTGAGGGGTTGATGTGTCGTAATTAGTGAGACTAGCTCAGGACAAGGATGGGTTCAGAACTGCTATATATAGGGTCTTTATATGTCACACGTGACTCAATGGCACATTGCAACAACAACATACTATATTGGTTGCTTGTTTGTTTTTTATTTAAGCCTCTTGGTTAGAGTTAACAAGACCTTGGGGGAGGGACTTTGTATTTAAAGGTTGGTTATTATTATACTTAGGAGGAACATTCTTCTAAGCGGTACAACACTCTTCTGTCAATATGCTGTACTGAGGTAACCTGGGGTTGTTGTGATGCTGAGCCTTGTGACATTGGGTGTCAGATGCCATAAAGGTTACCTACCCATGGTGGGCAGCATTTGGTATAGGTCCCAGTTTAAGACAGGTTTGGAAACAGGAGTGGCACCCACTTCTTTAACAACATGCCTCTGGAAACTCTATGAACTTTGATATACAATGATAGTTATAAAAAGGCTTCAAGCCTTTTGTTCATAGGGTCATAATCAACAACAGCAGTTGTAAAAATCATTTTGTTCATTTCACACTAGTTTTTTCATGCTGTGTTTTGAATAGATACTTTCATTGTATTTAAGGTCTAAACAGGAAATTGTAGTAGTATAGTCTGTGTGGAATTTTGCTGCAAGCTTTAAGGTGATATCTCTTCGGTGATTCAAATCCACCAGCTGTTCTTCAGTAGAAAAACAGACAGACTTTTGCTGCCACAATGTGATTTACAGTTCCTGAAAGCTTAGTGAAGAGTCAGCTATGTTATATACTTTCAACATGATTGAAAAGAAGTTGAGGTAAGAGTTTAAGTCTTGGCATATACTTTTTTCTTATAAATTTCACTTGTATCATTATATAAAGAAAAAAAGCATAGTTATCTATTCATGTTATTTTATAATATTGAGCACTGAAAAGTAGACTTTGTAATGTGTTTATTTATAGAAAACAGAGAATCCATTGCTAACATTCTATTGTAAGGTCTATTAGACAAATTTGATGGGGGAGGAACAGGGGGATCTCCTTAAGGTGTTGAAAAGCAAATACATCTACTTTGAAACCGAAGGTGCACCTGAGCCTCATTCAAAGGATGGCATTTTCCATTGCCACATCTGCATGGGGAAACTGAAGAGTCAGTAAGAATGACTAAAGAAGAACTGATGTCTTTGAACTACGATGCTGAGAAAGAACATTACTTATATCATGGACTGACAGAAGAATGAACACTCTGGTTTTAAAGACATATGGCTCCAATGCTTTCTAGAGGCTAGGGCAGTGAGCCTTTGTTTCATATACTTTGACCTTGTCATCAGAAATAGCCAATCATTGGAGATGGAGCACATCATTACTTAGTAGAGTGTCAGCAAATCAGAGGAAGATCCTATATGAAATACATTGTCTCAGTGGCTCAAATATAGCGAGGATTGTGAGACTGACATAAGATAGGCAGTGTTTCATTCTGTTGAACTTGAGAAGGATCACTATGAGTCAGGGTTGGCACAAAGACATCTAACAACAACATGGCAAAAATGAATAATTTGAGGGAACTGAGAATTATTAAGATTAAATGAGTCAAAAGTTCCTATCTATAGATACAGAGTACTGAAGAGCATCTATTTCAATCTGAAGACTAAGGTGCGCCTGATCCAGGCCATGGTCTTTGCAATTATGTGCTATGTATCAGAAAGTTGTACAATGACTAGGGATAATAGAGAAATGATGCCTTTGAGCTTTGGTGCTGTAGAAGAGTATTGGATATATACCATGGACTGCTAGGAGAAGAAACAAGTTCATCCTGGAGTGGGTGAAATCAGGCTCCAAGTTGCTCTTTGGAGGCAATGATTCTGAAGCTCCATCTGACATCCTTTCGACATTTTACAAGGAGGGATCAGTCCTCAGAGACATCATGCTTAGAAGGGTGGAAGGACAGAGCAAGAGAGGAAGACCCTCGGTGAGAGGGATTGACACAGTGACTGGGGTGATGGGGGTAAATGTGTTAGAGATAATAAGGTTGGCTCAGGATAGAGCTTTGTTCAGAGCTGTTGTATATAGGGTTGCTATAAGTTGCAGGTGACTTGAGAACACAAAACAATAACTAGATACTTACAGAATATTTGAAGATGTGATATAGCTGAATTTTATAAAATGATTTTACCATGTAAATATTATACATATCACTTTATATCTTTTTTCCTCAAGGCAAATATATAAAATGTATTTTTAAAATACATATTTCTTTTAAGAATAACTCAGATTTCTGGTAAAAACATATTACTTCTTCTCCTCAAATCCAAATACCAAATCAAATACAAGTGCACAATCAAAAAATAGAGAAAGAGTGAAAGAGAGGAAGACCTTCAACAAAATCTGCACCAGTGGCCTTGAGCATGGCCAAGACTCTTGAGGATGGTGCAGGGCAGGGCTAGCGTTCCATGTGGTGTTCCTAGGTTAGCTAAGAGGCCACAAGGCCAACTTCATGTTGAGCTTCACGAGCAAAAGCATTTCATTTTATTTTAGTAACACATCTGTTTTTTACCTTAGAAATATGTGTAGCTTTTAGAAAAAGCAGGAAGTAAAAATTAGTAAAAAGGGACTTTAAACCACTTCTAATCCTACTGTCTAGATGTTGTTGTTGTTATTGTTGTTGTTGTTGTTGTTATGTGCCATCAAGTAGCTTGCAACTCATAGCGACCCTATGTACAACAGCCCTAAACTCTGCTCTGTCCTATTCCAATCATACTGTCTCCGACACTCCCATCCCGATTATCCCAGTCACTGAATCAATCCACCTCATAGAGGGCCTTCCCCTCCTGCGCTGTCCCTCCACCCTCCCAAGCATGATGTCCTTCTCCAAGGACTGGTCTCTCCTCACAACATGTCCAAAGTATGTTAGACGAAGCCTCAGAATCCTTGCCTCCAAGGAGCCACCCGGTTTAACCCTTTCCAGGACAAATCTGTTTGTTTTACTAGCAGTCCATGTTGTTCTCAATACTCTTCTCCAGCACCACAGCTCAAAGGCATCAATTCTCCTTCTGTCCTCCTTGGTCATTGTCCAACTCTCTGATGCATAACAAGTGATTGCGAAGACCATGGCCTGTATCAGACGCACCTTAGTCTCCAGAGAGACACTATTGCTCTTCAGTACTTTGGAGAGGTCCCTAACAGCAGACTTTCCCATGGCAATGCGCCTTTATTTTCCTGGCTGCTGGTGCCAAGTGTCGAGACAGGAGTGTTTTAATGCTCCTGTGTATAGTACTCCAAATATTTTCTAAGCATGAAGAATTACAGGAGAGAACACACTACAAGTCATTTATTATAATGTATGTTGTGACAATGACTTGGAATTAACTTAATGACAACAGATTTTTTTTTCTTGGACATTGTGTGAATATATATTTTAAATATACAGAGAAATGTACCTCATGAATGTTTAATATATATTTAATATGCACTAAAATGGGCTTATTTTTAATTAATATTGTTATCATTCATATAAATTGTATTTCATGCATGTGTATTGTATCTAATCTTTAATTTACATTCTATTTCTTTCATGTTATGGTGAGAGTTTTTCTCCTTACAGTAACTATACTATCAACTACATTTTTGAAAGTGTATAAGCCAGCTCCTTCATGCCTAATGTCTTAATACCCCCATTTTAGATGCCCATCCCTATCAAACCAGTAGTCTGAAGAAACAAGCATATCCCTTTTACTGAAGGATCCTTTGTTCAACTTGGAAACTTTGAACATCGGTATCCACAAGGAAAGTCCAGTCTACAGCAAGCCATCAGGGCAAAGTAATCTACTGTGGTTCCCAGCATTGATTATCTTAAAAAGGACATTACACAGCAAAACATTTTATAGTATCTTGTGACTATGGAAATGAAGATAATAGAAGTTTGTTATCTTGGATTTTTTTAATGGAAAGAAATGAACATTAAGATTAAAAGGGAGGGTTATGAAAAGCCTTGATGCCAGTCTGAAAAGTTAATTTTTAATTTTGCCAGAGGAATATTTCTATTGTTAGAAACAAGAACATAGCCTCCACATATTTATTATTAACCTTCTTTCAAAGACTTTGTGAGTAGTGAAATTATGCAAAATATAAATTTTGCTAGGCTTCTTTTTAAAGACTTTATTAAGTCTAGTCTTATAAAATAAGCTGGAAACACAGAGAATATTATTTAAAGTGACAATATCCAGACCCCAGTTTCAGAAACCAGGAAAGAATGGTGTTTTTCTCCTAGTAGTTGGTTGCTAATATGTGCATCTAACAAAGTTTGGACAGGAAAGACAGTTATATGTCTCATATTGATTCCCTTCCTCCTCTTCCCTTTCCTCTTCCATCTCTATTGTATGAGAATTCAGTGTGGCGGGGGGAGACCCATGAATTAATGGTAATCCTAGAAACCCATTCACATATATTAAATACTAGACCCTAGTTAAGAGCATTCAGTGAATGATTTAGAAATTTTTATTTTTGGGACATTAATTCCCTTGATTATAATATTCCCTTGATTATAAAATTCCCTAGGAAAGATCTACAGACAAGCTTCTCTAATGAAAATGTCCTTTGGTAACAAGAGATATTTTCATCTTGATTTTCTAATTATGACATTTTTTGACAGCTTTCTCATGCTTCGCTTGATAAAATTATTATTTTGGTTTTTTGGGTTTGTTTTTATTTTTTCAAGATCATACTCTAATACAACTTCCAAGGTCAAGTATCTGAAATTTGTTGTTGTTGATGATTATTGTCATCAAGTCGAGAATGACTTATAGTGTCCCTATGAACGAAAGGCCTGAAGCCTTTCTGTAACTACCAACATTTTTTCAAGTTCATAGAGTTTCCAGAGACATGTTGTTTAGGAAGTGGATGCCACTCCTGCCTCTAAATTGGAAATTTAAATAAATCTAAATCATGCTGTTGTTGTTATATGCTTACAAGTCACTTGTGACTTACAGAAACTCTGGGTACAATAGTCTGAACCCTGCTTTATTAGAAGGATGTCTCTGACACAGTTACCTCCCTTACTCCAGTCACTGAGTCAATCCATCTCATTGAGAGTCTTCTTCTCTTGCACTGTGTCTTCACCCTTCCAAGTGTGATGTCCTTCTCCAAGGACCGTTTTCTCTTTGCAACATGTCTAAAGTCTGTCCGATGAAGCTTCAACATCCTTGCCTCCAAAGAGCAGCCTCTCCAGGATGAACCTGTTTGTTCTTCTATCAGTCCATAATATATTCAATATTCTTCTCCAGAACCAGAACTCAAAGGCATCACTTATTCTTCTCTCATCCTTAGTCATTATCCAGCTCTCTGATTCATAGCAAGTAATTGGGAAGGTGCACCCTAGACCCTAGTGTCCAGACTGACAGCCTGACACCCCTGCACTTCAGTATTCTGAAGAGGTCTTTGACAACAGATTTTCCTAGTTCAGTTCGTGTTTTGCTTTCCTGGCTGCTAGCACCAAGAGTGTTGATTATGGAGCCAAGCAAGCTGAAGCTGTTAACAATCTCAGTATCTTCACCATCTGTTATGATGCTGCCATTGGCCCAGTGGTGAGAATCTGGTTACTTGATGTTGAGCTTCAATCTATATTGAAGGCTGCATTCCTTGCCCTGAAGAAAATTATTTGGGTCCTCTTCAGTTTCAGTGAGCAAGGTTGTGTCATCTGAATAATGCAGGTTGTGGTAAGTTTTCCTCCAATTCCAATGTCACATTCCTCCTCATGGAGCCCCGCCTCCTGGATGATCTGGTTCACATATATATTGACAAGGTATGGAGATAGGATGCACATCTGGTGTGTGCCTTTCTTGATTTGGCCCCATGCAGTGTTTCCTTCCTCTATTCTGATGACTGCCTTCTGGTCCAAGTAAAGGTTTCAAACCTTAGAGATAGTGCTTTTTGTTTTAATTGCCTTTACCAATTTAAAGCAGTTTTCATCTGAGTTTCACCAAAAAGCTTAGCCTAGGAAAAAGCCTTTTACAAAATAACCAAAAAACCCAAAAAAAAAAAAAACAGAAAACACAAAGACAATACCTTTGAGCCTTTAGCTTTAGTAAAAGACACCAATAAGTTGTTACTAAATTGAATGCATTCAAAATGAAATAAGACCATATACCAAAACGATACTGATATGTGTGGCCATAATGACTGACACTTATAAAGTACTTAATGGTAGTAAATATAATGCAATTGCTCCTTTAAAGATAGAAATACAGTTCATGAGTGAGTGTTTGCAGATGTGTCTCTATATCTATGTCTGTATGTGTATCTGTCATTATCTGAAAAGGCTATGCTGTCATCCCGAAGGTGCCCGGTTTGAATCCACTGGCTGCTTAGTGGGAGAAGGATGGCAGTCTTCTCCTGTGCTATTAACTGTCTCTGAAAACCCACCTGAGGTTCAGCTGTGGGTCAGTTCTGACCTGACAGTACACAACAATAATAAGCTTAAGTAGAAGATTTTAATTATCATAGTTTTGTAAATGAAGTGTCCTTGAGAGGCCTAAGCAATATGGCTGTCTCTTGCTAATGTAGAAGTTGGTAGTTCAAGTCCACTCAGGGGCATCTGTGAATCTAACTGAAAACAAGCAAAAACCCAACAAAACCCGAAAGAGCCAGTGAAAACTCTAAGGAACATATAACTCTACTTCTTAGCATTTTCATTTAGTAATTTCTCTAACAATATAGCTTGACTTTTTGCTTGTAATGATGCCTTATCTAACCCAAGTTATCATTTTCTCTGCAAACATTTAGATCTTCAAGTTAGGCTAAGCTCAAAGAGGAATGTGTGGATGAAGGAAAAGTAATCAAACAAAGCTAACAAAATACTTCAGTGATTTTAATGATATCTTAAATAATTACTGTCAGTATTCTAAATTATGTGGGTTTTTTTCTCCCAACGATAAAATAATAGAAAAGTTAAATCCTACACAAGTAGCCTTGTATAGCTGTAAGACTTTTTTGTTTGTTTGTTTTAATATCTTAAGAAAGGAATTTCCCTTAGCCTAGAAGAAATTCCCTTAAAGGAATTTCCCTTACCAAATGAATGTATTTTTTTGCTCTTTCCCATCTGTTCCCAGAATCTATGATTGGGATTAACTTACTTACTCTCCTTTTAGTCACAGTGTGTGACTAGTAATGACTGTTTCTGGAATACTGATAAAATCAGAACTAGTCTAACACATAACCAGCACTCCTCAGAATAAAATGAGAATGGTAAACTTGGATTCCAATGCCATGTCCCTTCCTTTTAGAAGCTGCTACATTTCTCAAGACAGCAAGATAGATTTTAAAAGCTTATATCCCCTGTCTCTCATATACTGTTATACAGAAACTGTTGCATTGTGGCTTTCTGTATTTTTTTTAAAGATTGAAGATCTAAAGTCAACACTGGATCCTTCTAGCATCTCTTTGGTGATCTCTTTAAGTAAGTCATAAACCAGGGCATAAGATTCTGCAAGAAATGAGTAAATCTATTCTTTATTAAAACTTATCCAGGTATTTGGGTCCTTTAAAGTTAACAAATTTGCAAACAGTTGTCTTCAAATATTTCTTTTGTTTGTGATTGTTGTTGTATTATGTGCTCTTGAGTCTACGAGGACTCATACTGACCCTATTAATAATCGATCAAAACTTTGCCCTGTCCTGTGTATCTTCATGATCTCTGACATGCTCATTCTCATGTTATAGCTAGCTACTGGATAGCTTGATTTGTATCGCTGCTTCAGCAGTCAACTTGTCTAAGGGAGAACACATATTCATTACACCCTTTCTACTTTTTGTCATTGCCTCGCTAACACCTTAAAATGAATAATGTGTTGCTTCTGAGTCAGAGCCAACTCATAGTTGAGCCTCCAGTAGCTTTTCAGAGGTTGTCAATTCCTCCCACTGCGCATCTCATGGATCCAGACCTCCAGCTTTGGGTTGACAAGGCAACAGCTCAAGAATGTGTTTGTGCTCAGCAGCAGAGGAACAAGCAGGCCTGGGGACACAGTGTCTAAGGTCAATGGTTCAAATCCAGGAGCTGTTTCATGGGAGAAAGATTCAGCAGCTAGCTTCTGTAAAGATTAGCAAAGCAAGCAAGCAATTGTAGTTAGAACCTCTAGCAGGTTTATTGAGGCTATAAAACACTCAAGAAGACTTTGCCCATGATTATCACATAGCAAAACCATGGAGCAATTCTTCTTCATTCTACAAGGTCTCTATGAGTAGACTTGATTGAACATAACAGCAGCAGTAGATGGATTATTCTGTACTGAGAGAGAAATTCATGCATGTTTAACTCTAACAAGACCTCTGTGTGGTATATTTTAAGATTCCCATTTTATGAAGTAAGGAAAATGAGATAGAGCCAAGTTAATTAAATTTTCAAAATTCTGTATCAAGGAAGTGGTAAAGTTCAAATTAGAGCACAATGTTTTTATAGCTCCAGAATTTTTGCTGTTAACCTCTAAACTTTCATTTATTCTGTTTGTCATAAGGGGACTTTTTTTTTTTTTGGTCTTTCTCACCTTTTCTAGGAATGTGCTGGCAAAGATAAAGGTGTAGCAGTGCTTGGGGGTTTCAGATTGTGCTATAGATTCTTTGTTGCTGCCTTTGTTGAAGCCATGGACAGGGAAGTATATTAGTATTACTGCAAGAAGTAAATCTGTCAAGAAATCTCTTGCCTTTGGTTAGATTACTTTTATATTGACCTCTTCAGTTTATTCAAAGTCCATATCTGAAGTATCAGATCATGATTTCATATCATTTCTGCTTATTATTTACTACTGCAGAGTTCTCTGTGACTCCTCCATCCACTCTTACCATCCTCCCAATCTTAACAAAGGGAATTTCAATACTTAAATGGTAAAAGAACTTTATTTATTGTTCTAGAATTTAGCACTTGGTCATGCATGGTGATTGACCATTTTTGTAATCTAAGCTTTCTTTTCACAGCTAGATTGTAAGTGTCTTCAAAACTGAGATGGTAATGTTATACAGATTTGTATGTAAGCTGGAATTGATACACAATTTTGCCAAATGTGCACTGCATGAGATTGTGTACTTTAATTCATTTTGAACACTATTCTGTTTGAAGTTGTTTGAACAGAGAAAGGGGAAAATGAAAAATATGTTGACCATGTAAATATTCATACACATGGACTATGGTAACATTTTTTTCTCTAGTTGTTGTTTACCATCCAGTGAGAACTGACTCATAGTTTGCCCTCAGAGGGTTTTCAGAGGCAGTATATCATACAGGAGGAGATTGTCCATCTTTTTCCCCCAGAGAAGCTATTGGATTTGAACCATGTGCCTTGAGTTGACAGCACAACTCCTTACCGCAATGCCATCAAAGACAATTCAAATATAAAGTTAAACTCTTAGCAACATGGTCTATGGAATTAGTAAGCAGTAACAAACTGTACTGCTCAATGAAGTAATCTACCCAAATGAGAAAAGTGGAATTTGAATCAAAGCATAGCTTTCTACTGAAATGTAGTTTTCAGTTTTGAGATTCAGAAACAAACACACTGTTGTGGTATCAAGTCTGACACCATCAGTTTTCTGAGATTGTAAATCTTTATAGGAGGAATATTTCCATCTTTTAAATTAAGTTATTAAATATGTGACCTGGCCTCTTAGATTATCTCTAGTAAGTATTTTGTCCAAATTGGCATGAAAAAGACCCAAGAAACTTCCCTTGCCTGACTGCCACCAAAAGGAGCCACCATGGAGACACCAGCCATCCCACTCGCTTAGCTGGCTGACTTCCGGAGTGGAGGGAGACTCCAGTCCCTAAGTGAAGGATTTAAAGCTAGTGCCTGGACCAGGCTCTGCAGGCTCCATCCCACCCTTACTTACCCTTACTCTAAGGGTCAGGGTCACCCACTGACCTTTGAAGGGCAAAAAGAACAATAACACACAACAAAAATGACCCCAACACTTATGAATGGTATGTGAAAATCTATAGAAACTAAAGATTATTAGTAGGAAATGGAAGGTGGGGAAAGTGGAGTTTTTTACCGTAGAGAAGTGGGGTTATATTAACATTAGTGGAATAAATTGGAAAATCATTGTGACAATAGTTGTACAACATTAAGAATGTGATCAAAAGTCACTGAAGTATGCATGGAGAAATTGTTAACTGACATTTCCCCCCGTTGAGTCTGTATGTGTGTGTAATCCTCTCCCATTGTACCCTACTCACAGAAGATGGAAAAATAAAAAGCATGAGTACAGTATTCACTTTTCATATTGATGTTTGTTGCAGGGGTGGGGGTGGGGGGAGAACACATTTCTTTACTAGAATGGAGAAGGGATGATTGACCTTAAATTTAAAAAAAAATGCTTATTGCATTGAGGCTGCAAAAATATTGCATAAGAGTCTTTATATAGAGATTCATTATTCATGGACTTTTAATTTTAAAATAAGCATGAGGCATGCGGAAATCATTAAAAGGGAGCAAAGTCTTGGGAAATAGAATATTTCATGTGTAATTTATGTACATAGTTCCTATATATAAACAATAAGTGTATGTGTGTGTATAAGATGTAAGAGGCAAAACCTACTTTTGGTTGTGTTTATATAAAACAGATAATTTCATGATTACATTTCTCATTCTGTGTGTCACCTACAGTATTTCTCCTCATAGTTGTTGGACAACAAGCTTTGACATTTTAAGAGCCTACAGATGTCATAATTAAGCTTAGTAATCAGCCTCGAAATAAACACATAAATAACCAGGGATCAGAAAGGTCAGTAACATGGTACAGAAGAAACACGAAATCCCGGGTGCTTGTTTCTAATAAAAAAGAAAGAACTTTGTGCAGTTCAAAGCATGTCATTCCTTACATATGCTCAAACGAAATATGAAAGAGGAAAATTCTCTCCAAATGATTAATGCAACATTTTACAAAGGACATATGGATGTTCTTATAATTTAATAGGGGAAGGAGAATTTACCTGGAATCAATTATAGAAAATTTGGCAAAATGGAAGTGAAATATTCATTTTTTAGTCTTTTTATAATTACATTTGTAACAAACTTTGGAAAAAATCAAACAGGATCAGATCAGATTAATTTCAGGCAATAAGAAATAATTGTATTCAAATCATTGTTGTTGGTGGCAGTTGATGTCCAGTTTCTTTCAACTTGTAGTGACTCGATGTGTACAGAGTGGAACAGCTCTGTAGACCTTTCAGGGTTGTGGCCTTTTGGAAACAGTTCACCAACCCTGTGCTCATAAGTGCTTCTAGATGCCTTTTAACCAATTGTCCAGCACTTGGAAGTTCATGCCACCCTACCATATTTTACCTTCTACCAAGATTCTGGCAAACTCTGTAGGCCTAATGGGTAATGGATGGTGTTGCCAATCCAAAGAGAAGCAGTTTTAACCTATCAGTTGTCCCTCAGCAGAAAGATGCAGTCTTCTGTCATTCATTTTTCAATCTCTGAACACTTGCTGGAGGGTCAGTGATGAGTCATTTCTAGTCGCAGGCAATAAATGAGTGACCAAGATTTTGACTCTATTTCTGTATACTTCAACTCAATGCCATCCAATCAGTTCTGACCCAGAGTGACCCTCCCTCAGTATTTTTTTTTATGCTCTACATTACAAAGAGATGAGCTTGAGCCTGCCCATGTCCCCCAAAGAACTGGTGGATTTGAACCCCTGGAAGCACAGCATTTTTATTAGCAACATAACACCTTATCTGACTAAGCCACCAGAATGAGAAAGTCGAATTCTGACAGAGTAGATTCATTTTGCTTTGTACTCATTTCTAATACTGTCACTTTTCGTGTTCCTCTCTGCCCTTTGCGCCCCCCTTACCCAAAGCCAAGCCAACAATTTGTATGAGTTTTTGTCATTTGGACAATTTTAGGCTTGTTTTTCTCTGCTTTGAAATTTTCATCTGTGATGAAAATAAGCAGCTCATGACTAACTTTGAAGTCAGCATTTTAAACTTAACAAATGATTGACCTTGGATTTTAAGTTGCAAGGTGATGAGAACTCAGTAAAGAGGTTTCTGTATGAGGTTGGGTAGGAGAAAGGCTTCATGGCACCTTGCAGTTATGACTATAGACTATAGAGGAGGAGAGGGCAGTGGTCACATTGCCTCATGCTCGCAAGCAAACACATTGTGTGACTAACTGGGAAATGGGTCCTTGGTGAATTAAAGTTGGTGAGTGAGTGAGTTAAATATTTTCTAAAAGTAAGTAGATGAGCTACAGAATAATTTAGGTTAGGCTTTTTCAAAGCATTTCTTTAAGATTTCTATGACCAAAGAAACAAAAAGACAATAAAAGTACTGTAACTATTCACTGTGGAATTGCCTCGTGGAGGATGTGGTTTCTGTGCCAAGAACAAATATGAAAAATACCATTATACCTCTTCAGCACAGCTAATCACAGTGCAATGCATGTCCATCAGTTGATCTTTTTGAGGAATTAAGGGAAATTCAAAAGAAAGATTATCATGGGTAAACAATGAGAGCTTAGATATCTTGCCTATTGGCCTGAGGTCTCTCCATCCTTCCTGCAGCGTTTACTTTCTGTATCAAGAGTTAATTAAGGTGAAACATGAGGTAATGAGGGCTAATCCTCCTGGCCTCCTGCTGGCCTGTTGCCTCCCAGGCCATTGCCTCCCCAATGTATTTTCACCATTTCAGAAGGAAAAGCAGATATGCTCTAAGTGATGCTCATGATTATTTCAGACATGATTCCTAATCCTTTAAGGCTGCTATTATTTTTTTAATAATACCTTTGCACTGAAAAAGCATAAAGAATAACAATGTCCATATTACATTTAGACATAAAAGAAAACCAGAACTTCATTAATATGTATTTGATCTCTGATGAAATTATGTTACTTTTGTTTGCTTAATGTGTAAGTAAAAATGAAATGTAATTTAGTATAATCAAAACTTTAGCTTTGAGCTGTTTCCATGTTCTTGCTTAAGTGAATAATGCTGCCATGAATGTTGGTGTACAAATACCTGTTTGTATGTCAGTTCTCATTTTCTCACGGTATATTCCAATTAGTGGAATAGCTAGATCATATGGAATTTCTATGTTTTGGCTTTTTGAGGAAACACCAAACTGCCTTCCACAATGGTTGTACCATTTTACAACCCTACCAAAAATCTGTAAGTGTTCTTTTCTTTCTCATCACATCCTCTCCAACATTTATTACTTGCTGTCCTGTTAAACTTTGCCACTGTTACTGGAAGAACATGGGAACAGCTCAAATGTCCAACCACAAATGAATGGATTGAGAAATTATGGTACATTCACACAATGCAAGACTATGCAGCATGCAGGAGCAATGATTGTGTAAATTATTACCTAATTTGGGAGGAGAGCATTATGCTGAGTGAAATAACACTTGCACAAGGTCAAATATTGTATAAAATCATTATTGTAAAATGAGTGTAAGGATTCAAGGAGGGAGGTGAAGAGTGGAAGCAGAAGGATGAGGATATGCGGGGAAAGGGGAAATAATCGTGGAGTTATACAATTTGATGGGTGGGGGTTGAGGGAAATTGAAAGAATCTGTTCTGGAAAACAATGTATATAAATTTTGTAAATAAACTAGTATAAAAAATGTCAACTTGGGGAAGGGGAAGGGAGACTGAGTGGGTAAAAATGTGCATAATGAATGAATGAAAATCTAAATTTTCTGTAAACTTTTGTTAAAATCACAATTTAAATAAAAATTTTATTTAAAACAAACAAAACCTTTAGCTTGAATATACTAGAAAGTTATGTCCTATTCAAGGAAAAATTTTTATACAGATTTTTTTTGTCAATGAACTGTGCCTTTTTGAGTGTGCCTTAGCACAAAGAGGGGAAGAAGTTAGGGAGAAGGACATTTCTAAAACGGCATTCACGTGTTTTATCCAGGGCTTTGGCAGGGTTTTTCTGGTTCAATCCCCCACTGAGAACCTGTATTTCCACCCAGACATACAGAAGCTTTGATGGAGTACTGCATTAGGTGGTGGGCTGCTAACTGAAAGATGGGCACCAGACAGACCCTAGAGAAGGATGTGCATTCTCCTCCCATAAAGATACACAATGTCAGAAACCTGGCAGGAAACAGAGTAGTCAGTTTGGGTTATTGGGATCTACTGATCCAGAATCTAGACTTTTAACAAGCTTTCCAAGTGGTTATTATGGATGCAAGAATATACATACATGGATCATCCAAATACCTGTAAGAATCACCTAGGGATCTTGATAAAGTGAAAATTCTGATTCTGTTGATGTAGAATAGAAATTCTCATCAGGAGGGCAAACCGGAATGATCTGATTTGAAGCTCAGGTTTTACCCCTTAGGAACCTTCTGTCCTTTGTAATGCAACAAATGGATCTTTAGGTAGTGATTTATCCATTATCCTTAGAATAAATCCAACTCCAGATGTTAAATATATTTAACATGGTGGTTTGAATCCACCAGTTTATCCAAGGAAAAGGATGGGCAGTCTTGTCCCATGCGATTTACAGCCTCTGAAACCACTGGAGAGTCAGCTGTGGATGACTCTCAGGCACACAACAACAACAACATATGGGTCATTGATTGTATTTTTCAAAGTTGAAATAAAAGCGTATGATTTTCCATGCATACCTTTGATTTCTTATTTTCCACCCCTAATGGAAAAAGCATGTATTCCAATCTGTCAGCTGCTTTGTGGGAGAAAGCTGGAAAATCAACTCCCATATGATTTACTGCCTCTAGAGAGTTTGTGATTTACTACCTGCTGGAGAATTAGCCATGAGTTGGTCCCACCTCAACAGTACACAACAACAGTAGTCCTTGGAGAGAGACATCATGTTGGGGAGAATAGAAGGTCAGTGAGAGAGAGGAAACTCCTCAACCAGAGGCACTGACACAGTGACAGCCACAGTGGACTTGAACACGACAGAGGTTGTGAGGATGGTGCAGAACAGAGCGAGGTTCAGATCTACTCTTCGTGAAGAGCCTATGAATTGTAGTCGACCCAACAGCGTTTAACAGAAGTGCATGTGTGCATATATTTGTATACATGCATCACACGCACATACACACACGTCTAATAATCTCTGTAGGAAGTTGTGCTGATAACCTAAAGGCAGAGCCTTTCTGTTGGATCTAATTCATCATCAGCTCTGCGGTAAAAGAAGGATGCTCTCCCCCCATGTCATTTACAGCCCCTGAAAACCCACTGGAGGGTCAGATAGGGGTTTGTTTTGACTTAATGGTATGCAACAACTATGTATGTATATGTGTGTGTATTCTGAATATTTAAACTAATATCTATATTACATTATCATATATATATATGAATACTAAGATGTGTGTGTGTGTGTGTGTGTGTGTGTGTTAAAGTCTTTTACTATAGGGAGTACAACCAAAATGTTCCTTAAAGGTAAGAATGGTGATACTTTATCTAACATACTTCAGACATTGTTTTAGGAGTGGTTATTTCCTGAAGAATATTTGGAAAAGTAGAAGGACAGTGAAAACCAGAAAGACCCTAAAGTAGATGAACTGGCAGATAAAGGCAGCAACTGGTTTAAGTGTAGCAGAGATTGTGAGGATGATGCATGATCGGGCATGGCTTTGTTCCCTTGTCACTGTGGATCAGAGCCAAGTGGAAGGCATCTAACAATACCACCTGAGCTCAGTAGCACTGCTGCAACCAGTTGCTAGTGTGCAGCTACTGTTTCTGGGTGTGATACAGCTAATACCATTGCTACTAGTTATTTGACCAGTACATAAACTTCTATTTAGTGACCAATTATGAAACCTCTGAATGTCTGATCCTTACAGTTTTCTTTTTAATGTGAAAATAAACATAATTTATATCCTATAACATTTAAATCTGTAAGAAACTCGAGGTAGTATTGCTTGTGTTTATTTAATGAATTTGATGTCATTTCCTTAAAGTGGATGTGGGGTGTCTCCTCCTGCAAAATTGTAATGAAAGCATTGCACCATGGCATTTAGGGCTATATCAGAAGAGATTTCCTATTGATCCCAGCGGCGGGGATGAGTGCCCTAGAGAATAAATGAGGTGACTTTATGAGGCTCCCTGTCATCAAGGATTTAGCTGTTTCATTTGCAGATTCCTGTAAATGTTCCCTAGATTCATGGCCAGTGATTTTCACTAGAGAAGGACTAGGCCCTGGGTAAGCAAATGACTCTTTGTCATTAATGGTTTCAAGAAACATTAAAAATATCCTGGCAGCTCAATTGATTCTGACAAAGCTATGGAGCCCAACTGCCATGTATCTGCAGCTAATATTTTCAATTTTCATTCCAAGGAAAGAGTCAAAGTGAATAATATGCAAAGCACTCTCCAGCGCACACATGCAGACACCAATTTTAATCACCTGGATGTCCAGGGTAAAGCTTTAATTTGAAGTCTAATGTGTTTCACACTTAGAATTACAAAATAAAACACAAGTAAACTGGAAAAGTACTTTGTGTGTAATTAGAATTATATCTGCTCATCTTCACTTTCTTAATTGGGTTGTCTTCTAAGTGATCAGTAAACAACATGCACTAGCTAATTGATACAATGGTAAAGTTCATGCAGTGGTAAAAATTACCAGCTGCCTGATGATTTTTAAGTATAAGTATTTAATAACAACAATGAAAAATAACCATAATTTGAGGCTGACTGTAGTGACCCTGAAGAACAGGTTAGAAGTAGAGTTTCCTAGATGATGATTTTTTAGTGCAGACCATCATGTCGTTCTCCTGTCAAACAGCTGGTGCTTTTGAACCACAGGTGGTTTTGGTTAGCAGCTGAATGCTTTCACCAGTGTACCACTAAATCTTTAAAAGTTCTTGAGACTTAACAGATAATTGGGTCAATAGTTCACTCTGAAGACGTTTGTTTTGAAGCATTTAATACACTTTTTAATATTTAAGTATCTTGACTTAATGTGAGGTTTCAGGTTCCTAATTCTTATCATTAGTCTTAACATTTCACTGAGAAGTGTGCTGGAAAAATATGTATCTCATTTTCTTGACTCATATTGATTTTTGTGTTGAGGGACTAGCCGAGATACAGTGTTATATAGAGTAAAGCATTCGGTAATTGAATGTCCTTTCTCATAAGGACAGAGAAGAAATACAATAGTTTAGCACTACTTTTTAGGGTTCCTCAGCTCCGGACATTGCTTCCTAGCCTCCAGAAGAACAGCTTACTTTCCAGTTTATATATTTGTCCAGAGTCATTCCATAGGTGTTCTAATATGTTGCAGGTATAGGTGTAACATTATAATATTTATGTTTGCTACAATATAGTTATATTTATTAAAATTGCAAATATCTATAACCTCTTTTCCATTATACATAGGGTATTTGAAGGTCTGTTATTTTAGAAGTAAATGGCCAGTCCATGATCTATTGAAACCTGCCCACCATGACTGACCTTGCTGGTGTTTGAAATACATTTGGCATAGCTGATTTTGTTCTTATTCTTTGATTTTATAATTCCAGGTGGTTGGAAGTACAATAGTTTAGCACTACATTTTTTGTTACCATACTGTGCTTTGTCTTCACAGGCTACCCTTTGAAGTCTGTTCACTTCAGTTATTCCATCATTTCTTCTTTTGCTTTATTTTTCCTGCATTCAAGAACAAGTTTTGGAGACTGATGAAATCCATTGTGATCTTTTCCTTTCTTTTTTTCTATCTTTTTAATGATCTTTTGCACTATTCACAGATGAAGTCCTTAATGTCATGTCACAACTCATCTGGTTTTTGGTCATTAGTGTTCGATGTATCAAATATATTCTTGAGACAGCTTTTAAATTTAGGTTGAATAATGTATGACAAGAATCTGGAACAAGGAGTGCTTTGCAGAGTAGGCTTGGAGGGATGAGTAGAGGGAAATATCTAACAATGAATTAAAAAATAATATAATAAAAACAAAACAAAAAAAATGATATCCAAAGAGGGAAGGTTTGAGGATAGGGTAGCTGATTGTGGAGAGGAGGGGGATAGCAACAGAGTCACAGAGTTCTGTGGTTGGAGGGGTAGGGTAAAAACACAATGTAAACAAAAGATTGTTATTATTGTTATTTGCCGTAGAATCATCTGTGACTCTTAGTGACGCTTTGTAAAACAGCTCTAAACCCTGCTTTATTCCTGTGCCAATCTCACTGTTTTCAACACACCTATCCCCATTACCCCAGTCACTGAATCAATACACCTCATAGAGAGTCTTCCTCTCCTGTGCTGTCCCTCCACCCTCCAAAGCATGATGTCCCTCTCCCAAAATATGTCAAAAGAAGCTTCAGAATCTCCTTGCCTCCAAGGAGCAGCCTGGTATTACCCTCTTAAGGACCTGTTTGTTCTCTTACCAGACAGGCATCTCTAGTTATTGTCCAGCTCTCTGGTGTGTAGAAAGTGATTGCAAAGACAATTGCTTGTATCAGGTACACCTTAGTCTTCAGACTGATATTTTGGGGAGGTCTCCGACAACTGACTTTACCAATGCAATACACCTTTTAATTTCCTGGCTGTTGGTGCCAAAAGTGTAGATTATGGAGCCAAGTTAACTAAAGCTGTTAACAATCTCAATCTCTTCACCATCTATCATGATTCTCTCAGTTGGCCTGGTGCAGACCAATAAAAATATGTAAGTATGATGAACTCAAAGTCATATTTTGGCTCTTTGGATTTTTTTCACTCTCTTCAACTTTAATTTTAACTTGTATAAGAATAATTGATGGTCTTTTTCATAGTCAACTCCTGATTGTTGTTGCTATTGTTGACTTTTTCCCATCTTTTTGTTTAGATGTAGGCACTCTGATTCAGAAAATCGATGTTTGTAGTTCCTATTATAATTTTTTCAAGAAGTACTTGTAATGAATAAATGATTAAATCTATAAAATTCTCTCATACCATTTCTGGAACTATTGCTGTCACCAAGGCCTTATTTTCCAGTTACTAGTCCTTTTTCTTTGTTTCCACGTTTTTCATTCTACTCACCAATTATTAGGGAACTCTCATGCTGAATGATAAGGAGATGCACTGCTAGAACAAAGGCGGGTGGTTTGACCCTCCCAGCTGCTGCACGGGAGGAAGGTGGACAGCATTCTCCCGTGTGATTTACAGCCTTTAAAAGCCTACTGGAGGGTCAGCTAGAAGCCTGTTCCAACTCAGTGGCATCAAACACCACCACCAGTTATTATTAATGATGCATCAATTGCATGTCTGATCAATTTCAGACTGAAAAAGCCGATAGAAATATCCAATATCTTTTTCTTTCGCTTTAGTGGTGTTCATGTTTGAATAAAAATTGTATTAAAGGTGATTTTCTTGCATGTGCTTGCATGGTATCCTATCACTGACAGCAGTGTACTTTAGGGTAATTATTAATACGTTCGTTTGAAGGTGAATGTACTGTTCCTCTTCAATTGTCATTCTCAGCATAGTAGCTCATATGATTGATTAAAAAATGGCCAATTCCAGTCCATTTTATCTCACTAATGCCTAGATTATTGAACGTTATCACCATTTTATTGTTTTTTTACAACTTCCAATTTACCTCGATTCCCACATCATACATTCTACATTATTACTGGATGTTTACAGTTGTTTCTCCTCCTTTTGAGTCTTACTACACTAGCAAAGGAAAGTCCTTCATTGGGTGAAAAGCATTACTTACTCCCTGTCATTGTGGTAGACTAGACTTTGAGGAGGGAGCCCTTCCCCAGTCATATTTTTGAGTCCCTTTCAACCTGTGAGACTTATCTTCTGGCACTCTATCCAACAATGTTCCTCTGTTATTCATAGTGGTTTTAAGGGCTTCTTATCTCATAAATAATTGTCCAGTCCTTCTGTGGAGGCAAGGATTCTGAAGCTTCCTCTGACATACTTTGGGCTTGTAGCAAGGAGGGACCAGTGCTTGGAGAGGGACGTCATGCTTGGGAGGGAGGGTGAAGTAGTACTGCCAGAGAGAAAGACTCTGGATGAGATGGATTGACTCAGCCACAGGGGTAATGGGGGTAGGTGTGTCAGAGACAATGAGGTTGGCTCAGGGGTCAGAGCTGTTGGTACCTAGGGTAGCAATGAGTTGCAAGTGACTCAACGGCCCAATCACAACTTTTTAGTGTGGAAACTTCTTAGTCTGCTGAAACCTGTACATCACAAATGATCCTATTGCTATTTGAAAGACAAGTAGGATAACCTCCAGCATCACAGAAACATGAAAGCCACCATAGTATGGCACACTGACAGAGGAATCGTGTATATAGCATGGTTTTATTTATTGATAAGACAAGATTTCAAAAAATATGTTGTGAAGGAGACCAAAAGTGTGCTGCATTGCGTATTTCATTCACATTTTAAATGATTGTTTAAAATGTGAAAGAGACTATCATGTACTCATGGATATAGTTTCCTCAATAAACAAAGCAAACATGGACTTACATTTGCTTACTTACTATTCTGCAGTGAGAAGTTACACATGGGCTGTGGTAAACTTGACCTGTCAGGTGTCTTATATTAAAATATATTTTTCCTCCCGCTCCCCTTTCAAGTGACATTTTGAAGTCCTAGGAGTGTCTAGTGTTGAAAACGGTTTATATATTCAACTGCTTACCCAAAGGTGGAAGGTTTGAGTTCACCCAGAGGTTTCTTGTAAGAAAGAACATAATAATCTACTCCCAAAAATCCAGCAATTGAAGACTCCCTGGAGCACATTTCTACTCTGACACACATGGAGTTGTCATGAATCCGAACTAACTTGATAGCACCTGGTTCTGATTTGTGTTGTTGAATTTTAAAAATTTGGCAAGCCACACCATATAAGCAAATGCATATTAATAGGTAAGGGAGCCTCATACCTTCCAGGGATGTTTTTGATTTAGAAGGGGAGAGTTATTAACTCACATGGAATTCACACTGGTTAGATTTCAGCCAGTTTTACAAGTACTTTGAGGCAATGTGCGAATGAGCATTTGATTAAAGCAGTCTCCATAAATCAAATAAATCTGTAGCTCTTTTGATCTACATCCCTGACAAAAGGAAGAAGTGGCTACTGCCAGAGTCACACCAGCCTTCCACCTGGAGATTGATGCCCAGAGGGCTCTGAATGTTTGTATGTTGGAAAATGCTGGTGCAGTAGGATAGTGCTTCCATCTCTAAGCTTGTGGCTGTTGTTATGTGCTTTTGTTATGAATGGAGGCTTGGGGTTTCAGGGGCAGTTAATTGCATGGGAGGAGAGTGCTTATCTTTCTCCCATAAAGAAACTGGTGGATTCGAACCACATGCGTGAGGGTTAGCAGCACAGCTCCTTATCACAAAGTCAACAAAGTTCCCTGAGCTCTAAGCTAATATCATCTCTAAAGCTATGGTTATAAAACTTGTCTCTGAGACACAGAGACAGGACTTGAGACATATTGTTGTTGCGGAATGTTTGTTTAAAATTAGGATTCCAGACCCTCTTTTCTAATTCCTCCCAAGATTTACTGTATCAAAACTCTTTAGAAAAGACCCTGGTTCAGGAGACATCAGGTCCTTAGGTGGCCCAAGGTTTGAGGTTGCTCTGAAGTTTCTCTGTCAAAATAATTCTGGCAATCGTGGGCTCTTCATCAAAAAGTGTTTCTGACACACCCAAGCCCAGGGCAATCTCTGAGAAGCTAAAACTAAGGATTCTGAGTTTAAAAGCTGGAAGTTTTAGCAAAGGGCTTTACAGCTCCATCCTGTCAAGGCTGATCCCCAAATGCCTTCCTAATCCCTTTCTTGGGGGCTTTCTGCTCACTCCAGGGCCCCACCTTGTTCTTCCTGTTGTACACAGATGGCTAGACTCTGCCTCAGGGCACTGGGATTGTGAAGCCTGTTCCTTTCCCACCCTGCTTAATGCTTCTTGGCATCTGGGGATGAGTCAGAGCAGATTTTTTTTAAGCCCCGTTTATTTCTTTTTATGAGTATCTGTTGTGCCCAGCACTCTTCAAGACACTGTGTTCTGATGGGAGCAAAAATGGAAAAACTCTCTCCATGGAACTTATTTTCTAAAAAGTGAAAACCCAAGCCCCCTAATTTTCTGTGTAAGAAGGCTGTGTTGTTGTTGACAGGTGTCATCAAGTCAACTATGGCTCATAGTGACCCTGTGAACAACAGATATGAGCCTTGTCCTATCCTGCACCCTCGTCACAATCTCTTCTATATTCCAGCTCATTGTGACAGACACTGCATCAGTTCATCATGTTGAGGGACTATCCTTCCCTGACATTCTTCTCATAGCCAGTGAAGTCTACCCAAGGAACAATTAATGTTAATTGGAGATAATTGAAACTATTTTTACTAGCATGCGCTGGGTTTTGCAAGGATGGGTTCCTACTAATAACGCGATTCAAAAATGTGAACTGAAATGTAGTTACTGCTGTTACATGCTGTCAAGTTAACTATGGCCCATAGTAACCCTATGGACAGTGGCTCTGAACCTTGCCCTGTCCTGAGCTATCCTCGCCATCTCTGACACACATGACCCCATTGCCACAGTCACTGTTTCAATTCGTCTCATCCAAGGTCTTCCCCTCCTGCACTGTCTCTCCATCCTTCCAAGCATTATGTCCTTCTCCAAGGACTGGTCTCTCCTAGTGACATGCCCAAAGTATGCGAGACAGAGCTTCAAAATATTTGCTTTCAAGAAGCAGCCTGATTTCACTCTCTCCAGGACACACCTCTTTGTTCTCTTTACAGTCCATGGTATGTTTGATACTTTCTCCAGCACCACAACTCAAAGATCCTCCTTCTGTCATCCTTAGTCCAGATCTCAGATGCATAGCAAGCAGTTGAGAAGAACATGACCTCAATCAGGTGCACCTTTTCTCTAGACTGACATCATTGCTCTTTAGCACTCTGGAGCGTTCCTTGACAGCAGGTTTTCCCAATGCAACTTCTCTTTTGATTTTCTGACTGCTGGTGCCAAGAGTGTCGAAATAAAAGTATAGATTATTTTAAGCCAGGAATATGTTCTTTTCTGTTGAAACTAAGTCATTGCTGATCCTTCACTAAGTTTTCAGAGGCTGCAAATTGCATGAAAGGAGAGTACCTTTCTCCTTTGGAGAAACTGGTAGATTCAAACTGTGTGCCTTTGTGTTGGCAGCACAGCTCCTTACCCCCAATCCACCAGATAAAAGTCATGAAAGAGAGCAAAAGAGCTGGCTCTGTGGGTGGTAGCTGGGCAGTTAGAGGTCTGATTTTTTAATAAACTGAACAGAGAAAGACTGTTGTTGTTGTTGTTATGTGCCATCGAGTCGTTTGCGACTCATAGTGACCCTGTGTACAACAGCCCTAAACCCTTCTCTGTCCTGTGCCAACCGCACCGCCTCTGACACACCCATTCCAATTACCCCAGTCACGGAATCAATCCACTTCATAGAGGGTCTTCCCCTCTTGTGCTGTTCCTCCACCCTCCAAAGCATGATGTCCCTCTCCAAGAATCAGTATGTCCAAAGTATGTCAGACAGAGCCCCACAATCCTTGCCTCCAAGGAGCAGCCTGGTTTAACCCTCT
>NW_006399831.1:5448063-5451888 GCF_000299155.1 Elephantulus edwardii | reverse complement strand
TGAAGTAGGTGTATTAGAGACAGATAGGTTCAGGAAAGATAGAGGTTCAGAACTATTGTGCATAGGGTCGCTAGGAGTCACCAGCAACTCAGTGGCATATAACAACAACAAAAGAACAGTTCTATTTATTTATTTGTATGGTTTTGAACAGGTGAAGGGTATGTGGAGATTAAAATTCAATTTGAACATAAATTTCTATATCATTTGGGAAAGATGATAATAAACAATTATTTTAGAGCTTATGAAGTAGGTAAGCAAAAATTTAACAGTATTCCCCTAAATATAAGGGCATTCTGACCTACTGAAATTAAGAAATAATTTACTTAGTCAAAATATTATGAGAAGACCTTTTCAATGATAATCTCCTTCCACCTGCATTTTTTTTAAATGACTAGAATATTTATAAATTCTCAGTACATATTTTTTGAAGTAGGGAGTTCTAGTGGGCACTGTGGGACATAATATAGTTGTGTAGATTTTAATTTTTATATTCATATTTATAAGAGAGGGAGATCTGTTGGCCTCGGGGTAAGAATCTGTGCTGCAATCCTGAAGACGTGCTTCAAATCTGCCAGCTGCTCTGTGGAAGAAGGATGAGCAATCTCCTTCTGTGTGATTACTGCCTTTGAAAACCCACTGTAGGGTCAGATATGGGTCAGTTCTGACATGATGGTACAGAACAACATAAAACTATAAGGGATGCATCAAAAACTTGAAAACTCAAACTGATTGCTATCATGTCAAAACCAACTCATAGCTGATCCCCCACTGAGTTTCCATTGCTAGACATTTTTTTTAAATCCACAACAAACAAACAACAACAAACAACTCAGCAAACAACAAAACATTCATCAAATCAATTCACAGTCTTAGGTTGTTAACTGCCCTTGCATTGACATCGTTGCGTGTTGACCTCAGTATATCAGAAGTAAACTGTCCCTAGGCCTGGACAGTCTTCATGATCTTTGATAGATTTGAACCCATAATTGCTGCTGTGTCAGTTCATCTCAGTGAGTATTTCCCTGGTTTTCATTTAACTTTTTCTTTGATCAAACATGTTATCGTCTTCTTGGGATCAGTCTTTTACTGACGACACATCTAAAGTATGACGTTTTGCCATTTTCTCATAAAGAAAGAGCATTATAGTTTTATTTCTTCCCAGCTTAGTGTACTTCTTTTCTAGCAGATTATGTAATAAGTATTTTTTTGCCAACATCACAGTTAAATTGTATCAGTCCTTCTACTCTTTATAAAAAAATCAACTTTCAAATGTGTATTTGGTCATTGGAAGTTCACATTTTGTATTAGACAAACCTTATTTATTAAAGTACAAATCAGCCTTGGAAGTAGTGCAACTTTAGGATGCTCCAAGGATGGTGAAACTTCATCTCATATATTTTGAGCATGTTGCCAGGAGATACCAGTCCTTGGAAAAAGACAGTCATGCTGGGAAAGGTGGAGAGTCAGTAAAAGAGAAGATCTTCAACAGGATGGCTTGACACAATGATTGTTAACAATGGGCTCAAGCATATTGGAGAATCATGAGGATGATGCAGGAAAAGGCAAGGGGCAGATCTGTGGTTCATGCCATCACCAAGAGTCCTAGTCTGTTTGAAGATGCCACCAACAACATTGCTTGTAATCATGACACGGAGTCACTCTTAAAGTCTGTAGGAAATTACACTGTAACCAAAAGCCATATCCCTCTGGCAGTTCCAATCCAGCAGCAGCTCCAGAGAGAGAAAGAGGGGCAATTTCCTTCCCTGGGATTTATAGCCTTAAAACCCACGGGAGGGTAGGCTATGAGTTTAAATTTTTAAATTTAAGATTCCATTAATTCTCTGTAGTTTGTGTGCGTGTGTGTATATATATATATATACACACACACACATACAGTAGTCCAGTAGTCAATATATATCAACATATAGATACAACATATAGATTGTGTGTGTGTGTGTGTGTGTACTGTAGAGTAAGAACCAACCCATAGCTGAACCTTTGGTGGATTTTCAGGGATAATCACACAGGAGATTTCCCATCCTTCTCCCATGGAGTAGCCAGTGGATTCAAGCTGTGTACCTTTGATATTTCAGTGCAGCTTCTTGCCACTAGGCTATCAGAGCTTCGTTATACACATTCTATATATACACTATAATATACTACATTACTGTATATCTATATTACTATATACTATAATACATTTTGAGAGAGAGAGAGAAAGGCTGGAATCCAGTTTGAAAGTTGTCTCCAGCAGCTGGATTCTGTAGAGGCTTGTTTACTGGTTCTGGTGAGGATTAGGGTGGAATGTTGACTTGCTAATTAATGGGAATGAGATGTTATGATTTGACCTCTTATTTAAAAACACTTTTGGTCCCTTGAGCCTGAGGCCCTCAACCTTGGTTCTAATTATTTTTGATCAAGCATTCTTCTAAGTGGTACATTACTGGTCTGTCCATTTGCTGTACAGAGGTAACTCGTGGTATTCGTGATGCTAAACACTGTGATACTGATGTGTCCAATATGATAATGGTTACCCATGATGGACAGTGTTTGGTGGAGCTCCCGATTAAAACAAGCTTGGAAGCAGGAGTGGCATCCAATTCCAAAATGGCCTGCCTCCAGAATCTCTATGAACGTGGCAAAATTATGAAAGTTATACAAGTGTTAAGGTCTTTCATTCATAGGGTTACTATGAATCGTCTACAACTCATAGGCACTTAACAACAACATATGTATACTATAAATACACACCTTCCACTAGGTTTTAAGAGGCAGTAAATATCATGTAAGGAATGTATCCACTAATTCTAAACTAAGGTTTAATGAGTTCTATAAAGTGGCTCAATGTAACATGAGAACCTGTGTTACTATAAAAGTTGAAAAGAAAAAAAAACCAGAAATAACACATAGATATTAATGAAATAAAGCTACATTGTAACAAGAGACTAGAGTGCACCTTGAGCCTTCACCCTGCAGGCTCTTCTGATATTCTACAGTTGCTTTAATATCTGATATCTGTTAACATGTGGAGATTACTAATCCTGCTTTGCAAGAAGATATTGTTCTGGTTAGATTAACTCCCTTAAAATTGTGTCTAAAGGGAACCCAGTTTAACATGTAGAAACACCACTTGTGACTGAGAGCTGACCTGCCCAAGCATCAAGTGCTGTCTGCCATTGTTTTTGCCAAGTGTCATCCTCAGAGTTTCTGCCATGCTTATGCTCTTTGTTACAGTCACTATGTCAATCTAGCCAGGAAAATTGAACTGGAGTACTTTCTCCATGACTCATGCATGCTATTCCATAGTCAATGATGTATCGTGACCCAGAATCCTTTACAACAGATTCCATCTTTGAAGACCAGGTTCATTCACATTTATTCATGATAACTTCTACTATAAGGACTATTTCCCAACTTCTTCACTGTCCCTTCTAAATCTTTGTAAACTCAGAAAATTCAGTGAGGGTTAATGTCATTGTTGCCTTTCACTTCACACTTTACAAAGTAAAACTATTCTTGTGCTTTGTAAAGTATTTTCCATAATATAGTTCTTTCCTTGCTTCTACAGAAGGGCCTGGACTAAAAAGAAACTATATGGACTTTACTATTAAAATAGTAGTCCTGTAGAACTACTCCAAGGCTATAAATCTTTAAGAAGATGTCCTTAACTTTCTTCCAATGGGTGGAAGCAATTTAATCCACTGCACTACTAGGGCTCCTTGAAGATGGTACAGACATAGAAAAGAATGATGCTATAAAAGCTTTTAACTATTAAAATAGTTAAATGAGAGCTGCACAGTTTTGAAACCTTACTATTTGTGTTTA
>NW_006399831.1:5436934-5447963 GCF_000299155.1 Elephantulus edwardii | reverse complement strand
GCTCCAGTGCAATTTTCAGAGTTTCTTCTGACATCCAAAGGAAAATTAAGTGAAGTCCAATAAAATAAAATGGGGGCGGGTGAGGTAACAAAAACCAAGGTACATGGAAATGGAGAGTGGGATGAAGAATGTTCCAGAAAGAATAAAGAGCTAAACAATGACCCTGGCTGAAAAATAACAATACAGTCAATGTGAATGGCGTAGGCTGAATAAGAAAGAAAGAATTCGGTTTGAAGTGAGTTGTAATCTGGGACCAGGCCTTATAATCCTGTGAGATGGGAAAACATTGAAAGGTTTTGGAGAAAGATGGGATATGATCTGTTTTTTCAAAAAAAGAAATCAGTGCAGTTGCTATGTTGAGAATTGCCAAAACAGGAACAACTAGACCATTACAGAGATCCCAGATAGATCTTACCAGGTAAAGGCAGTGAAGATGGTAAGATTCTATTAGAATCTGGCATATTTTGAAATGAAAATCATCAGGATTAGCTCAGTGACCAATGAGAACAAACAGAACTCACCCTTTTTGACATGAGTTACTGCAGACTGGAATGACAATTTGTCAAGGTACAAAGATTAGAAGAGGTGTAGAATTTAATGGCAAGTCACATTTGATATTTATTTGACAGTCAGATTGAACATGTCACATAGGTGTTGTACGTATAAATCTAAGCAAGAGATCTGGCTTGAAGTTGCATATATTTGGAGTCTTACTCTAGTCATGTTGTTGTTGACGAATACATGCCATGAATTTGGAACCTATTGCTAGCTGATCCTCCAGTAGGTTTTAAGAAGTTGGAAATCACACAGAGAGAGATTGTCCATTTTTCTCCCACAGAGCACCTGGTGCTCTGTAAACTTCCTGTCTTCAGGTTGACAGTACAATTCCACTCCACCATCAGAGCTCCCTCACTCTAGATATATAGGAATTCAAGTCATTTAACGAGACTATGAATTGCAAGAAAGAATTCCAAGATTGGGTTCTTATCACTTCATTTTAAAGACGGAAGGCAAAGGAAAATCTCGCAGAGTGGACCCAGAGAAAGCTGTTAGTGGTAAGCGGAAAATCGAGTGAGTGATACCCTGGAAGTCAAGGGAAATAAATTTTTAAAGATGGAGAGAATGTCCAGCTGTGACAGATGTTGCTGAAAGGTCAAGAAAGATGAGCAATAAGGGCTGACCGCTGGAAATTACAGTGTGAGGATCACTCGTGGTCTTTATTAGAGTGATTCTGCTGTGATAGTAGGAGGAAAGTCTTTATTGCGGTAAGTTCAAGAGATCAGAGGGAAGAGAAATTAGAGCCAGCGAGTAATGATATCACTCCCAAAGTATCCTGCAGTAGAAAGAAGTGAGAAGTCTTAGGAGATGAATGTGGCAGCAGTCCAGAGATTGGGATTTGGCTTGGTATTGTGAAGAAGAAATAAATAACAGCACATCTATTTGCTTATAGAATCTTCTAGTAAGGGGGGGTGGGGATGGCTAATTCCGAGGCAGAAGGGGAAACTGATGAAACAATGTCCTTGAGTGACCACAGCGTATAGGAGTTGGGCAAAAATAGAGATGTAGCTCTCAGTTTGTCTCAGATACATACCATCCACAGTCATGAGATGTTGGTAATGGGACCAGTTGTGTGCATATGGATATAGGAGAAAGATGCTCACATGTATACAATCTTCATGATGTGCAGTTCATAATGTGTGATACATTTTTGGCATTACTACTTAGAAACTTTGGGAACATTGGCTTACATTGTTTTGTAGAAAAACAATGAATTGTGTTGAAAGAAAACAGATTTCCAGGCAGTGTTGAGATCTCTGGTAATATATTACATATGGCTTCTTTTATGGCTAATTTGTATAAATAAAGAATTCCTTTTTAAGTTTGGTTTAATTAAATAATCAAAAATGGAGTGCTCATGAAGATTATAAAAACCCCACCTTTGCCTTCAGGGAGCTTCCTATCTGGTGGGACAAACCCCACATTACGGTGACTATATTTTGTAACTACAAATCAGAAGTCATCACTCCACCCATGTCCTAACAACAGGAGAAAATATTTAAAATTAGGGTCATCCAGGAAGACTTAGGGCATATGTTTGTCATTACTGTAATTAATGTCAGGTGTTTCTAAGTGCTGAACTAAAGAAATAAACAGTGTTAGAGGCCCACAGAAGAAAGAATATGCAACTTTGCCTCGGAGGTGTGGGAAAACAAAGGGTAGGCTTTGAGAGTTACTGAAACAAAGACAAAAGAAGTAGCTAAGGCTGGATATGTAGATTAGGATCTTACACTCACTAGAGTCTCTCCAAAGAATGTGGGCTTATTACTATATAAACATCAATGGGCAACATAATCTGTATTTTCGAAAGACAAATCTGATACCTCTCTAGAGCAGAAATAAACAAGCAAAAGGCCAGAGAACAAAAAGCAAACCTACTGCTAGGTGACCCTCCAATAGTATTCCAAGGCTGTAAATCTTAGGGAAACAGAGGACCTCATTTTTCTCCTGAGAGAGGAATGGCTGGTAGAGTCAAACCTCTTTTTGGTTAGCCTTATGCTTTGTATCTTGTATCTAAGGTCTCTTTCTTTCTTTTTTTTTTTAATGCTGCCAATATGTAGAGGTCTTAACCTGTTCAGTTTCTCTGTAATGTGGTTCAAAACACAAAATGCAAATTCACTGCTTGGGGTTGGAACCTACAAATTGACCTGCCAGCAGGTTTTCAAAGCTGTAAATCACGTGGAAGGAGGTTGCCTGCCTTTCTCCCACAGAGCTGCTGGCCAATCCAAACCCCTTGAATCTGAGTTAGCAGTGCAACTCTTTACCAACTAAACCTTATTTTTATTGTTGTTGATTGCCATGAGTCTAGCGCAACTCATAGTGACTCTAGGAAAACAAGACTTAATGCCTTTCCATAGGTATCATCCTTTCTCCATGTTCATAGAGTTTCCAGAGGCATGTGGTTTAGGAAGTGGATGCCACTCCTGCTTCCAAACCTGTTTTACAGCTGGGAGCTCCACCAAATACTGTCCACATTGGGAAACTGTTATAGTATTTGATACCCCAATGGTACAAGATTCAGCATCACAACAAACCCAGGTTACTTCATACTGCACATTGACAAAGACTGATATACAAAGTGGGAGAGTGTTCCTCCAAATATAACAGCACTAGTTTCATTTAAGCAGTGGTTAAGTGTCGTCAAGTTGAATACAACTGAGAGTAAGTTTTGCACAAAAGTCCTGAACTCTGTTCTATAAGTAACATCATTTCTGTACAGGACTCTGTTCTATGACTACTATCAGATAGGCCTCCTACTCTAGGGAACTTCATGCACAGTGAAGAAGACTTCATGCACAACGGAGGGATACTGTTATGATCCATAGGGTTTTCATGGCAGCTACTTTAGAAGTAGCTCATCAAAGCTTTCTTCCTAGTGTATATTAGTCTGAAAACCCCATTGAAGTTTTTTAGCATTATACCTATGCTCAAGCCTCCATGATAGATTCCATTCCTATGCTTGAAGAAGAATCAAATCTAGGTCTCCTAAACATGGATTCTGTTACTGCACATTAATGATGCATATTGTGTGTAGTATTGTTAGGTGGTATCGAGTTCTCTCTGACTCATGGAGACATGCTGTACAACACACAGAAGCCTTTCCCAATACTGTGCCATACTCATCTCTGCTGTGTTTAAGCTCATTATGCTAGTCACTATGTCACTCAGACTCATCAGGGGTCTTCCTCTTCTTTGCTGAGCAAGTATGTTGTTTTGCAAGTATGATGTTTCTTTCAAGAACTGGTCACTCTTGATAATATGTCCAAAGTATGGAAGGTGAAATCTCATCATCTTTGTTTCTAAGGACCACTCTGGCTGTACTTTCCTAGACAGAGTTGATATTTTGGCTGTATATTAAAAAGAAGCATTAACACCATGATTCAAAGGCATCAGTTCTTCCCAGGACATTTTTATTCATTGTTCAACGTTCACATACAGATGAAGCAATTGAAAACACGATGGCTTGAGTCAGGTGTACATTAGTTTTTAAAGTGATATCATTACTCTTTAGTACCCTTAAGGGGTTGTTGGCCGTGGATTTTCCATAACGCAGTACATTTCTTGATTTATTGACTGATGCTTCTCTGAATATTGATTCTTATGGCATTTTGCCTGGACTACTTAAGACAATGTGTGTAAATTGTATGACCAGTGCTGTTATAGTTAGGTGCTTTCAACTTTACCATGACACATAGCAACACTGTGGACAACAATCTGAACCTTGCCCTGTCCTACATCACCCTTACAATCTCCAGCACGCATGAGTCCATTGCTGTGCTCACTGTGTCGGTTCATCTTGTTGAGGATCTACCTTTCTTTCATTAACTATCTTTTCAGCATGATTTTGTGTGTGTGTGTGTGTGTGTGTGTGTGTGTGTGTGTGTGTAATAGTCCAGGTGAAATATGATAAGGAATTGCCAAATGTATTGTCAATACAAAGTTGATGGGAGAGCGTAGCTGGCAATAAATATTTTTAGGGGAAGAGAAACAGCATGTTGGGGATGATTTGTAAGAGAAAAGGGAAAATACCAATGACTGAGATTACTGTTGGTAAAAGTTATATTTTTACATTAACTGTCAAGATGGTGATTATGAAAATGAATATATTGGTCATATAGTGAGCAAATGTAATGAAATATGATGTGTATGTTGAGTATTAAGTAATTTTAAGCAGTTGAAATATCTGAGAATGGTTGCTTTGACATCTACCTTTTAATGACATCGAATTTATCATTTAAACTCTACAAAAGAAGAAAATAAGACCAGCAATAATTATATGCAATTAAAATTATGTGAAGGACATTTATCCTAAAGGACAAATTAATTATGCATCTGGAAAAAAGGAAATATTCTCTATTTTTATTTTTTTGCAGGACTACTATATTTAATCTACAGAACCTTTTTTTCTTTAGATTATAAGATTTTCCTGAAATTCTTATTTATTCCTTTAACTATATAGATTCACAGTTTAATCAGTCTTGTGATAAAGGGGTAAAAAGCTTGGGAATATTCTTAAAGCACATTAATAATTGGAATTATGTCTTATACATACTGTATAAAGAATGAATAGCTTATTTTTAAATGTCTTTTCTTTCATTTATTGTGCCAGTAGAAAATGCTTAAAGGTGTAGTTTTAAGATATCTGTAAAATTCAAAACAGCATATATAATAAATCAAGCTCCTCATTATATGGTCTAAATAATTAATTATAAACTGAAATTTCTTAGTGACGCAAAAGAATCTTTGTTTTATCCATTCACAAATACCTCCTGTTTTACCTCTGTAGTCTGTTGGTGGTGGTGGTGGTGTTATGTCTCATAGAGTCACTTATGACTCATAGCAACTCTATGCACAACAGCCCTAACCCCTGCTCTATCCCTTGCCAATCTTATTGTCTCTGACATGTCTATCCCCATTACCACAGTAACTGAATCAATTCATCTCATTGAGGGTCTTCCTCTCCTGTGCTGTTCTTCCACCCTCCCAAGCATGACGTCCCTCTCCAAGGACTGATCCCACCTTGCAACATGTCCAGAGTATGTCAGATGGAGCTTAAGAATCTTTGCCTCCAAGGAGCAGCCTGGCTTCACCCTCTCCAGAATGAACTTGTTTGTTCTCCTAGCAGCCCATGGTATATTCAACACTGTTCTCCAGCACCACAGCTCAAAGGCATCAGTTCTCCTTCTATCATCCCTAGTCATTGTCCAGCTCTCTGATGCATGCCAAGTAATTGCAAAGACCATGGCCTGTGTCAGGCGCACCTTAAGGCTCCAGACTGATATCTTTGCTCTTCAGTACTTTGAAAAAGTCTCCGACAGCAGATTTTCCAAATGCAATTCATCCTTTAATTTCCTGGAAGGTACAACTCTATAGATTTGAAATATTGAAAATCCTCAAATTTGCCAAATGAAGCATATAACAATCTAAAAAAAAAACAAAAGGAAGTGGAACTGTGTGTTATATTTTGTAATTATAAGACCATAAAGTAGTCATTTGTCAGCAAAGCTACAAGGATCCATCCTTGTTTCTTCCACTTTTGGCTCAACTCAGCTGAACCTTCAATGGGTTTTCAGAGGATACAAATCCCACAGGAGCAGACAATCAGTTCGCCTAAACAACCTACATTTGAATTGGCAGCATAACTTCCTACCCATCAGGCCATTAGAAGCTATGGGTAGCCCCACGTATTTTCCGGCTTCTTTTTTAGATACATCTTCATATAGCTTCTTCTGTATCAGTGTCTTGTTCTCATCTCTGATGTCATCTACTGATGTCAGATGGGTCTTAGCTTAAAGCAGAAAATATCAGAAATATGTTTACTACTGTGTTATTAACTATTCACAGGCATTTGACTGTGTGGATCATAATAAATTATGGATAACAATGAGAAGAGTGGCAATCCCACAACATATAATTATGCTCATGCAAAACCCATGTAAAGACCAAGAACAAATTGTCTGAATAGAACAATGGAGTATTGTGTGGTTTAAAATAAGGGAAGGTGTGTGTCAGGGTTGTATTCATGTTCCATACCTATTCTGCATGCTGGGCAAATAAATCGAGCAGCTAGACAGTGTGAAGAAGAATATGGTATCAGTATTGGAAGACCTCTCAACAACATCTGTTATATAAGCTTTCAGACTTCCTTGCAGAAAGTGAAGTGAAGTTGAAACATTTCCTGCAGAAAATCAAAGACTACAGCCCTCAATATGGATTACAACTCACCCTCAGGGAAACAAAAATCCTAACCACTGGGATAATAGACAACATTATGATAGATGGAGAAAAGATTGAGTTTGTCAAGGTTGCAATTTAATTGGATGTGTAATCAACACCGGTGTTAACAGCAGTCCTAACATCAGTATATTTCACTGCATTGAGAAAATTGGCTGCCAAGTATCTCTCTAAAAGTCTAAAAGACATTGATGCCAATTTAAAAATTAAGGTTGGACTGATCCAAGCCATGGCATTGCCAATTCTTTCTGAAACATCTTTAAGGTGGACTGATGAATAAGGACAACAGAAGAAAAATCAATGCTTATGAATGATGGTGTTGAGGCTTAGTCCTGAATATTCCATGGACTTCCAAAGGAATAAACAAGTCTAACTTGGAAGAAGTGCTGTCAGATTGCTCATTAGAAGCAAAGATGGTGAAACGTCATCTCACAAACTTTGAACAGGTTTTTGGAAGCAACCAGAAAAAGAGAAGACTTTCAACAAGATGGAATGACACAATGGCTTTAACAATGGAGTGGAGTATGTCGGAGATTATGAACATGGTAGAGGAAGGACAAAGTTCAGATCTGTTGTTCAGTGCTGCTGTGAGACATAGTTGGCTCAGAATACCTAATATCATGGAGGTGCACAATTCCAAACACATTTTGATCCAAATCTTTGTAACTGCCATAGAAAGTATTATGACTCATATATTTTATGGCAGATACATGTAAATGCCCACTGTACTAGAAGTTGTTAAGTATCACATGCTCATTTATTGTTATCGATTCCAAAGCAACTCGTAACATCCTCCAGCGGGTTTTTAGAAGCTGTAAATCATACAAGAAGAGATTGTCCATTTTTCTCTTTCAGAAAAGCTGGTGGAATTGAGTTTTCTGCTTGTGAATTGGCAGAATTAAAACTCACACAGACTTTTCAAAATCTTTTTAAATGAAGAGAGAGACATTTAAATAATAGGGCAAGGAAGAATGTTATCTTCTCTGTTATAGAATGTTAAAAAGCATATAGTTTTGGAAGCAGTAAGAAAAAATGGTTATAGAGTCAGGAAGGCCTCAGAAAATTTGACACTTAAGCCTATAAAATGAAGAGATTGTTACTGGTGGAAACAGGAGATTGAAAAATAAATTTTGATACTGGTCATGTTGTTGATGAGTAACGATGTTGATGAAGAGGCTAGCTAACATTTATTGTGCTTTTTTCATGTGGATTTTATACCTAATAACAAATATATGATGTTCAAATTAACTTTAAGAACTGAGTACAATTAGTAAGCCATTTTACATGTGAGCAGATAATTTTAGTTTATTAAGTAGGTTTAATCCTTGGGTAGTGAGAACTGTTAAAGTGTGTGGCTGCTAACAGAAGACTGGCAGTTTTAGCCCATTCTCAGAATGAGAAGAATATCTAGGAAGTCTACTTCCCAAATAGCAGGGCTTTTTGGATTGATGTGGGGCAGGAGAGGGATACAAGAATAGAGTGGATAGATAATGAACACAGAATAGTGTAAAAATTTCATACTGTATTAAAGGAATGCATGTATTATTAGGCATTTTATGCATTACATCAATCTAGAACAATACATACACTAAAAAGTAAATTGGGGAAGAGTGAAGGGAACAAGAAGATAAAATGGGCATCAGTGAATGAATGGAAACCCAACTTATCTGTAAACTTGCATTAAAATCACAATTAAAAAAAAAAAAAACACAAAACAACCCTGCAGAACACACTGTGCTTTGACACATATGGGATTTCAGTATTCAAAATTAACTCCAAAGTAATAAGGTTATGTTTGTTTATTGTAATATGTAGGTCACATAATAGGTTTCAAAGTGCATTTCAATAGTTTCTTCTTCCTGACTCTACTACCTACATCACTGGAGCAAAAAAGTACAAAGTAGCATGTTTCAAAACACAGAAATACACTGTTGCAGCAGCAGTTAAGATATCAAAAGATGAATTGCAGTATGAAAATCTACTATCAGCGACCTCTCCAGAATGCTGAAGAGAAAGGATGTCAGTCTAAAAACTAAAGTGTGCCTGTTGCAGGTCATGGTCTTTGCAATTATTTGCTACACATCAGAGAGCTGGAAAATGAACAAGGATGACAGAAGAATGCCTTTGAGTTTTGGTGCTGGAGAAGGGTGTTGAATATGTCATGGACTACCAAAGAGAACTTACAGATCTGAGCTAGAGAGGGTGAAACCAAACTGGCCCTTGGAGGCAAGGATTTTGACAGTCTTATATATATTGGACATGTGGCCAGGAGGGACCAGTCTTCAGAAAAGAATATCATACTTGAATGGGTGGAAGGATAGCACAGAAGAGTAAGATCACAGATGAGATAGGTTAACACAGTAACTGGGTAATTGAAGTAGGTGTATTAGAGACAGATAGGTTCAGGAAAGATAGAGGTTCAGAACTATTGTGCATAGGGTCGCTAGGAGTCACCAGCAACTCAGTGGCATATAACAACAACAAAAGAACAGTTCTATTTATTTATTTGTATGGTTTTGAACAGGTGAAGGGTATGTGGAGATTAAAATTCAATTTGAACATAAATTTCTATATCATTTGGGAAAGATGATAATAAACAATTATTTTAGAGCTTATGAAGTAGGTAAGCAAAAATTTAACAGTATTCCCCTAAATATAAGGGCATTCTGACCTACTGAAATTAAGAAATAATTTACTTAGTCAAAATATTATGAGAAGACCTTTTCAATGATAATCTCCTTCCACCTGCATTTTTTTTAAATGACTAGAATATTTATAAATTCTCAGTACATATTTTTTGAAGTAGGGAGTTCTAGTGGGCACTGTGGGACATAATATAGTTGTGTAGATTTTAATTTTTATATTCATATTTATAAGAGAGGGAGATCTGTTGGCCTCGGGGTAAGAATCTGTGCTGCAATCCTGAAGACGTGCTTCAAATCTGCCAGCTGCTCTGTGGAAGAAGGATGAGCAATCTCCTTCTGTGTGATTACTGCCTTTGAAAACCCACTGTAGGGTCAGATATGGGTCAGTTCTGACATGATGGTACAGAACAACATAAAACTATAAGGGATGCATCAAAAACTTGAAAACTCAAACTGATTGCTATCATGTCAAAACCAACTCATAGCTGATCCCCCACTGAGTTTCCATTGCTAGACATTTTTTTTAAATCCACAACAAACAAACAACAACAAACAACTCAGCAAACAACAAAACATTCATCAAATCAATTCACAGTCTTAGGTTGTTAACTGCCCTTGCATTGACATCGTTGCGTGTTGACCTCAGTATATCAGAAGTAAACTGTCCCTAGGCCTGGACAGTCTTCATGATCTTTGATAGATTTGAACCCATAATTGCTGCTGTGTCAGTTCATCTCAGTGAGTATTTCCCTGGTTTTCATTTAACTTTTTCTTTGATCAAACATGTTATCGTCTTCTTGGGATCAGTCTTTTACTGACGACACATCTAAAGTATGACGTTTTGCCATTTTCTCATAAAGAAAGAGCATTATAGTTTTATTTCTTCCCAGCTTAGTGTACTTCTTTTCTAGCAGATTATGTAATAAGTATTTTTTTGCCAACATCACAGTTAAATTGTATCAGTCCTTCTACTCTTTATAAAAAAATCAACTTTCAAATGTGTATTTGGTCATTGGAAGTTCACATTTTGTATTAGACAAACCTTATTTATTAAAGTACAAATCAGCCTTGGAAGTAGTGCAACTTTAGGATGCTCCAAGGATGGTGAAACTTCATCTCATATATTTTGAGCATGTTGCCAGGAGATACCAGTCCTTGGAAAAAGACAGTCATGCTGGGAAAGGTGGAGAGTCAGTAAAAGAGAAGATCTTCAACAGGATGGCTTGACACAATGATTGTTAACAATGGGCTCAAGCATATTGGAGAATCATGAGGATGATGCAGGAAAAGGCAAGGGGCAGATCTGTGGTTCATGCCATCACCAAGAGTCCTAGTCTGTTTGAAGATGCCACCAACAACATTGCTTGTAATCATGACACGGAGTCACTCTTAAAGTCTGTAGGAAATTACACTGTAACCAAAAGCCATATCCCTCTGGCAGTTCCAATCCAGCAGCAGCTCCAGAGAGAGAAAGAGGGGCAATTTCCTTCCCTGGGATTTATAGCCTTAAAACCCACGGGAGGGTAGGCTATGAGTTTAAATTTTTAAATTTAAGATTCCATTAATTCTCTGTAGTTTGTGTGCGTGTGTGT
>NW_006399831.1:5427749-5435004 GCF_000299155.1 Elephantulus edwardii | reverse complement strand
ATATAAAAAACTTCATAAAAATGGATAATTATTAAAATCAAGAGTTTCGTAACAATGGCTTTTATAGCATCATTCTTTTCTATGTCTGTACCATCTTCAAGGAGCCCTAGTAGTGCAGTGGATTAAATTGCTTCCACCCATTGGAAGAAAGTTAAGGTCATCTTCTTAAAGATTTATAGCCTTGGAGTAGTTCTACAGGATGTTGCAATCAGCTGGATGATAGTGAGTGTTGGGTACCATCTTCATGATCATTGGGTGTAGTTGAGTTCATTGTTACAAAGTCACCAGGTATTTTGAATTTTACCATAACCTATGAGTTTCATCCTGCAACGCTGTGTAATATTCTCTTGTGATCCATTGATTTTTGTTGGCTGATTTGGGGAACTATATCATGTGGCCTTTCTTCCTATTCTGTCATTATCGGGAAGGTCTTTTAAAATTATTAACGAGATATGACCTTGTTGGTATTATGGGGTAACTAGGAGTCAGAATAAACTCAATGGCAACAGGTGTTGTGTTTTGTTGTTTTTGTTTGTTTGTTTGTTTTAGTGGCATAACTTCCAACATATCAATATCAAAGTCATTAAATAACAGACTAAGAAGAAGAAAAATGTGGCAGTTGATTTGTTTTTACTCTTCAGTAAGTAAGTATACCTTCAAGCAAAATATTTATCAGGCTATAATTTCTTAATTAAAAACAACAACAACAATGGATGTATTTGCTGATAAATAAAAAGAATTAAATAAAACGTATTAATTGGAAAGACTACTATCCATTTCAAATTAAATTTTAAAAGTGTATTTTAAAATAAAAATTTTTTAAAAGGCGATCTAGATAAATTTAAAGTTGTACCTTGCTATTCAAAGAGGCTTTCATAGTTCATGACTCTACCAGTCAGGCCAAATTTCCTGGGCGCACATCCTTCTGGGAGTGGCTGCTCACTTTACTTCCCATTTAGCAGCTGTACAACTGGGAAACATCGACCAGAATGAAAGCCACCTGCTTCTCTAATGACTTCAGCCAGACGGACAAGATTGAAACTTTACCAAATGTGTTGTCTATCACTCTCTCTCAATTTTGAAAAGGAAATTAAACTGGTCAGATATTCACATAAAGAATATGGGCTGCGAATTTACTTCAGGAGTGGTTGAGGTTTTCTTTCAGACTCAACTGATTAGAAATATTTTAAAATGAGAGGCAGTGATATTTCAGAGTCCGATTTTAAAAGCAAGGCATTCTAGAATGTTTCCATCTTCACATTCTACATTGCTGTGCTCTATAAAAGAAGTGCATTGGCTTGGACAAAAATAATAATTACCCTTTAAGCTCCTACTCTTGAGTCAATACTGACTCATAGCAACTTTTGTTTGGGTTTCTGGGACTGCAAATTTGACAGGAGTAGACTGCCAATGTTTTTCTCACAAAATGGCTGATGGATTCAGGCTTCCAGCCTTTTTGATGGCTGCATGATACTATGGCTACCAGAGCTCCTAAATTTACCTTTAGAATGGAATTATAGATATTTCCCTCAGTCTACTGTATAAATGTAAAACTTCCAGTAACAGTTTCCAGTTCACTCCCTTAGCAACTAGTTGCCATTGAGCTGACTCTAACTCACAGATATGAGAGTAGAACTGTGTCCCATACTATTTTGATGGCTGATTTTTCTTCAGAAGCTGTGAATCACATGGCAGGACATTGGACATCTCTCATTCATGGAGCCGTAGGTGGATTTGAACTGCTAGAGAGGTGTAGTCTTAAGGTTTGCAGGGTAGGAAGGGGCGGCAGCATCACAGATTTTTCATTTATGTGCATATGAGGAGGAATAAAGGCATGAATTATGATTCATGCCCGGGGTGCATATTCATTAACACTTCTTGTCCTTAGTTTGCTAATCTTTAGTTAAGCTTATTAAAAAAAATTTTTTTTGGTTTGCATACAGCATTTTGTTTATATCGTGTTTCACTCATGTACATTGTTGGGTTTTGTTCCCCCTTCCTCCACCCCCAAACTCTACAACCCTTTGATTCCCCACTTCAGCACCCCTCCCTCCTTCCCCTCTTTGATTATTTGTACACATCTTATTGGTTACCCTTTTCTTTTTAAAATAATGGTTTTATGTAGTATCTGTTCTTATATATCTAAGTTAGTTAACTCAGTATAATACTATAAAGTATTCTCTCATCTGAATGTACCACAAATTCTCAATCCAGTCTTTTACTAATGGATAATTGGGCTGCTTCTATGACTTTGCAGTTGTGAATAATGCTACTATGGACATCATTCTACAAATCTCCATTTCTGTCTCTGTTCTGTTTCCTTGGGGTATAATCTTAGCAGTGAAATAGCTGGATCATAGGGACTCTCTATGTTCAGCTTTTTGAAGAATCGTAGTGATTGTACCATTTTATAATCACTCCACAGTATATGGGAGCTCCAATCGCTCCACATCCTCTTCAATATTTATTGAACCACTGCAATTGAAGTGAGAGGGTATTTAATTATGATTTTGATTTGCATCTCTCATTGCCAATGCTTTGAGCATTTCTTCATGTGTCTGTTGGCCATCCAAATGTCTTTCTCTGTAAAACATCTTTCCATATCTTTTGCACATTTTGTAATCGAATTGTCAGTCTTTAAGCTTATTTAAAGGATTTAATGTGTTTGGAAATGTCATAGGCACTTAGATTTTTGTTTTGTTTTTATGTAAATATTTAACACTATTTGCTAATTAGCTACGTGCTTTTTGATTTCTTAATGTTTTGTCCAGTTATTTATCCAATTAATATCTATATAATGACAAAAATCCAGAAACATTTCACCTCAATTATTGTCTTGTTTTCACTGTTCTATGTGGAATATAATATTTTTTAATTTATTTTTCCATTTTTGTAATGATGCAGTAATATAATACTACAGAGGAAGAATAAACTTCAATATTAGCTCAAGAGTAAACACTGTTTCCATAATGATAAAGGATGGGTTCTTTGCAAGGATTTTGTTTGTTGTGTGCCATTAAGTTGGAACCGACAAATAGCTGACCTTACAGAGGGTTTTCAGAAACAGTGAGGAGACTGCCTGTCTTCCTCCTGAGGAGCAGATGGTGTGTTTGAACTTCATGCCTTCTTGTTGGCAGCACAATTCTTTCCCACTAGGCCATCAAAAAAAAGCCGAATTCTAATTTATTGTTGTTCAGTCATTTCTAACTCACAGCTGCCCTCGGTCAGAGTTCTGAGGCTGTAAATTGCAAAAGGAGACTGTTCTTAAGGTTTTTATCTAGCAGACACACCAACCTTTGGATTAACAGCTTCATTCACTGGAGACTACCAGAATTCCTCTACCTTAAGAAGAAAACTCAGAAAGTTCAAACGCATTGCCTTGGAGTCTGAACCAACTTATGGCAGATCCTTCAGCTGTAAATCATATCTTTATCCAGAAGACTAGCTGATGAATTTGAACCTCTTGTACTTGTGTTGGCCGTACAATTTCTTATCCACTAAACTACCAGAACTCCATCGTAAGAATTTGGAAGTTGTTATACTGTTGTTACATGCTGTCAAGTTGCCTGTGACTCATAGTAACCCTATGTTAAGCAGCTCTGAAGCCTGCTCTGTCCTGAGCCAGTCTCACTGACTCTGACACACCTACCTCCATTTCCCAGGTTACTGTATTGATCCATCTCATTGGGGGTCTTCCTCTCCTGCACTTCTTTTCACCCTTCTGAACATGATGACCTTCTCAAAGGGCAAGTCCTTCCTGGCCACGTGTCCAAAGTCTGTGAGACAGAAATTCAGAATCCTAGCCTCCAAGGAGAAACTTCATTTCACCATCGCCAAGACAAAACAATAATTATTTTGCTTATTCATATCTGTTTTTTGTTTGTTCCCAAAGGTTTAAAACATCAATTTCTTTGAAGCAGTGAGCACCTTAAGAGTGCCTAAGCTGTAAAGCTGTAGTAATACATCAGTATGTACATTAATTGAAATAAATCAGAAAGAGGAAAATGGCAAGTAGATAGAAATAGAAAAGTAAAAGTGAACTACTGTGGTTTAAAAAGAAAGAATAAAATAGATATTCCTTAAAAATATTAATACTTTAATAACCCTCAAAAATGTTAATAAAACAAGGTCTGCGTTAGTAATGTTATCTACTTTTTCACCCTTTGATGTCATTAATTTAGACTCTTTTAATGAACATTGCATCAAGATTCATTCAAATGAATTAGAAATAGTATCAGGAAAATGAGGTTCATGTGCTGATTTGTGAGCTTGTGTTTAATGGGCACTTTTCTTTATACTCTTCTGGCAATTTTGAATGCTGAAGCAGCACCATAGAAACTGCCAACCTAGGCAGATTCTTCACAAAAGTCAAGAAGTCATTTGCCTAATTACAGGCAGGCTAATGGCACAAAGAGCTGGAGAGGTTTTCTGGTACACTGCTACTTCGTGGCAAAATCTGGTTGCCGTAGAATAAGGTGGGAAAAAGAGCAGGTTCTTGTATCTGGCCCTTTATATCTTTCATTTATCATTTTTACATCTTTTACTTACTGTACCCTGTTTATCTTTTGATGTCAAGAAAATCTTCATCAGAAATAAATATGGAGGGTAAGAAAGATTAATTAAGATGTACTCATTGTCAATTTACTCATTGTCATGGAGTCAGGAAAGACTTCATAGCTGATCCTCCCTCAGGTTTTCACAGACTCTAAATCCCACAAGAGGAGATTTGCCCGCCTTTCTCTCAACTATCTGCTTTGGGGTTAGTAACACAACTTCTTCCCTGCTAGGCCACTATAGCTCCTGATTTCTGCCCCAGGAGGTGATCATGTCACGGTCTCCTTTTCATCTTTGATTGTTCCTTGCACAATTAGTTGTACATGGTAGATTTCAATATATTTTTAAGTGTCTTTGCCATGTTCTCCTAGATAGAAGTATGAGCTCAGAACCAATCTCTTCTTAAATGTCTGTACTATAACTAAGAGTTAGCTCTGTGACACTTAATCATCAATTCATTTCAACAGAACTGCAATTCTAATGATTTTTTTAAAAAATTTATTATTATTTTTGCAAAACATAGCTAATGCATTTCTTTATACTCTTGCCCTCTCCTCTTGAATTGCTTCTATCATTTTGACTTATCTGTGCAGCCTTGCCTGGACGCTCACAGTAACTTACACCTATTTTCCATGGATGTGTCAGCCTGTGATTATATAATTATATGACTTTTTGTGAAAGCATAAGGAGGCACAGAAAATAAAGTGCCCTCATTTTATGATTACTCCAGTACCCTTTGAATAAAACACTTTTCTCACTTTTATGACCCGATTTATAACTGGAAAGCAATCATTTGATATTTTATGTAAATTACTATTTTTCATTATTTACCAATTTCTAGTTGCCCCCTATACAGTGTGAGTGTAGTCTCTGTGGCAGTCAGAGGAGCATAATCTAGTTAAGTGCTTAAAATAAGCTAGCTTCCTGAGGTCAGATACATTACCATGAAGTGATGATATAATTCTTTTCCTTTTAAGTTGACAAAAATAAATAAAATATATAGCAGTTCCGTTAATGAGTAACCCTGTATTCTACACAGCTTACGAAGCAACATCTCTTTTTTAAATTGTGATTTGAATGAGAGTTTGCAAAGCATACTGGTATTTCATTCAGTTATTCTTACACAGTTTGTTTCATGACACTAATTACAGGGCCCACAATGTAACTGCACTTTACAGACTTCCCCCATGTAGCTCTCATTTCCATTGATCCTTTTGTCCTAGCCTTTCCTACCTTCAGTGCTTTCCTACCTTACCTTTATTCTTGGGCAAGTGCTGCTCTCTCAACTACAGATAGTTGCTTATTCTAAAGAAGAAGTACCTTTGAGTTGCAGAATAAGGCTCAAGAGTAAGGTTGGTCCCATACCCATGTGTATTGTTTGGCTGAAAAGTCAATCACAGGGCAAGTTTTATTCCATGTTCAAAGGGTGACCTAAGGGCATAAGCTGAGAGTTCTACCAGCCTCTATTGGACTGGTAACCCTGGCTTTTTTAATGGTTTTAAATTGTTTCCTTATTCCTCCCCTCTATCATGATCTACCGTCATCCCCTTTTGAGTGGTAAGCCATGGTAGCCAGACGCCGTCTAGTTCTGGTGTCCAGACCCTGGAGGTTTGTGTTTATGTGATCTGTTGAAGTGTCTACAACTCAAAGCATTTAACAACAACAATAACATTACTCAAAAATGAGTAAAGCAACATTTCTTTAACTTCACTGCTTAGTCTCTAAGATGCTCTTCAGAAAAATAACATTCAAAACATAAATAATGTATCTTGTCATATTAATCATGTATATATACTGAGTAACAGCTATGTCCAGTTTGCTGATATTCTTTGATAAGAAGCGAAGCTTCCTCCTACAAGTTTTCAAAGTAATTATATAATCAAGTCACAAAATCATAAATACAGAATTAAAGTATATTAAATATTTTCAATGTTACGATTATGTTAGGGTGACAGGTACGATGCTGCTGATTTTTGCACACCAGAGCTTCAGTCTTATAATATTTTACCTGATATACTTTTTCCCTCATGCCACTTTCTTCCTGAAATGTCCTTCCCTCTATATCTGACAATTGAAATGATAAAATGCATCCCTTTTTTTCGTCATCATCACATGAGAGAAAAAAAACTACTTTAAATATATGTGTGTGATAAGATAGACACTAAATATGTAATATGAATATAAGTTGTTTCTTGCTGTTGAGTCAGTGCCACCTTACAATGACCTTCTTTATAACAGAAAGAAACGCTACCTGGTCCTGTGTAATATGCATAGTTGTTGGATTGTTTGTGTTCTTTGCTAAAGCTATTGTGTCAATCAGTCTCACTGGCCATGTTGCCAATTTCTATTGATTGTCTAGAAAAACATCGTCCGTTTTGAGTGAATAGTCCTCAGATAATGTTTCCAAAGTATGGGGGTTGAAGTCTTTAAGAAGTCTTTGTTTCTAAAGAACATTCTGGTCGTATGTATTCCAAGACTGAAGAGTAAATTCTTTAGGCAGTTGAGGGTGTATTTAATATTCTTCACCAGCATCACAGTTTGTATGCAGTAATTCTTTCTTTCTTCTTTCCTTCCTGTGTACCTACAGAGTAAAAAGAGTAATGGACACCATTTAAATAGGGAGGGATACAAAGAAAATAAAGAGAATACCATTACTTCCTTAAGAAAGCCATCTTAAAATAGTTTTAAAATTTAAATTATT
>NW_006399831.1:5368397-5427009 GCF_000299155.1 Elephantulus edwardii | reverse complement strand
CACCAGAGCTCAAAGGCATCAATTCTCCTTCTATCATCCCTAGTCATTGTACAGCTCTCTTACTCATAGCACATTATAAATAAAGACTACTTAAAATGTAATTAAGATTATTTTAGCTTCTGAAGTTCATTTGCTATAAAGATGTGTATTGAAAATAATGCTAAATTTTATTCATTCATATAGATCTTATTTTCCTGACTCTTGAATGATAATGGACATTTTATGGGATCGGAATCACAGTTTAACCCTAAGATAAAAATATCTGGAATGCTGTTTTTACAAAGAAGGTGTCACAAATCACTGGCAAAGTTGTGTGGAATGGGTAGAGATATGTGTGGCTTGTTCTCTTAGAACAGAAGTATTGGAACGTCATGAGGTTAACACTAAAGAGCTCTGTGTTTGGGATTTGCCTGAGTGGTGGCTCCCTTTGCCACTGTTCATAATGCTGTCTGTGATAGAAATCTTCTCAGATTATGGACAGCTCCCTACTAAAAAAGAGAGGCTTAGGTTAATAATCAAAATAGTTACATTAATAATAAATGAAGCTCTATATGTGTTGTGTGTGTGTGTGTGTGTGTGTGTGTGTAATGCACTAGATGGTGTTGTAATCACTTAACATAGGGCCTTGTTTCATTCTCAAAATACCCTAAAATTGAATACTGTCATTATCTGTATTTTATAAATGAAGAAAATTGTCATGAACTTAAATAATTTACTTACTTGCATATGGCTGGTCAATGTGTAACCTAAAATTTGAACTCTTGCTCATATGAATACTGTAATGCTTTTGCTATGTGTTGATCAGCATGAACTAGTTGATCAGCTTGAGTAGTGGGAAGCACTGGATATGCAGCAGGAAATTCCCAGGCTAGAGGAAAGAAAGACCGTCTCTTGCTTGGAGCCACCAGCCTGCTGTCTCGTTCTGGCAGAAAGAGAAGGAAAATCACAGCAAGTCATTAATTCATAAAACATAATTTTCCCAAGTGCAAGGCTTGCAGTTTCTGCACCTGGTCCATTGCTGACTCATCTCACCTGAATCATTTAGTCAGCTTCATTGTGTTTGCAAGGGCTGCTAATTACTTCATGCGAATAATTTAAACTATCAATAAAGAATGCAATAAATCATTAAAGGTAATGGTTAATAAGGAGAAATAATTTTGACTATTCAGCTGGTATTGATCCTTGATATAAAAAGATTAATTTTATATTCTATTTTTAACCTTATCGGCAACCATTAACAATTTCATTTGGCAGAATTGAGCTGAGCTAGTTTTTCATTAAAAACTTGACATTTCTCTTACCGTTGAATGCTCACTGTGATATCTCATTCCAGGACCAAGAAAATGTTGTGACTTCCCACAGAAGCACAACAAGACAAATGTTACCTTTTTAATGAAAATCATCACAGCAAAGCTGTGACACGCATGGGGTTTTGGTGTTATTCTTGGAGTTTTCATCCTTTCCGATCAACTCGAGTATACATCTTATCCCTGCCAATTTTGAAGATAGGATTCACTTTTCCCCTTATATCTGTAGACTGTATGTGATTTTTGCTGTTAACTGAAATTTGAAGGGGATGTAGGATCAAAATTTTCTAGTGCAATATTTAACAATTGAATAAATGATGCTGAATGCATTCATATGAAGCTCTAATAACATTTTAATGTTAATGGCAGTTTGATCATTCTCAGGACAGTACCCAATTTTCATAGATTTGCTTTCACTTATTTATTTATTTCCTGTCAGTGGTCAAAGTACATTTGTTGTTGTTATGTGCTGTTGAGTCTCTTGTGACTAATAGCCACCCCACGTATAACAGCGCTGAGCCCTGCGCTATCCTGAGACAATTACATTGTCCTCACCTCACCTACCCTTATCACCATCTCATTCATGGTCTTCCTTTCTTGCGCCATTCCTCTACCTTCCAAGCATGGTGTTCTTCTCCAAGGACTTGTCCATCCTGGCCACATGGCCAAAGTATGTGCCACAAAGCTTCAAAATCTTTGCCTCCAAGGAGCAGCTTAGTTTCACTCTCTACAGGACAGACTTGTTTTCTCTCTTAACAGTCCATGGTATGTTCAGTACCAACGCCACAACTCAAAGGCATCAATTCTTCTTCTATCATGCTTAGTCATTGTCCAGCTCTGTGATGCATAGCAACTAACTGTGAAAACCATAGCTTGAATCAGGCACACCTAAGTCTCTAGACCGACACTGATGCTCTTCAGTACTCTGGAGAGGTCCTAAAAAGGAAATATTTCTTCTTTGAAGCTGTGCTGATTTGTGGTAAGATTATATTGCATATATGCAAGGCATTTATTTTCATATTATGTTAAGAACACTGCATTTTGTGTTAGAACTCTCATATGTGGAGGAAGAATTCAGTGCCATACTATAGAATTCTGAGTTTTACATTTGAAAAACAGTTTTTAATGCTACTCTGTAGTTGTATCAGCTAACCAAATTGTTATCTATAGCAAGCAGTATTTGATTTTGTGTAATCTGAAAACATTAATATTATGTATTACAAAACACCAGAGCAAATTTTAGAATATTATGCAGTCATTAAGCAAGTTGTCCCTTTAAAGCCAATGTGTGACATTCAAATTTCTACCAACTACCAAAGAAAGGTGATCCAACAGAGTGTGGAAATTATAGAACAGTATCATTGATATCACATGCAAGCAAGATTCTGCTGAAGATTAGCTAAAAACAGCTGGAACAGCACATCAGCAGAGAATTACCTGAAGTATAGGCTGGATTTAGAAGAGGCTTTGGCACTGGGGATATTATAGCTAATGTTAGATAGAACTTGGTCGAAACCAGAAAGTACCAGAGGAATATCTGTGTTTCATTGGCTATGTAAAGGCATTTAACTGTGTGGATCACAACAAACTGTGGCTGACTTTGAGAAGAATGGGAATCTAAGAACACTTGATCGTGCTAATGTGATTATAATAGGGCAAGGAAACACTGCATGGTTTAAAACTGGGAAGGGTGTGTACCAAGGATGTGTCTGTTTCCATATCTTTTCAATCTATATGTGAAACAGATTATCCAGGAGGCTGGGCTCTATAAGGAGAAGTGTGACATCAGGATTGGAGGTAGAGTCATCAGCAATCTGCATTATGCAGATGACACAACCCTGCTTGCTGAAACTGAGGAGGACCTGAAGCATTTGCTGCAGAAGGACAAAGACTGCAGCCTTCAGTATGGATTGCGGCTCAACATCAAGAAGACAAAGATTCTCACCACTGGGCCGATTGGCAGCATCATGATAGATGATGAAGAGATTGAGATTATTGACAGCTTCAGTTTGCTTGGCTCTACAGTCACCACTCTTGGTACCAGGAGCCAGGAAATTAAAAGACAAATTGCATTGGGAAAGTCTGCTGTCACAAACCTCATCAAAATTCTGAAGAGCAACGATGTCAGTCTTGAGGCTAAGGTCTTTGCAATTACTTGTTATGCATCAGAGAGCTGGACAATGACTAAGGATGATAGGAGTGTTGGTGCTTTTGAGTTGTGGTGTTGGAGAAGACTATTGAATATCCTGCAGACTGCTAGAACACACAAATTCATCCTGGACAGGGTGAAGTCAGGCTGCTCCTTAGAGGCAAGAATTCGGAAGCTTTGTCTGACATACTCTGGACATGTTGCAAGGCAGGATCAGTCCTTGGAGAGGGATGTCATTCTTGGGAGGGAGGAGGGACAGCACAGGAGAGGAAGACCCTCAATGAGATGGATTGATTCCATACTGGGTAATAGGGATAGATGTGTCAGAAACAGTAAGATTGGCAAGGGTCAGAAAAGTGTTTAGGGCTGTTGTACATAGAGTTGCTATGAGTTTCTGGCTACTTGAAGGCACATAAAAACAACAGCACTTGAATGGAAGCATAGTATATAGGAAGTTGTGCTTCAGACAAAGACAGCCAGCACCATTTTGGTGGTTCGAATCCACTAGGTCCTCCACTGGAGAGAGAATTGCAGTCTCTTTCCTTATGATTTACAGCCTCAGAAATCCAATGAAGGGTCAAATATTAGTTGGTTATAACTCACTGGCAATGATTTTGACTTGACTCTTGAATATAGGATTAATAATGGCCACAGATGTAGTCTATCTGCTTTGCTTTATTTCTTCATCCATTAATTCTGAAAACAGAGCAAAGACTATATATAGATAGATATAGATAGAGATACAGATATATATAGATAGATAGATAGATAGATAGATAGATAGATAGATAGATGCCATGAGTGTATCTGATAGGTTTAGTCAGTCTTTTAATAATGAAACCAAATGGACTCAAGTCAGGTGCAGTCCACTTGCCATTAGCTTTCCATTTGGCTTCTGAGGCTGTATGTCTTTTCAGGAGTCAGTGGCCCATCTTTCTCAGGTAAAGTACCTGGTCAATACAAATGGATTACCTTTTCGTTAGCCACCTGATGCATTGCACACCAGAAATTAGTTCTAGATTTAATTTAAGAATTCATAAAAATTCTTTGATATCAAGTTGGAACTGACACATAGCTTGCCTTATATTGAATCACTGGGGCTGTAAATTACATGTGAGGGTATTGCTCATCTTTCCCCGCAAGAGAAACTGGGGGCGTTGAACCTCAGAGAAGTACAATTTTGGGTTTAGCAGCACAACTCTCTATGGACTACGTTGTCAGAGCTCCCTACTTTAAAAACATACTCAGAAAATTCCTTAAAATTCAGTTATGAGCTCAGTTATCTCAGGACTTCCCAGTTTCAGTGGACAATTGCTTACGGTTTAAGAGCTGGTGAGGATCTCAATTACAATATAAATAAAAAGTAAAACACATCTGCAGTGATTTCCAAGAGAGATAGTTGGACCTAATTTGATATGGGAGCCAGGTAGAGTTCAAGATGATTTCAAGAACATTTCCCTGTATAAAGGTGAGTTTACGAGAACATAACATAGGAAAAGAAAACAAAACAAAAACCCTATAAATCCATCCATTCAATAAAAATGTATGTTGGAGAAAATAATAATGAGTAAAAGCGAAACATTCTGCATGCCCTACAGGATACTTTTCTAATTAATTGTTGAAATAACCTTCAGTTCAGAAATAAAAGTAAATAATTATTGATTTCTATTAAATGAAGCCTCTCTTCACAGCTTTTAGTCATGACCCTACTTACATATTCTTCCTGAAATGGCACCCGCACTAGACTCTGAGTCCTTCCAAGGCAAGATTTGTTTTACTTTCATCCTGTGTTCCCAGCATCTAGTCAAGTGCTTGGCTCGTATCATTCAATTAATTTGAACTGAGTCAAGGAATAAAGAATCTATAATTAGATCCATAAATAAAAAGGTCAGTGATGAAAAGAGGGGGTAGGTTGCCTTCTACCCATAGTCATGCACAGAGAATATGTGGAATAATGTCAAAGCAAGGGAGACTAATTTTTGTTTTCAAATCCAAGGAAAATCTATCGGTACATGAAGAAGAGTCAATTACAAAAGAGTGCATATTGAGTATGACATTTCATTATATGCAGAGTGAAAATTGCAGCAGTCTTTGGATATTGTTACTGTTGTTGATATAAAGTGCTATTGAGTTGAATACAAACCTATGAACAACAGATCTGAGCCCTCCTTTGTCCTATGCCATCCTCAGTATCGCTGACATACTCAAGAGATACCCTGAATTCTAAACTCTGGAATGAGTATAAGAATTAGCACACTTGTTTTAAATATAGATGTTCCTATAAATATTTCGAAAACTAGTCACTATAACTAATGCCTTCTTACATATTTTATAACTCCTTCCTAAAGTTTCCCCCCCCTCAATTTTGGAGTGAAACTTTAGGATATGTTTGAATTTTGTTTTATGAATAAACATGGTAAGAATAAAGGCAAAGACAAATTATAGTTACTTATATGTTCAAGCTACTACAGTAGAATTTACAGAACTATTTAAGAAATTTGAGGGGTTTTTTCTTTTCTTTTTTTGAGGAATGCAACATCTCTTCTGCTTTGTTAATTTAGAATGTTCCTGAGATAAATTTGTAAACAATTTTTTTACCGTATAACACATTTTTGTCATAGGAGCAACATTGAATTTAGTTCCTCTACTTTACCAGGTCACAAGATCTGATTTAACTCAGTACCTGAAGTCAGTGTAAGCATTAGTAGCCTTATAAAACAAAAGCTGACCAACAATAGATTGCCGGCCAACTACAACCCATATGCTATTTTGAAAATAAAGTTTTGTTTTAATGTGGCGAGTAGTAGTCAAGAAAGTATCCATGAGCTGCTTCAGGGCAACCTTTGGGCCCAGATAATCAAACTTTGCAGGGGGGGAAATATGTTTACCTGTGAAAATTCATAAATGATAGTTACAGGAAAGATCCACTTATAGGGATAATCACTGTTTTGACTTGGCAGATAAGGAATGCATCCTTCTATGCCGGTGAATAATGCTCATTTATGACTCTTTGTATTTCTCCTCCTTACTGACAGTGAGAGCAAGACTTTAATGAAGAATATTGCTTATCAAGTTCTGAGAGGAAACTCTAGCAGTAGATAAGGTAGAGACATGAGAGAATGTTGCTAAGTTATTTCTCTGTTGGTCTAAGCCTTTGTGACAGTCTTTGAGGATACTGCTCATTTATGGAGTGAATTCCCTCTTATCCTTACTCCTCTTACACTCACTGCTCCCAATACTAACCCCTTCACATCTCCAACCTTGCTCAAGACTAGTGAAGAGATGAGGTAATCTGTGTTAGGTTGAAAATGGAAATGTTTGACGCAGACAACTAAAGAAGAGAGAGAGTTTAGCAAGAAGAAGGAAACAGTACAAATTCTAATCAACAAATGAATGGATAAAGAAATTGTGCTGTATTTATACAGTGGAATAATATGTGACATTAAAAAACAATGAAGATGGGAGCATTAGTGGCCTGGTGGCAAGAAGCTGCACTGCAATCCCAAAGACTCACAGTTCGAATCCACCAGATGCTTTGCTGGAGAAAGAGGGACAGTCTCCTCCTGTGCTAGTCATATCCAACTCAATAGTACATGACAAGGAAAAACATGTAAAAAAATTAAGAACTCATGAAACACTGCACAATATGGACAAGACTAGAAAACCTTATACTAAGTGAAATAGCTCAGTCCCAGAAAGATAAATACTGGTATAAAACTACTACTGTGAAAATAGAAGAGGTATTGAGTTGGGAGGAAGGAGGAGAGGAAATAGAATGTATAATGAACACCGTAAAGGGTCAGGGGAGTGGAGGGTCCACTTGCAAAGAATAGATTAACAGACAATATGGGTATCACAATTAACAACTTGAAGCAGAGCACATGTAACTGTTCAAAGGGAGAGGGATGGAAGGAAGGAAAGGGAAAGAAAGCAGAGAGGAGAAAATACTACGGCATCAGAGATTAGAGGATGGATGTGTGGATTGAAGGAATGGGTGAAGTATGCTAAGGGTTTGAAGAGATGTAATAAAAGGCATTGATTGATTGTAATTGATAGTATAGGGCATAATATATGTGAATGGATGAATGAAAAAAACAATTAGAAAAGAGGGGATTATAGACAGCAATGAGGAAGAAAGGATGACCTGGATAATATAAATTACTAACATGCTTACCTGAGAACTAACAGGTTGAAGATTAAAAACCTACCCAGAGGCACATTCTAAGAAAAACCTGGTCATCTAAAACATCAAACATTTAAGATCTTCTGGAACCTAGTTTTCCTCTGACTCACATGGAGTTGCCATGGCTGTCACGGGGCATGCTTGGCTGGAAAACAACTGGTGTGTGGATTCCTGAGCCATTAGGGTAATGCAAGTAATTTGTAAGATGAACACAACTATGTATTACTCATTCTTTATTATCTCTTTTCTAGATGATTCCATTCCATGCTTTATTATTATATACCATAGTATGATGACAGGATAGCACATTTAACATGTACTCTGGACCAACTCTGGACCATGCTTGTCATTCTCCATCTCTCTGGCAACACCTCCTCCTTTGTAGTTGTAATCATCTTTTACAGACTACCGGGTAGGGAGCTGAACTCCCAGCTCAAAGGAATTCAGGTTGAATCTACTAACTGCTCCAGGAAAGAAAGTTAGACAGTTTCCTCCCATGTAATGTACAGCCTCTGAAAAGCTGCTGGAAGGTCAGCTATGAAGTTAGTTCAAACTTGATGGCAATGAGTCTCTGATTCTGAATGGTAGACGATCTAATTGCTATAAGCTTATTTGTAAGAGTCCTTATTATGCTATTGTTTTTATTTGCATGACTTCATTTGGCCTATCAACTGAGAAGTCTTATATTATTAACCTCTACACTGACTTACCTTTTGAGCTTGAGATCTGTGTATCCGAGTGACTGCTTGAAAAACACATCCACTTGTCACTCCCTTGAGTTATTAAAAGTTAACGTGTCCAAAAAGAAATGTGTGTGGTTGATTTTCTTTACTTTTGATCCATCTGTTATAACCTGTCTTGGTGATCTACCTTTGCGTTTTTTCCATTAGTGAATTCGTTTGATAAAAATGCCCTTCATTTTTTCCTTATCCTCCGATTCCATATACTGAGTCCAGCCAGTTTTCTCTCTAAAGTATTTGCAAATAATTGACTTATTTGTGCTTCTAGTGTTACCTTCCTATGTAAAACAACAATATCTCTCTCAAGAACTATGAAACTGCTATAATAATTTAGTTCTTTTATGTATAATTTTGTGTTGAACTTCTTTTTGCTTTTTAGAAATAAAATATGCCCATACATATATTTTTAATTTTATTCAGTGGAAAATTCTTTTTAATTCTTAATATGTTATTTTTGCCAACAAGTCCCATGCATTGTATTCCCATTTTTAGCCTAGATAATCCCCAGACATTTTTTAAAAAATTACTTAAATTGTGTCTTTAATGTAGATCTGTCAAGAATGATCAGACTAAGGGAACCATTTGGATTTCCTCTGTACAGATGTAATCATAAATGTAATTATGTAAATAAATCAGTATGTAATTTTATAAGTTTTGTCATCCTCATTAGGAAGACAGGGAATATAAACTCCTGCTAAGGCTGTTTCTGTATCCTAATACAGTGCATATATACAAGTTGTGGCTAACCTTTAGGAGAATGGGAATTCCCAAACACTAGATTGTGCTTATGAGAAAACTATACTTGGACCAGGAAACAGCCCTCAGAACAGAGCAAGGAAACACTGCATGGTTCAAAATGAAGAGAGGAGTGTGTCAGGGATGATTCCATTCTCTATACCTTTTCAATCTATATGCAGAACAGATCGTTTGGGAAGCTGGGCTTTATGAGGAGGAATGTGGCATCAGGATTGGAGGGAGATTCAACAACAGCCTACATTATGCAGATGATACAACCTTGCTTGCTGAAACTTAGGAGGACCTGACTGAAGCTCAACATCAAGAAGACAAAGATTCTCACCACTGGGCCAATTGGCGGCACCATGAGGGATGGAGAAGATATTGAGGTTGTTAACAAGTACATGTTGCTCGGCTCCACAATCAACACTCTTGGCACCAGCAATCAGGAAATCAAAAGAAGAATTGCATTGGGAAAATCTGCTGTCAGGGACCTCTCCAGAGTACTGGAAAGTAACAGTGTCAGTCTAGAGGCTATGGTCTTCACAATTATTTGCTATGCATCAGAGAGCTGGGCAATGACTAAGGATGACAGAAAGATCAACGTCTTTGAACTATGGTGTTGGAGAAGAGTTTTGAACATGCCATGGGCTGCCAAGAGAACAAATAGGTCTGTCTTAGAGGGTGAATCCAAGTTTCTCTTTGGAGCCTAGGATTTTGAATCTCTGTTTCACATACTTTGAGCATCTGGCCAGGCAGCACTGGTTCTTAGAGAAGGACAACATGCTTAAAAGAGGATAAGTACAGAGCAGGAGTGATTCTGGAAAAGATGGATTGATACAGTGACTTGGGCAATGGGGGGAGTTGTGCCAGAATCAGTGAGATTGATTAAAGATGGCTGGCTTCAGAGCTGCTATACTTAGGGTCGCTGTGAATCTCAGGCAACATGACTGCTTGACTGCAACACACACACACACACACCGCACTCCTATAAATACTGAGAAAACATATCTGTTTGCTTATCAAACAATAAATTCACTTAAGACAAACCACATTAGAGTGTATTTATTATGATCAGCTTTAGAAGATGAGTTTCTTTATCAAAAAGGTATATAGTTTTATTATCAAAAAGCTATATATATAAGAATAACTTATTTAGGGTTAAAAGGCAGTGAAGCAGAAAGAAGTTTCAAAGCCTGGCTATCACACCCACAAACCATGAATTGCAATATACTGCAAAAAAACTTAGGGTGTATTTGCTCTCCTTGCTGTTCCCCATTACCATGTGTAATGGAAAGTTGATGAGGTACAGCTTCCAAATCCTACGTAAAGGAAGGATAGATCAATATGCAGCAATTTTTTTTATGGTAAGGGTCAAAGTGGGGGAAAAAAGAAAAGAAAACTGTATGCCTTACATAGATAATAGTATCATTGGGTACATTTTCATTTTAAGAACACTTACTTGTATTATTATTTTTAATGTAAACACATGAAAAACGAAGAAATGGCCTAATGATGAGTCTCAAATCATGAAATCAATTTTAATATGCTGGGAAGATTTAATATTTTCTTACTGCAGCAAGATTGATGAAGGCCTGTTAATGAATATATTGATGAGGTTGAATGGAAACCAGCTCAATGGTCTTTGTCATCAGTAACATGGACCTTAAAATGCAAACAGAAAACAGGTAGAAAAGAAGGCATTATGATAACTCTACAACTGCAAAAATTTCATGTGTAACGTTATTTTATAAAATAAAAATTGTACATATGCACCTGTATGTACTTAACAGAATTAAATTATCAGAAAATATTTTAGTTTCAGTCAATCCATTTATTTTAAAAACCTTAAATTAAAACTCTTTGAAAGCACTTTTTGTTCTAGAAAATATATTTTATCTTTAAAAGAACTCCTTTTCCTGATAACAATATTGCAGAATATTTTGTTTCATTTGTTTCTTTAGGAAACTAATATTTATGAAGTCTTTTCAAATCAAAGAAATGCTTAAAATTGTGAAAAATAGTAGCTTTTGGGGATTTTCTTTTTAAAAACATTCATAATTAGAGATAAAGTTTTAAATATAGTTTTAACCATTTGAGAGGATTATTCTTTTTCTTCTGAAGCCTGCCTATCAAAATAGATTCCCATGTTAACTAGCCTGAAGACAGATACTAATTGTACCACCAATTTGTAATGCATCAGTTTAGCACTATTGATCTGCTTTTAAAAAAAAAAAAAGAAAAAAGAAAGTAAACTAAGCAAGAACCAATCTCAATACTAAAGGAATGATATATTGATTCCATCTGACAATGCTTTGTCTACAAATCAATGTGTATGTGCACGTGAACTAGTTAAAAATGAAATAGTATAGATAAAGGTCATGAAAGAAGCAGGACATCCAAGAATATTGGAGACCATGAAAGGAATATATCTTAAATTCCATCTATTGTTTATATAGAAATTCAGTAGGTTTATTGTACAAAAAATTTCAACTACCAATATTTAGTGATTGAAATATCATGCCAGAATCATATAGTCCACTTTAATGAAATTAATATTCACTTCATAATTAAGACTGACTCTAGTAAGTTTGTGAGATAAAGATATTATATTACTCTATTTTTGCTTCCTTTTACCATAAGTGGAATAATTTTTTTAGATTAATTGCTTCCATCCTGTGTATCAAACGTGGCTTGCATTTAAATGTCCTCAGGTTCATAATTCTTTGATAGCTCCCTCTAGGCCTTAGTTAATGGTCTTAGTGCTTGACCTATAAAATCCTTTGGGAACTAAAGAGCTTGTTCACCTTTCAACTTTCTTCAGGATTTAAAAAAAAATTATATTCTGTCAATTTGACAATAAAATTGAATGAGAAACATATCTTGATATACTAGTCAGTGCAACTTTGTATCTTTCATGTGGTCTTGATATTGTCATGTTGACCCCATACCAAGCAGAAACATTAATTTAGTTCTTTATATACCTTTGAAGTTTGAATTTTGATTCAGGGAAAAATATCCAAACCACCACATTACTATAAGCACAATGCATGTATTAGGACTTTGTATTTAATTTTTCATGTAATGTTTGCTCTATAGCTATGTTTTGTCCTGAAGAATTGGATGTGTATGTCCTATAATTAGAGTTCTTTCTTAAGTTACTAAGAAGTTTTATATTACATTAGTGATTTTTTTAATTCACTGCATGTATTTTACTAAATTGAGGAGAATTTGAGATAATTCTATCATAATCACAATGTAGTGATATAACACATTATTACATTTTCCCCCTTGTGGAGTAAAATTTAATATGCTGTAGTCAAATATATGTATGTGCAAAAAATTCCCTTTGCATAATTTTAACAATATTGTAGAATCAGAGAGAGCTAAACATGTCATGACAACGGAAAGAATAGACTACCATAAGGTGTTTTCCTCCCTTGACAGGTTTTTTCCCCCACTTTGTGACTTGTCACATTTTAAGAGCAACACTGAAAGCCTTTATCCAGTTTCTGTTTAAAGAATAAAAAAAAAATCAAACCCAAAACTATTGTATTTTATGAATTATTCAAGTTACCAGGTCTTTAGGGATCCTTGAGGTTTCTCATATGGTCAGATGTGACCTTCTAAAATGGTATAAAAGAAATGTAGGAACTAATAATAAATGTGGAGATCAAGCAGACTTCAGAATAAAATTAAATCAGAAAATAAAAACATTCTTCAAAAAATATGCTTTTTAATTTTCTTATTTCTACATTATTTTCATTTTAAAATTAACTATACTTTCCATTTTGTGTCAACACCTACAAGATAAGGAAAGTTGACATTTCTGAAGTTTATTAGCTGTGCAGTAAAGCAAAATGTATATTCAATCTGAATTTTCTCAACTCCTTTTAATATTGAAGAGTGTGAGTGTTGTATAATAGCACTTTTAAAGTTATCTTGTAAGTATAGTTTTCCATTTTTTTATATATTGCAACTAGGGGCTAAAGAAAGAATAATGCATGGACAATGCAATTCATGTAAGACTGAATCTTGAAAGACCATATTTCTGTCATTCATAATTCCTAACAAAGGATAATAATTTGTTTATAACCACTAAAGCTATAACCATGGGACTTTTTGACAATATAAAACCAAATAATTATGTTCATGGCCTATCAGCTTTGAAGTAATTGGAATATTTAATACATTATCAATTTTACAAATTTATAATTACTGACATTTTATTAATAAGTTATGCTTTTTTGTTTAATATCAGTTTGAATAAACTAAAAATATGCTGACACTTTTCTTTTTAAAAATCTTAAGCTTTAGGACTGAGATTACAGTGTAAGCAAGAACCTTAGGGTAGCACCAACAGTTTGTGATCGATGCTAACCTAATGCTTGGATGTTTGAACACATTAAGTGATTTCTCACAAAAGACTTACTGATCTGCTTCTATTAAGACTGTTGTTTTTGGAAGAACTCTAGAAGCCCTAATGCACAACATGAACAGGCTTCCAAGCATCCTGAGAAACCTGCAACCAGGAGAGGATAAAATAGATTAATGGGACCTTCAAAGAACTCATGAAATATTATACAAAATGGGTAATCATGGGAAAATTATGTTGAGTGAAAATATCTCAGACACAAAAACAAAATACTGCATAATGCCACTATTATAGAACAGTACTGATAAGGGCCTTGGGGGGAAACTAATAAAAGAAGGGATAAATAATGTATATGCTATTGAAACAGACGAGGGAGAGAACTATATAAAAGGAATATATGATTAGGTATTATTGGCATGACAAGAGTCCAGAATAAGAGATGCATATTAAAGTGGTCTGGGAGACGGACTGTATAACAATGAAATAACTTATTTTCCAATGAAAAAAGTGAACTGGGGTGGGGGACAGGGAGGAAAATGTGCAAAAATGAATGAATGGAAATCCAAGTTCTTTATAAACTTTCATTAAAATCTAAAAAAAATAATGATGTGTCAGTTAATATTTACAGGAGTTTTTTGTTTTGGTTTTTAGTTTTCTGTGTTTTTTTGTTTTTGTTTTTTTGTTTGTTTTCGTTTTTTGTTTTTATTTACAGAAGTAGCATCTTTTTTTGAGTAATTTGGTCAAAGAGAAAATGTCTTTGACCTAATCAGTAAAACTATCTGCTTTATCCTTATTTTAGAGAAGAGAAATTATCTTTCTTACATAATGAGCTCTCAAGATGTACTTAAGTACACTTTGTTTGTCTGTAAGCATCAGTTAGTTACTCAAAACAAGCACAGCTAAAGTTTTTAGTATATATTTATACGTAATTTAATATATACACAGTACTTAAAATTTTACTTAATATCTTACTAAAATTCTGTTCCTAGGTCATTAACCATCTTAACAGCATTAAATTGAAAAGTAGCATACTTTTTTTGGTTTGTTTTATACTGGTTTACTTTCAAAGTTCATATACATTGATTTTTCACACCAAATCTTTCCCATTTCCTTTATCCACCCATCCTCCACCCATAAGATCACTTCCTATCCTGCCTGTCCCCACCACTGTGCTCCCACCCTCTTCCCCTAGGCTCCTCATACACATTCTATAATAATAGTCTTATATACTATTTTTCCCTATGGGACTGATTATTAGTAGTAGATTTTGATATCAGGCAGTGCTATGCTTCTCACTTCATTTTTCTTTTTCAGAAGTGCTTTGCTTATTTGGGGTTTCTTTCACCTCCACACAAATTGCACAATTGCATTTTTAATCTCCTTGATAGCTGAATTTTCTATTGATATTGGAATTGTGTTAGACATTTAGATTGCTTTTGATAGGATTGTCATTTTTGCTATATTGAGTCTTCTATCAATGAACAGAGAACATTTTTCTATTTATTTACGTCTTTTATTACTTCTTGAAGAAGTGTTTTGCAGGTTTTTTTGTAAAGGTCTCTTATGTCTCTTGTTAGGTTTATTCCTAAGTATCTCAATTTGTGGTTGGCTATTATAAATGGTATTGCTTTCTCAGTTTCCTTTCCTTTGTTTTCTTTATTATTGTAGAGGAATCTCATTGACTTTTTTATATTGATCTTGTGTTTTGCCACTCTACCAAATTGGTCAACTAGCTCTGATAGTTACTTGTTTGAGTCATTGGGGTTTTCAGTGTACATTATCTTATCACCTGCAAAGAATGACATTTTAACCTCCTCTTTGCCAATCTGTATGCCTTTTATTTCATTCTCTTGTCATATTGCCCTAACAAGTATATTGAAAAAATATATATATTGAATAGAAATATACATATTGAATAGAAGTGGTGAAAGTGAGCACCTTTGTCTGGTCCGTGTTCACAAAGATAAAGTATGTAATAGTAATCATTTACTACTATTAGTTTTCAAAAGAAATACAAAATTGAGGGTCTTCTACTAAAACATCTAATATTGGTTTATTTTCTACATTTAGATTATAAGTTTTGTGTAGAACTTTTCTGCAATCTAAGTTTTCAAAGTGAAATGGTACTCCTTGATTAATGATGTCATCATAATGATATTACCCATAATTTTAGAAATATAACACTATTTTAGGGACTTCTGGTGACCTAGTGGGTAAGTAGTTGTACTGCCAACCTAAATTAGGTAGCTTGTATCTACAAGCTTCTCCAAGGAAGAAAGATGGGCAGTCTTCTGCCATACAATATGTAGCCTCTGAAGGCCCACAGGAGGATTGACTATGATTTGGTTCCAACTTGACAGCAAAGAGTTGGAGTTAATATTGTTTTGAGGGAGCTCTAGTGGTGTTGTCTGTCATGTTTGGCTGCTAAACCAAAGGCTGTGGGGTATCCAGAAGTTCAGTCTTATCAATGGCTCCACAGAAGAAAGGTAGGCAGTCAACTCCTGTTAAGATGTTGTTGTTAAGTGCAGTTGAGTCGTAGATGACTCATAGCAACCCTATGAACGAAAGACCTGAACACTTGTATAACTTTTGGCGTTTCTCTATGTTGATAGAGTTTCCAGAGACAAGCCATTTTGGAAGTGAATTCCACTCCTGTTTCCAAGCTTGTTTTAGTTGGGGAGCTCCACCAAACACTGTCCACTATGGGTAACCATTATTGCATTTGACATGTCAGTGTCACAGTGTTCAGCATCACAGCAACTATGAGTTACCTCTGTAGAGCAAATGGTCAGACCAGTGCTAGACCACTTAGAAGAATGTTTGACCAAAACCAATTAAAAACAGGCCTGAGGACCACAGATTCAAATCACCCACTTTTGACTTGGTATCATAACAGAACCCCGAAAATCCAATGGAGGGTCTCTGAGTCAGAATCTATTCAGTGTCAATGAGTTTGAGTTTATCATTGTTTTCACAGCCTAGCATGGAAAATATCTGTATTTTCTAACTTGATGATTACATACTTTCTAAAATCTCTCCCAGAATATAAAAGACCTACTTTCAAAACTTCTATAGTCATATATGACTTTGTCGGCTCTTTATTTCTTGATTTTTAGCTATCAATGCCAGAATTTATATCAATTTGCAGGCCAGATACTAAAGTACACAAACAAACATGTATTAGTGGTTTAGGAATCAGCATTTAGGTCTTAAACAAGCTTAAACTTACTGAAGGTTTAAATTCCTTCACATATGATATATATGAAATTTACAGACAACCACTTCTCTTTTAGTATGCATTAAATTTTAGATCGGGAACTCTGAAGGACTAATGGTGAAAAAGTGGGTGCAATTCCAAAGGCTACCAGTTCAAATCCACTAGCTGCTCCTCAGGAGAAGGATGAGCAGTCTCCTCTTGTGTGATTAATTGCTTCTGAATTCCTGCTGGAGGGTCCTGGCAGGGTCTGACATAATGTTACATAACAATAACCACAGCAAATTTCAGATACATCTTTTTCTACCTTTACAAACTTAAGTGGTCTGGATATGCTGGTCTCTTTTTCTGACTCTTTCTCTTTCTCTGCATGTGTGTGTGTGTGTGTGTGTGTGTGTGTGTGTGTGTGTGTGTGTATACACAGTGTGTGTGTGTGTGTGTGTGTATGTACACACACTGATACATACTTGCATCCAAACAGGGTGCTGGCCTCTGAAGGATGAGGATCTAGCTGTAGCTATAGCATGAAGAAAAATAAGCAGGAATAGTGGGTGTATATATCTTTATATGTAATTGTTTTAAAATAGATTTAAAGGCATAGATGTAATAAGAATGAAATACTTCATGCATAGTATCGAATCAGTGTTTTATTAAAAAATTGAAATGTGGACAATTTTGGAGATTCTTTTTTCATTTGGGATAGGGGACTGAGGAACATTTGTGTAGTGTGTAGTCTGTTTGCAGAAATTCCTTTTCAGCTTCAAGGAGTATCTTCTCCATTTGACTATCATGGTGACCAGAAAATGCAAATGGTAGACTTAGAAGATCTAGCATCTTATGTTTTGTTTTTGTTTTACATGGGAACCAACTGAAGACACTTCCTGTGTTCTAATGTTGTCATTTTAAAAAGTGGATAATGTCAAAGTATTGAATAAATGTGACTATTCACTACCCTTAAATTATTATATAGTGAGCTCTGGTGGCCTTATAGTAAGAAGCTGTGCTGCAATCCCAGAGTCATGTGGTTTAAATTCACCAGCTGCTCCCTGAGAGAAAGATGGGAAATCCTCTCCCATGTGATTTGCACAAGACAGCAGTCCCTCAGGAGTTATGATCACTGCTCACCAATGCTGCATCTCTCTGATGGTTCAAATTCATCAGCTATTTAGCTGGAGAAAATCTCCTCTCATGTGATTGGTTGTTGTTTACAGTGGGCACACGACCACAGCTGATCCTTCAGTGGATTTTCAGAGGAGGAGGTTTTTCCATCTTTCTCCCCCTGAGCTGCTAGTAGATTCTAGAAGCGTGCCTTTGAGACCACAACTTTTTCCCTTTAAGTCACCAGAGATCCCTTGCTGAAAGTTTATCTAGGAGTAGATTTTGATCCCGTGGCAATGCTTTTTATTCAATTTGCCTGCTTTGTACTGGTTTTTGCACAGCTCAGGGCTGAGGCTGAATTTTACCAGGTATTAAATCTGTATGTGTTTGAGAGAGAGAAAATAGAGATAGAAAACAAGCATGCATCAGAATTCAGCATTACATTTGCTTATAGGCAAAATTAATAAAGAAAGAAATGATGTAATAGGAAGATAGTTGATATTAAAATATATGTCTGTTATAAGTAAAGCTAAGATTATGTATGTAACCATTTTAATTACAATAATTTAAGAATAAAAATACCATTTTGAGTTTATTGGCTTTACAAAATCAGGCAGCAAGCCAAATATTCCATCATTTGTAGGCCTCTGTGCTCAACTATACAGTTCAATATATCAACAAGGGAGCAATTTGTTTTTGTAGAAGATGTGTTACCATAAAATTGTCGTAGCAAAATGAATAACTCAAATTGAATTTTGTGTAGAAAAGTGAAATCATTATTTGAAGTAGTTTTATACATAGATTAAATCTGTTCTTTTCTGTATGTTCAAAGTCACTGAAACTAAAACAAAATCTCACTTCAAAGGGAAGATTAAATCATAACCATTTTACTTGATGACAAGTTAAAATGCAAAATACCAAAAGAACATTTATATGCGCATGCACACACACACACACACACACACACACACACACACAAGTTCTCATGATTACCATCAGCATTGGCAGCTAATTTTCTAAGTGTTAATTAAATGGACTAGAACCTTCTATTTACCATTACCCATTATCTATTAAATTAATAGCATAAAAATGAATAATATAAGTCATTAAGAAGCAATTAACATCTTAAAATTTCAAGAGACTGGACTCATTATTATTGAAATAGCACTCTATCTGTGTTTCTCAGGATTCGAACATGATAATCAAGGAAATGTATTAAAATAGGTGGAATATGTCATTTGGACAGTGAAATAATCTGATAATTCATCTATTGCATTTAAGACTCCATTTTATTAGCCTACATAGCTTTGTGACCTTTCATCATATTAACTAATAATTTTTGTATTCAAATTAGCTTCACAAAAGACAGACTGCCTTTCCCCCTTTTCTAGTGCTCAGGCACATGCTGAAATAAATCCTTACAGTGTTCAGGGTAAAATAGGACAAAATTCATGGAAAGAATATCTTAGTAAGCATGAAGGCTGACTTGCATTAATACAGTTCAAAATAAAGCAGTATCCTCACTATCAGCATTCGGTAATGTAAGGCAGCTACGAAGGCAGACGTTGGCAAGGATGCCAATCAACAACAATGAAACTCCATTATTTTCTACACTTCAATATTTCTTCATCTCCTCCACTATTGTCTATTACTTTCTTTTCTTCTTCTACATTATTTGTTGTTGTTTCTTTCCTTTCCTACATTTGTCTCCTCTCTTCTCCTTTTACCTAGACAACTATTTTTAATTGAATATTTTACCTTTCACATAGTTTTTTAGACTTTTCTACAAATATTTAGCCATCTAAATGATTTCTAACAAAATGTGTTTTGGTATATATACATACACACATACACACACATATATATATGTGTGTGTGTGTGTGTGTATATATATATATATATATATATATATATATATAGAGAGAGAGAGAGAGAGAGAGAGAGAGAGAGAGAGAGAGAGATACATATACACATACACATACACATAGTTGGTGGTGGTGGTTTTTTACCAATGAGTCAGAACTAATAGCTGACCTACAGCAAATTTTCAGAGGCTGTAAATCATACTGCAGAAGATAATGCATCTTTCTCCCATGGAGTTGCTTATTTATTTGAATCACCTCCTTATCCACTCAGCCATCTGAACTCCCAATACATTTAGAAGTGTAAGGACAATTTTGCTTTTGTTGTCATTGAGTTGATTTAGACTCCTAGTGACCCACGTGCTCTATAAGTGGGCTTCTCCATAGGATTTTCAAAGCTTTGACGTTTTTTAAACACATCTCCATTCTTGTCACCCAAAGCACTTCTGAGTGGATTCAAAACTCCAACCTTCCAATAAGTAGCAAAGCTCTTAACCATTTTCACCACCCAGGAGTTCTCAAGAATTAGAGGAAATGGACTTTGCACTAGTCATTTATGGAACTCTCTTTTATCTTATGAATAATGAAAAAAAGAAAAAAACAAACCACAACACAAACTCACTGCCATCAAGTGAGAAATAGCCATAGCTGACCCTCTGTGGGATTTCTGAGACTGTAAACTCCCAGCTCAGTGGTTCAGATTAACAAAGTAATAGTGCCAAATGGACTACACCATCAGAGGTGCGCCTGGATGATGAAAGTGGTTCATAAAATGACCGCTGTTAATCCCATTTCCTTTATTGACACTTGTTATCTTCTCTTTATGTCTGATACATTTTTTACACGGCTTTTGTCAATAAAAAGCCTACTTTCAAGTTGATGACTCTAATGTACTTATTGAATCCACATCTTTGGTCTATTACTCACTTACATATGCTCTTTCTGTTTTTCTGTTCTATTGAAAGTTAAAATGCATTGGTGATTTGATCTTTTGATCTAAGTAAAAGTTAAATTGCCAGTAAGATCTTTTGACTATTTTAAAAATATGCATAACATTTTGCATTCAGAGTGATGAACTTGGTCTATGGTTTTCATAAAGTCCACTTGTTAAACATTTCAGCAAATATACGTGAATTGTGACACAATGAATGGGAAATTTTCCTGCTCATCTCAAAGCAAAAGGGAGCTCTGATGACCTAGTCCATAAAGAACTGTGCTACTAACCCAAACCTCTCTGGAGGTTTGACTCCACCAGCAGCTTCATGAGAGAAGGGAGATTAATCACCTCCCAACTGATTTTCAGCTTCAGTAACATGCTGGAGGCTCAGCTATGAGTTGATTCTGATTCAATGACAGTAAGTCATGAGTCATTTGAAGCAATGTAAACAATAAAAGAATAACACCATTGTATTTATAGTAAAGTGTATCTTTCATACGTAATTTTCTTTATTCTTAATTTAGATAATTTTTTTTCAATTTCCCCAAGTCCCTGATACAGTTGAAACACCAAGTAAAACTCTATGAGATGTATTGATTAAGTGACTGGGGTAATGAGAGTAAGTGTGTTGGAGACACTGAGATTAGCACAGAATAGAGCAGGGTTTAGGGCTGTTGTACATAGCATCACTATGAGTTACAACCGACTCAACAGCACATAACAAGTAAATTTGTCTCTATGTGGATTCATATATAGAAAGAAGGAAATATTAAACATATTGTTGCCATTGTTGTTATGTGCCACTAAATTGAAACAAACTCATAGCTGACCCTCCAGTGAGTTTTCAAAGACTGTAAATTGCACAAGAGAAGATTGCCCATCTTTCTTCTGTAGAGCATCAGCTGTGACTTTGAACGATTGGCCTTTATTGTGTAATATTGTGTAATATTTTATATTCATTCTTTTCTGCAAACTCACTCTTTTTACCCTCCCTTTGTGATATAATCTGGTTCTGTAAGCTCTGATTCTGGAAATATTTGATAATGGTTATAGGAGGGAATTTTTCCACTGATCACTTAGTTCCAGAAAGTGTTTAGGTCTCTAAGTTCTTCCCTTGAATCCCCATATTATGTTTTCTCTTTCGTGTCCAAAATCTTATTTTTAACTGAAATTCATTTCCATCAGGTTGAAACTAACTCATAGCTCATATCTGATCTTCCATTGGGTTTTGGAGCCTGTAAATAGCAAGAAAGGAGAATGTCCATTGTTCTCCTGTAGAGCTACTGGTAAATCAAACCACCAAAGGTTCTGCTGGGTTAGCAGCACAATTCCATAAGATTAGGCTAACAGGGCTCCCTTTAAATCTTATTGATGTTGTTCTGTGTCAGTTAAATTACAATTGACTCATAGCTGACCCTACAATGAATGGGCTTTTAGAAACAGTCAATTACCAAAGAGGATATTGTTCATCTTCACCCGCTGAGCAGCTGGTGGATTCAAAATGCTTGCTTTTGAGATTGCAGCATAGTTCCTTACTACTAGGCCACCAGTTGTTGTTGTTGTTGTTGTTGTTCTTAAGAGTCATTGAGTCATGGATGACCCATAGCTACCCTATGAACGGAAGACCTGAATACTTGTATAACTTTCTTCGTTCCTCCAAGTTGATAGAGTTTCTGGAGGCAAGCTATTTCAGAAATGGATGTCACTCCTGCTTCCAAGCTTGTTTTAATTGGGGAGCTCCACCAAACACTGTCCACCATGGGTAACCATTATTGCATTTGACTCTTAAGTGTCACAGTGTTTAGCATCACAGCAACCACAAGTTACCTTTGTACAGCAAATGGACGGACAAGTGCTATACCACTTAGAAGAATGTTTGATCCTAAACAATAAAAACCAGGCCTGAGGCCTGCAGATTAAAATCACCCACCTTTGGCTTGGTAGAATCACTTTCTGTCCACTAGGCCAACAGAACTCCCTTAAATCATACTAGGTGTCTTCAGTTCCTTATGATTCTTGGTAAAGTTTACCTCCTGTGTCTGAAAATAAACAATCTCCAAGGGAAAAGTGAGATACCTGTTCTCCTCTGCCTGTGTCCTTTTAAGATTATTGTTCTATGTCTATTTCTTTTTTAGATTGAATTTTGTCCCCTAAAATGTGTAGGATTACTAACATGTGTATCCCTGTATAGAATCTCACGTAAGAATAGAGTTTTTATTTGTTATGTTAATGAAGACTTATCAGGGAAGGGTATACTTTATGTAATTCACTCTTGAGATAGGAAAGAGCTGATGAGGCACAAAGCAAGCAGATTAGAATGGGGAAAGACATGTAAGAGGGAGAACTCCAAGGAACACCAATTGAGACAAATATTTCTCCCAGGTAAATAGAGGAAAGACTTTTCCTAGAAATGGCTCCCTTGAATTCTGACATCATTTGTATTTCTTGAAGAGCAGCAGTTCTTGACCAGAACAGTATACTCTTTACCCTGGGAAGATGCCCTGTCCAACTCTTTCACTTGACCGTATGCTCTTAATGGCCTTCATTATCCAACTAAGTTTATAACATAACAGCTCCATTTTGTTATGCCCTGATTTGAATATTGTCTCCTTTCATTTAATCAAGAAACATATTTTGAAGTCTGTTGTTGAAGATCCACAATAGTTTCAGGACTCAGAGATGCAGATGTGCTGATGGTGAGCCAGAGTGAGTTTGAAAGATAGTTGTTCCATTTAAAAATGAGTATGCAACTCTATGCATATTTCTAAAATATTTAAAATGTATAAAGCAATATCTAGAGGGAAGAGGTTGGTAATTTTGTGAAAATACTAACACTTTTTCCTTAATACTGTTGGAAACTAATTCTTTAAAAGGATTTTTCAAGAACTAGAATTAGGAGGCATTTAACTTTTTTTTTAAATGCTGAAATTTATGTAAGAAAAGGCAGTCTATAAACTTGTTGCATTCTACAGGAAACCAGTATTCAGACGGCATCTGTGTAAGAGAAGCTTTTGGGATCAAACTCAAGAAAAATGATCACCCAGAGTAAAAGTTACAAGATAAATGTCTTTGGTCAGGATTTTCAAAGTGACTTTTTCGCCTCTCAGAGAAAGTCAGCTAGTTTCTGAACTTTAAAGATCAATTTGCATGAAACAGCTTAAATACATGGGAATAATGTTCCTTTAAGCTAGTCTTTGGCTCAGCAAATCAAACAAAATACAAATGTAGAATTATCACTTTTGCTAATGTTTATCAGTGTATTGTCTGTAATGGGAATGAAGTTTTAACATTTAAAATTTAAAGGTTTTGGGTTTTTTTTTAAAGTTTAAACAAAATGCATTAGTTATACCTTAAGAGTCTGTTTAAAATCTAGAAATCATGTGAATTTTATACTCATGAATTGTTATGTACTAGAATATCTGATTCTTAAATAAAATATGGTTATTATGCAAGATCTTTCCATCTGGTAGGGGACAACATTGTAACTCTTCATGTTCAATTCATAAAATACTTTTTTCAATAGAAAAAAAATCAACAAAGAACAATATTTAAAGATAGCTATTTTGGGTATCAATGTGTGATAGTAAGTCTCTAAAAATATATGTACATTAATCTAGTCTATAGTGCAGTGGATTTAGTCTACAGGCAATCAGGGAAATTGGGCAGATGTGGACCCCATTTTGTTCCATTGTTATGGAGTCACTATGAGTCATAAACCAATTCCACTGCATACCAGCAGTAACATAATTACATGGTTCAGCATTGTGTTAACTTCCATAGTACGTCATGTGCTACTGCTGGTGAGATGACTGTAGTGCTTACTTTTGTTTGCCCTGTGCAATAGATGCCCCTTTCTATCAACAGGCCATGTTACAGTTCACATGCTTAGTATTCTCCTTCAGACCCTTTGGATAAAGGCTTTGCATACAGAAGTCATACATTGTGATACTTAATCACAATATTCTAATCTGAAATCTCTTGCATTATAATGTGTGTGAAGGTGCAATAGAAAGAGTGTGAAATGATTTTACAAACACTATAAAGTCTGAGAAGGTGAAAAACTTCCGCCATCAATATGGATTACACTTTAACATCAAAAACACAAAAAAGCCTTCACAACTAGGTCAACAGGAAACATTATGATAGATGGAAACATTGAAGTAATTGATGATTTCATTTTACTTGAGTCCACTAACCACACCCAGAATAGCAGCATCCAAGAAGTCAAAAAATGTACTACACTGGGGAAATCTGCTCTCAAGGACTTCTTTAAAGTTCTAAAGTGCAAATATGTTTGTTTAAAGGCTACAGTGTACCTACCTCAAGCCATGATATTTTTCATTGCTTCACAAACATGTGAAAGTTGGACAATAAATACCTTTGAATTGTGGTATTGGGAAAGACTATTAAATACATAGTGGACTTCTGAAAGAACAAACAAATCTCTTTTGAAAGAAGTCTAACCAGGGTGGTGATGAGAGGGAAAAGTGAAATTTCATCTTACATTCTTTAGGCATGTTGTCCAGAGGGACTAGTTCTTGGACGTAGACATTGTGCTTTCAAACTAGAGGGTCAGCCAGAAACGATGCAGATCCTCAACGAGAAAGGTTGGCACAGTGACAGGCACAATGGACTTCGGCATGGTGGAGATTGTGAAAATGATGTAGGGTAGGACAAAGTTTTGATCTGTGCTTCAGAGTTGCTGTGAATTGTAGCCAGTTGAGCAGCACTAAACTACAACATGTTCTTTCTCCTCTGGAATAGTTGGTGGCCTTAAACCACTTGTCTTCAGAACTACCTTCTTGTAAGAAACTATGCTGCTTGAAGCTACTGGTTACTTTGTGGAAAAAGGATGGACAGTCTCTTTCTGAGCAATTTACTCCCTCTGAAGACTTGCTAGAGGATCAGCTATGAGTTGTTTCTGATGTGACAGTACTCACCAACAACGACAAAGTGCAACATAGTGTTATGTAAATATTAATGTAAAAACAAAAATGTCACCTGTATTTTATATGTATTGCTCAGGAAATTTGAATTTAAGGTCCCTATAAGACCAAGATAAACAGGCAACACATACAGTGGTTCTCACATTGTAGATCTATCATTTGTCTGAATATATATGATTTTTGATACATCTGAAAATAGCGTAGGATCTAATTTAAAATGAAGTTCAAATTTTGCATCTTAAGAACATATATACGTTTTTACAGAATGATGGAATTCAATTGCATGTATGTAGAAGAACAGTAAATATAAAGCCAAATGAAATTTTGGGGTTTTTTAATTATATATGTAATATATAGCTCTGAATAAGTCCTAGGACATCACGTTCAATAATCTCCAGAATAGTCTTGGGAAATAATGAGAATAGTGGTAACTATTACTCTCATAATTTTACAGAAAACAGTCTCAGAAGAAAAATTCCTGATAAAGATTTCCCCCTCCCCTCCTTTAAAACCTGCAAAAGTCAGAACATTGCCTTCAAATTGGGAAGTGGCTCACAGCTGACCTTCCATATGGTAAAGTGAAGCTGTAATCACTTGTGAGAAAATTTCCCATTTTTTCTCATGGAGCTGCTGTTAGATTTTAAATACCGAAGAAGTGGCATCTTTGACTTACAGGTCAACTTTTTAAGGATTGTCATTGTTTTTGAGTACCCTCAAGTCTGAACCTACTCATAGCTGACTCTCCTGTGGGTTTTCAGAGGCAGTAAATCACACTGGAGGAGATTTCCCACCTGTTTCCCACAGAGCAGCTGGTGGATTCAAACCACATACCTTTGGATTGTCCTTCATCATCTTTGGCTCTAAGGAGCACTCTGGTTTCACTTTCTCTAAGACAAATCTGTGTTTTTTTGGCAGTCCATGGAATATTCAGTACTCTTCTCCAACACCACAACTCAAAGACATCGATTCTTCTCCTATCATTATTCATTTTGCAGTTCTAAGAAGCATAACAAGTTATTGGAAATAATATGGTTTGCATGACGCACACTTTAGTCCTCAGACTAATATCAGTGCTCCTTGATGCTTTTTAATATATGAATAAAATGAAACTAAATGTATTAATCTTAAATTTTTACTCAGCACCATTCTTGAAATCACTTTCTGTGGCTCTAGAGCGTGTCTGAATGAGGAGGGCTTCTGTAGCACTACAGAGGGTCCTGAAGCTTGGATTAGAGGTCTGTGGGCAACAAAAGCAACAGCTGTGACTCCTCTGAGGGTCTTTAGGCCTAGAGCAGAGGTCCATGGGCAAAAAGGGGGTCAGCTGAAGTCCTCCCAAGGTGCTTTTGGGCCCTCCCACCTTATTGGCATTTGGATCTTATGCCAATCACAGTATTAAAGATCCAGCTGAGCCACGGTCCTGGCAATTGCCCCCATCCAGGACCCCCTCCTGTCATGTCACCATAGGTCATGGCTGGGACCAGAAAAGGGTGTCCTGAACCATAATATTTATATGAATTATTATCTTCATAATTTGCTGTTAGTAGTACAACATCTATCTGTTAAATCATTATATCAGGGAATGATTTGCATCTTGCCAATTTCTATATATTTTAGATGTGTATAGGCTTGTTTGTTATTGTTTGCTTATGTTATTACAACATATATCTGTACTGGTATAGCTGGTGGGTGGCTGTGATACTGGAAGTTCTGTCACTGGTATTTTAAGTGCCAGGATGGTCCCCTGGGCAGATAAATTGCTATGGAGCTCCTAGATTAAGATGAAGTAGGAAGAAGGATTAGTCAAGCTAGGAAGAAGGATTAGCCATCCACTTTCCAAATAATGGGCCTTTGAAAACTCTATGAACAACAGAAACGTTGGGTAGTTATAGTATTAGAGACAGTGTCCAGATGGGAAGTCACTTAAAAATGTGATGAAAGATCTGAAAACAACCCATAATAATCAGAATGTAGAATGTGCAAAGAATGAATGTAGGAAAATTGAATTAACACGTAAATATTGATTTTCTAGATATCAGTTAACTAAGACAGATTGGCCCGGGCTTCTTAACTTAGACAATCATATGATCTGCTATGCTGGAAATGAAAAACTGAGGAAGAATGGTGTAGCAATTATGGTGAAAAAGACAATTTCAAGATCTGACCTAAAGTACAATATTGTGAGTAATAGAATACTTTAAATATACATTACAAGGAAGATTTGTTAATATGATTGTTGTTCAAATATAAACACCAACAACTGTAGCCACAGAAGAAGAAATTTAGGATTTCTAACAACTTTTGCAGTCTGAAATTTACCAACCATGAAATCAAGATGCATTGATAATTATCAGTGACTGGAACAGAAAAGTTGGAAATTATGTGGAAGGAATGGTATTCTGGGGCGGAAATGAGGCTGGAGGTAGAATGATTGAATTTTGTGCTCTCACAGATTGATTCACAGCAAATATCTTTTTAAAAAACACAAAATGTAAATTTACACATGGACCACACTTGATGCACTACACAGGAATCAAATTGATTCTAAATGTGGAAAGAATTGTTAAGAGAAGCATAATACCAGTAGTGAAAACCAGACCAGGTGCTGATTCTGGAATAGATCATCAATCATTAATATGCAAGTTTAAATTGAGAAAAAATTATAAACTAACACACAGAAACCAAAATATGACCTCAAGTCTATCCCCCTTAAATTAAGAATCATCTCAAGAAAAAGTTTCAGGAACTGAACACCAGTGTTCGAAGACCAGAAGAACTGTGGGAAGGCATCAAGAATGCCATCCATGAAGAAAGAAAAAGGTGATTACAAAGACAAGGAAGGAAGAAAAAACCTAAATGGGTGTCAACAGAGACTCAGAAAATTACATTAGTGTGTTGAGAAGCCAAAGAAAATGGAAGCTGGTGAAGTAAAAGAGTGGAACAGAAGATTTCACAGGGTAGCTTGAGAAGACAAAGCAAAATATAATAATAAAATGTACAAAGGGTTAGACTCAGAGAATAAAAAGAAAATTACTTAATATTTCTTAAACTAAAAGAACAGAAAAGCATATTCAAGCCTTATATTGCAACACTAAGAGATGCTATGAGCATCTCAAATGATCCAGGAAAAAAAAAGATGAAAGGAATGCAGTCTCTGTACCAAAAAGAATTAGTCAAAATGAAATATTTCAGGAAGTACCATATGAACAAGAGCCAGTGGTAAAGGATGAAGTTCAAACTACACTGAAGGCATTTGGCAAAAAATAAGGGCCCAGGAATCAATGGAATACAGCCGTGAATGTGCTCAGCACACTATTTCAGGAAAACTGAAGGACAGCTGCCTGGCTGACTGACTGGAAAGCTTCTATATTTGTTCCCATTCCCAAGAAAGTAGACCCAATAGAAAATGGAAATTATATTAAAAATGCTATTAATATCACATGTTACCAAAATATTGCTAAAGTTCATCCAAAACCTACTTGAAGTACAATGACAGAGAACTGACTGAAATTCTCAAGGGTTTAGAAGAGACCATAGCACCAGGGATGTCATTCATGATGTCAAATGTATCCTGATTGAAAGCAGAGAACACCCGAAGATGGTCTGTTTGGTTTTTATTGACTACACAAAGACATTTAACTGTGTGGCTCAAAACAAAATATGGCTTTCATTGAGAAAATTATGGATTGTGCTCATGAGAAACCTAAACCTAGATCAGAAAGCTATTGTCCAAGTGGAGCAAAGGGACACTGAACGGTTTATAATCAGGAAGAGTGTGTATCAGGGATGCATCCTTTCTCCATACCTATTCAATCTGTAAGCTAAGCAAACAATTTGTAGAGCTGGATTTTGTGAAGAGGAATGTGGCATCAGGATCAGAGGAAGACACATCAACTTCATTCATGCAGATGATACAACTTTGCTTGCTGAAATTGAAGAGGGTTTGAATCTCTTGCTAAAAAAAGTAAAGAACTACAAACTTTGATTTGGCTTTTCAACATCAAGAAAAGTACTCACCATTGAACCAAAAAATAACATCATGATAGCTAGATTGAAAGCTGTCACTGATTTCATCTTGCTTGGATCAATAATCAACACTGTTGCCACCAGGAGCCAGGAGATCAGGAGATTTATATTCCATTGGACAAGTCCATTGTCAGGGGCCTCATTAAAATATTGAAAAGCAACTATGTCAGTTTGAAGATTAAGGTGCAACTAATTAAACCATGTTTGGGGTTTTTTTCCAATCAATTGCTATGCATCTGAAAGCTGGACAGTTATTAAGGATGACAGAAAAATCGATGCCTTTGAGTTGTGGTGCTGGAGAAGAACACAGAATATACCATGGACTCCAAAAAGGATAAATAGATATGTCTAAGAAAAAGTATAGCCAGAGTGCTCTTTGAAGACAAAGAATTAATGCCTGAATTGTGGTATTAGAGAACAGTACTGAATATGCCAAGGATTGCCAGCAGAACAGATACATTATGGAAAAAAGTGTAGCAAATATAAACTTCTCTACAATTTATAGTATTTGGTAGATATGTATATATAATTAGACCTCTTAAGAACACATATGTACACATGTATTTATAATTTCTACATTTCATTGTATAGCCTTTAGAAATTAACCTGTCTCTGATAACACTATTTAATAGAATTTAAACTACTTTTCTGCATGTTGATGTTTATTAGTGTGCCTCTGGAAAGGGAAATTAGATTTTTCCATGCACAGTTAATTGAAAGTAACATTGGCTACCCTGGGAGGCTTTAAGGAGGTAAAAGGAGTTTCAAATGTACATTGGAATTCTTGATTTAGCAGCATTGACTTTCTCACACATAAAAACCCCCGATTGCTTCTTCTATAGTGAAAACTCTGAGTTTATCAGATTTAAAAGCCTATATGGGAAAAGCATTGCAATTACTGAAAAGAGCACATCTGTTCAGCTTGGGCTTTGGGAATTAGGGAAGACTTTATTTAAGGAAATAATGTATAGGAGAAGTATATGGATTTCCTCTCTGATTAATGAATGTCTCTAGTTAAGAGCTAGCAACAAACATGCAAAACTGTCACTTGTGTTTGGAATGAAAGGAGGGGTCCTAAGGAATTGCTTTTACCGAGTCAGGCTGCAACACATGCCTGCAGTGCAGTGCTTTTCAGTTCCATAACCTGATTTTGTTTGGTATGCTCATTCTTTAAATGGCTTATTGCCCTTCCTGGGCACATAAAAGTAATTATGTGATTGATGTGCCACACAAGTTTGATAACATCAATAGCATTATGGCTGACTATAATGCTTTGCTTCTTCCCTTTGCACACAGCCTTTTAAGGACTCAAATAATTGTGTGTGTTGAGAGGATGACTATAGGAAGATTGGAAAGGTGACTACTCCCTTTCTTCCAATCTCACATGGTTAACTATAATTTTCATAGAAGTATACACTTAAATATTTGCATGTGTTGTTATGCAGTCTTAGATGTGCTCACCAGATTGTGCCAAGAAATCTTGAGGAAAGCTGACTGAAAGAGATCCATATTTACTCCCATTCACAAAAAAGAAGAAAAAAAAGGCTATCCAACAGAATGTGGAAATTATCAAACAATACCGTTAATATCACATGTTGCTGAATATTATCCAAAAACAACTGAAGAATACATCGACAGAACAACCAGAAATACAAGTTGGGTTTAGAATATCATTGCCAATGTCAGATAGACCTTGGATGAAAGCAGAGAGTACTAGAAGAATGTCTACTTGTGTTTTATTGACTATGCAAAAGCATTTGACTGTGTGATTATGACAGATTGTGGCTAATGTTGAAAAAAATGGGAATCCCAAAATACTTGATTGTGCTCAGTGAAACATATTTGAACAAGGACGCAGTCACAATGCATTTTTAAAAATCAAGAAAGAGATTCCTCAGGGATGTTTCGTTTCTCCATAGTTTTCAATTTATGTACAGAACAGATCATTCATGAGGCTTGATTTTGAAGAAGAATGGGGCATCATAATTGATAGATGGAGAACAGATTGTGGTTGTTATCAGTTTCCTCTTACTCAGGTCCACAACAACACTCTTGGCACTAGCAGTCAAAAACTCAAAAGATGACCTGCTTTAGGAAAGTTGACTCCAAGAGACCTATCCAGAGTGCTAAAAAACAACAATGTCAATCTAGAAACAAAAGTGTTCCTGATACAGACCATAGTCTATTCAGTTACTATGGATATGAGATCTAGACAGTGACTAAAGATGACAGAAGGATCGATGTCCTTTGAGTTGAGTTTATGGACAATAATATTGAACATACCATGGACTGCCGAGAAAACAAGCAGATCTGTCATGGAAAGGGTAAAACCAGCTTGCTCTTTAGAGGCAAGAATTGTGAAGATCCATCTTACATACTTTGGGCATGCTGCTGGGAAAAACCATTCCTTGTAGAAGGACATAATTCTTGGAAAGGTGGAGGGTCAGCACAGGAGTTGAAAACACTTAATGAGATGGATTGAGACAGTTACTATTATTATGCAGGCAGGTAAATCAGAGACAGTGAAATTGGCTAAAAATGAGGCAGGATTTAGAGCTATTGTTCATGAGGTCACTGTGCATCATAGTCAACTCAGTGACACATAACAACAACGTGTGTTGTGTACCATCAACTTCATTCTGACTCATGTTGTTTGCTTTTTAATCAGAAACAACTCATAGCTGACCAACAAGTGGGTTTTTAGACTGTAAATCTCAAGGAAAGAAATAAACTGTCTTTCTATCTCAGAGAAGTTTGTAGATTCAGTTATCTTTGAGTTTGTAAACACCTCTTCATCCAGTAGGCTACAAGAATATCCCTCTGGATGGATAACCACTTTCTGAAATGGGTATATATATTTATATAAATAAAATAAATCTTTTATCCCCCTCCTCAATCCCTTTGTTGTACCTTGAACTTCTCTCAGTACAATTGTTTCTTGATAATATTCTACTTTCTTAAATGTTTGATTGTTAGCAGTTCTTTTTGGCACAGTGACTCTGTATTCTTTCCATCTTCTTTTGATGCTTCTAGAATCATTCAATATTTTGTCTATAGAATCTTTCAGTATTGCATCTCAAAGCTATAATTTTTCTTCAATTCTTTCAGCTAAAAAAACACCAAGCATATTCATCTCATCTATTTTTCTAACTCCAGATTTTTGTACATTTCATTCTAATAATTTGTTTTATCTTCTTGAAATGGCCTTACACATCATCTTTTCAACTCTCTTAATCATTTGGCTGACAGATGATACTCAAATATTTTCCATATTTAATTCATTTTCATTTGATACTTGTGTATTCCTTCAAGTGAGGTCCATGTGCATATTCATCATCTAGTTTTTTAAGAAAATATCTTTACAATGAAGAAGGAGTTGCTTGTACAAAATTCCATATTGCAGTCTCTGACCTCATTTCAGTCACCAAGGCCAACCTTCCTCACCAGACCTTCATTTTGATTCTAACATTTGAATTCTAGGCACTTTAATATTAATGCATCTTGCTTACATGTTTGATAAATTTCAGGCAGAATTATTAGAAATCCTCAAATTTCTCAACTTTGGTCTTAATGATTGCTGTGAACAAGAATTTTATTAGCAGGTGTTCTTTGTGTGCATATGTGTATTATCCTGTCACTTGACAGAATTATAGTTCAGGATTGATCTTGAAGTGTCCTTTTTGATGATGATGAGTGTGATCCCAGTCTTCAGCTTGTCACTCCAAGCATAGGAGACTATAATGACTATCTGATTCAAAATGGCAAATACTACTGCATTTAGCTAACCAGTGTCTACATTAGGGAGCTTTGGTCATGTAGTACATATGAAAATGTGCTTTCTAACCCCGAGGACCAACAGCTCTGATGGTACACATTCACCATGGTTCTGCAGGAGAAAGATAGGTAAGCTCCTCTTGTACCAATCACAAACACCCAATAGAGGTTCTGCTATGAATTGTTTCCAACTTCATGGTTACTGGGAGAAGGAGGGGAACAATGCCTCGTGTAGAAATCTTTGTATATTCCATTTAATTTTTTTATTTATATTTTAAATATACATTCTTTGTGCTTTCTGTGTTCCAGTTATTAGCAGATGATCTCAGCGGTGTCTCCTCACTTTGAGTCATGCCACTTCAGCAAATGAAGGTCTTTCATTTAGTAAAGGCTTTACTTTATCTCAGTGATTAAGTTAGACTCTTCTTTAAGGAAGCAGCTCTTTCTCAGTTGTATTTTAGGTGCCTTCTAACCTAAGTGGCTTATCTTTTACATTATATGAAGCAGTGTTCTGATGTTGCCTACAGAGTTTGATGTTATTGTTATGTACCATAACTGACCCATGGGATTTCAGAGATAGCAAATCACACAGGAGAAGATTATCCACCTTTTCCAAAGAGGAGCTGGTGGATTCAAACTATATACCTTTGGGTCAGCAGGGAAAGTTCTTATTACTAAGTTATCAGCACTTCCTATATAATTTGAGTGTCTGTTATTTCAGAAGTGAATGTCTAGTTCTGTTTCTTTCTTTCTCTGTAAGTTCTATTGAAACCTGTCGACTATAGTGACCTTCCAGGTATTTGAAATAGTAGTGACATAGTTTTTAGTATGTAAGCTCCATGCAAGCTGTCACAGTATAACATGGCAAACTGACAACATATAGTATATATGAATGTTTTTGTGTGCATAACATACTATATTTATTTGCTTCATATGCATATGAAAGTGTGACAAAGAGTAAGGAAGACTTTGGACATTATTAGGAAAACTTGTTTCTAGAAAAGAGCATTATGCTTGCAAAAGTTGAGGGTCAGCAAAGGAAAGGGAAACTCTCAACAAGATGGGTTGGCACAGTGACTGCAAGCATGGAATTAAGCAGAGCAGAGATTGTAAAGATGACACAAAATCAAGCAGGGTCTCATTTTATTTTCTATGTGATAGATATGAGTTAAAGCTTACTTGATGCATTTATAACACAGCAATATGCAACCAATAGAACAAGTACAACATTGAGTAAATATACATTGTTGTTGTTGTGTGCATTTGAGTTGCCTGCGACTCATATGGACCTTCTGTATAACAACTCTGAAGCCTGAGCCACTCTCACCCTCACTGACTCTGACACACTACTTCCATTTCCCCAGTTATTGTGTCAATACAGCTCATCCTAGATTTTCTTCTCCTGGCTATCTTTCCTCTCTTCCAAGCATGATGTCATCCTCCAAGGACTGGCCCCTCCTTGCCACATGCCCAAAGTATGTGAGATGGAGCTTCAAAATCTTTGCCTCCAAGGAGAAACTTGGTTTCTACCTGTCTAGGACAGACCTGTTTGTTCCCTTGGCAGTCTCGGGTAGGTTCATTATTCTTCTCCAGAACCACAAATCAAAGACATTGATTCTTCTGTTTTCATCCTTAGTCATTGTCCAACTCTCTGCTGCATAGCACATAATTGTGAAGACCATGGCTTGGATCAGGCACACCTTAGTCCATAGACTGATGTCATTACTCTTTAGCACTTTGAAGAAGTCCCTGACAGCCGAATTCCCCAGTGCAATTTGTCTTTTAATTCCTGACTGTTCCTGCCAAGAGTTGAGGAGCTGAGAAAGATGAAATTATTTCTATCTCAGTTTCTTCTCCATCTATCATGGTGCTGCCAATTTGTCCAGAAGTTAAAATATTTGTCTTCTGGATGTTGAGCTTCAATACATATTGAAGACTATATTTGACCTTAGGCAGCAAATGCTTAAAGTCCTCTGTTTCAGCAAGCAAGGTTGTGTCATCTGCATTATCACTAGTTGATGATTCTTTCTCTAATATTGATACCACTTTCCTTTTAATAAAGCCCAACCTTCCAAATGATTTGTTCCATATACAGATTATAAATCTATATAGACAAGACACATCCCTGACACTTCTTTGCACGATTTTGAACCAAAAAAAAAGTGCTGCTTTGCACTATTCTGAGGACTGCTTCCTGGTCAAAGTGTAAGTTTCATATAAGTATAATCAAGTGTTCTGAGAATCCCAATCTCCTCAAGAGTAGCTGCAAGTTGTTGTGATCCTCACAGTCAAATGCCTTTGCATAGACAATGAAACACAGATAGACATTCTTCTGGTAGACTCAACTGTCAGCCAAGATCCATCTGACATTGATGATACTATCTCTAGTGTCACAGCATCTTCTAAACCAAGCCTGCATTTCTGACAGTTCTCTGTTGACATTCCAGTCATTTGTGCATAATCTCCAACAGGATTTTGCTTTAGTGATACTGTTCGATAATTTCCACACTTACCTTTGTTTGGAAAAGGAATAACTATGGATCTGTTCCAGTCAGTTGGCCAAGTAGTTGTCCTCCAGATTTCTTGGCACAACCCGGTGAGCATATCCAGGACAGTATCTGTTTATTGAAATACGTCAATTGGTATCTGTGTTGTTAGTCTAAAAGTTGGCCTTTTTTAGCCCATTGATTAGCCCCTCTGGTCTCCAGCTACCTTAACTACAGACATATGATCTTGCTAATCTGAAGCAACCATAGAGCATGCTTCTCACACTGGGCAGCAAGGCTTGAGGCATGAAAGACTTATTATGGCAAGACCTTGGTGAGAGCGAGAGCCTGGTGGTGGAGAGACTGGCAGTGCTGTGGAGAAACTGGGGCAAGCGGTGACCTGAAGCTTCTTGCATTTGTTTTGGCCAGAGTTGGATTTTCCTGTTCTTACCTTTGGATTTTGCTGTTCTTGCGTTTGATGATGGAATAAAAAGCTGCTTGCTGAAGTGAAACTGAAGCCTGGACTAACTGAGGAGTTGTGCGTTGGAACTGTTGGGGTAAATCCTGGACCTATTTTGAGTGAAATTATGATATTCTTTGCCTCCCCTACTCTCCAATTTCCTTGCCTAATATACTCCATTGTTGGTACCATAACTGTGAGTCAGCAATGGATGAAAAGAGCCTCTTGCTGCTGCTGCGGCTCTACAGGCACCGTGAGGCTGGGCTATGGGTTTCTGATCTGCTTTCTTCTCTGAGCAGTGAGGTGCTATGTTCGACTTACTCTCTCTGGCCCTTTCAGAGAGATGCTAGTGAACGTGTGCCCCCATAGCCTGTTTTCCCCACTTTACACAGTATCACATCAGTTCCTGGGGCCTTGTTTTTTTGCCAGTTCTTTCAGAGCAGCTTGAGCTTCCTCCATCATCACCATTGTCTCTTGATCATATTTTGTTTCATGAAATTTTTCTGTGTCAGCCAATTGGTTGGTGGTTTGTTTTGTTATATAGTGGCTCTCTGTACTTTATCCTTCTTCTTTTAATGCTTCCTGTATCATTCAATATTCTGTCCATAGCATCCTTAAGTATTGTAACTCGAGGCTTGAATTTGTTCACCAGTTCCTTTAGCTTCGTTCTTTTTGGTTTTCTGACTCTGGCTCTTTATACATTTCATTATAATACTTTGCTTTTTCTTACCGAGCTGCCTCCTTTGCAATCTTCTGTTAAACTGCTTGACTTTCTGATTTCTTCTTTTTGCTTTGACTTTTTAGGATTCTAGTGCAATATTCAGTCTCTTCTGACATCCATCTTCATTTCTTCTTCCTCTTTTGTCTTGCATTCTTCATGGATGATATTATTGATATCCCCCCACACCTCATCTGGTCTTTGCGCATTTGTGTTTAAGGCCTTAAACCTCTTCCTGAGTTGTTGTGTGTTTTTTTTTTAAATTCAAGTGGGATAGATAAATCTATTTATAAACTTACTCAATAGATAGGTAGATTTTTTTGTTTTTGTGCACCATAGAATTGGAACTGACCAAAGCTGAACCTCTCGTGGGTATTCAGAGAGAGGCATTTAATTGTTTGGGAGGAGATTGTCCATCATTCTCCTGCAGAACTGCTGATGGCCTTGAACCTCTTGTCTTCAGGATTACAGCGCAGCTTCTTGCCACTAGGCTACCAGAGCCACTATATATATATATATATATATATACGGAACTTTCATAATTTTTCCACAGCAATGTCTGAGTTTAACAAGTCCACAATTTTAAAGCTTACATCTTTAAATTAGTGGCTCTGGAATCTGGAATACCCATGAGTACTTCTAAAAACATTAAGATACAACACTTTGCTTTTGTTGAATGAGTTGTACTAGAACTTTAAGGCAACAACTGATATTTCAAAAACACAAAAGCATGGTTTTTGCTAGTTTTAAAGTAGCAAGAATGGCTTTTACTTGAAATATAAACCACAGAAATACCATTTGAACTACACTAATATCCTGCATAGGTGAAATAATTACTGAGGATGACATGCCGTAATTGGGTCTGTAACTCCAATTACCCTGAGGCATTGACTCATTTAGAGTTATGCCTTTATTCATCAGGTTTGTGAGATAAGCTTTTCTGTAGAAATAAATGCAGAGTATCTTCCCTAATTTCAAGGATTCTACAATGCTCCTCTTAGGAGAAGTAGCATAAAATCATTGAATTATTTGCTAATTGTGAGCAAAATTTGTATTGATTTTTTTTCTGTCTGTCTAGCTGATGTTAATAGCACCATACTTCAGGTCTCTAAATACATTCAGAACCATCTAGTTATCAAAGAATCACTTACTAAGACAAAATTGGAGACTTTAAGATCATGCATACACACACACAAACACAGAAAATTATGAAACAAGTGTTGACATTCTCTTTCTTATTTCTTATTTCTCTGCTTCATAGGGTAATATCTTGCAATGTATGTTATGTAATTTAAAAGAGTAATTTTACAGCATAGTTCATGCACTATACACATACGCTTTAGCCTGCCTGATAGAACTGTTATTATGTACCATCAAGTCAGAACCTACTCATGGCTGATGCTCTTGTGGGTTTTCAGAGGCAGTAAATCAGACAGAAGAGATTGTCCACCCTTCTCCTGCAGAGCATCGAGCTGATGAATTGAAGCTATGCGCCTTTAAGAGAACAGCACAACTATTTACCATTAAGCCACCAGAACTACTCAGTTAAAAGTTGGGAAATGTTAATTTCTCATTGCATCCAGTGTCACTGCCATGAAAAGAATTAAAAGTCAGAAGTAAATTTTATAAACAGATGTATAGGTTTTGTTCATTATGTTTTTATGTCCTTTGTGGTATGAGATAACATTGAAACTTTCTTCCATCTTTTAGAATCACTTTGTGGCTGATTGTAAAAAGATATTATTTATTATTCCAATACTCTTCAAAGGCTATATGTTATTTCTTGATAATTGAAACTATATGTTAGAATTATATATGTTAAGTTCCTGCAATACATTTGCATAGGTGTGTAGTTTTTTAATTAAAGTTTTGTGTCACATCTCTACATTGATGCCCACAAACATAACTCAATAAATTTAGTGAAATGTAGCTGTGGAAATAAAACAAGAGGCAGCCCTCTGAATCCTCACAATAAGCTTTTTTCATAGAGAAAACCTATCTCTCACATGGCCCCTAAATAGTTGTTAAAACCAATGTACCTCATCTTTGACATCTGTTTGAGCAGAATGAGTGCATTTTAAATCCCCAAATCACATTCACTGTGACAGAATGCAGTAAATGAAGCAAAATAGTTTGGGGAAATGAGAAAGTGTAAACAAGCCAATCAGACACTATTTAATTTCCTGGATAGCCAGAAGTTTTTCAAGGAATAGTGAGATGAGACTTTGATAAAGGGAAAATATACTTCATAATCCATTTTCATTACAGAGAACTTTTCCTGAAGTAATAATAAGATTTAAATTGATACTATACCAGAAAGATTTTATAAAAAGAGACAAGGCTATATTACTTATCAGTATTATTATAGATTCTTATGTATGTGAGAAGAACACGTCTGTGAGATTCACAATTTTACCAAAAGCATTAGGCCATTGTGCTTCATGTATGAAAACCAGCTTCAAATACCTTAGAATATTCCAGTCAATATAATGTCCTCGTGAGAACTCCAGACCATACCTAACTACAGGTTATGCCAATTAGGTAACTCTCTGATGGGGACTGGTCTGACCATAAAGATCTACCATGTGACAATAGCCCCACTTCAGAAGAAGGGAGCTGGTGATTGTACTTAATTAACTTAGTAAGAAGAGTATTGAATATATGATGAGCAGCTAGAAGAATAAACAGATTTGTCCTAGAGAGTGTTAAAACAGGCTACGCCTTGGAGGCAAAGATTCTAAAGCTCTGTCTGACATACTTTGGACATGTTGTAAAGAGGGACCAGTTCTTAAAGAAAGACATCATGCTTCGGAGGGTGGAGGGACAGTGCAGGAGAAGAAGACCCTCTATGAGATGGATTGATTCAGTGACTGGGGTAATCGGGATGGGTGTGTCAGAAACAATAAGGTTGGCAATAAGAATAGAGCAGGGTTTAGGGCTGTTGTGCAGGGGGTCGCTACAAGTTGCAGGTGACTCGATGGCTCCTAACAGCAATAACCTTAGTAATGATGAAGTCAATCATTTTTGGGTACTGTTAGGCTTTGGTACTTGTGAAAACGATATATCCTTTCTCAGAAATAGAGAAACATCACACTGAATCCTTACTGCACAAACCCCAGTGTCTCTTCATTTGCATCTTATTAAGACAATAAAACTCTACTTATATCATTTCCTGCACTCTCTGAAGTGTTCTCCAGAAATATCAAACGCATGGAAATGTGAGAGCCAGCAGGTGACAATTGTAGGAATTTCAAAAGAACCTAGAACTTACAACTGGCATCCCAAGGAAGTAAGGGGATGTCTGAAATTTGCAGCCAAAGGCTCAGAAGGAAGTGTAATGGAGAACCCCAAATTTTTGGTTGACCCTGAATTCTTGGACAGAACAGTCTGTTAAATAAGCATGCCTCTGTCTCTAGTGGTTAAAGTCAAAGCAAGTGCTGCATATGTAATTAGTGCCACAACCAAAGTAAACAGAAATGAATTAAATTGACATTCCATTCAACATCATTAATAGTTTTTTTATGAAATTTGCTATGCTAAAATGCATGACAGTCTGAATTTTTTGTGTTGGAACATTAAGCACAGTTTCCTTTTTTTCCTTTCTGACCATTAATAATGATTAGGATCTTCTGCAGTAATGTTGTTCATATGTATATTAATTTCCCAGAGCTGCCTTAGAAAATTATCCTAAGATGTGTGGCTTAAAACAATATCAAATTATTATCAACAACGTTCTGGATCTTGGGAGTTTTAAATTCAGAATATTGCCACTCCCCTCTCAGTTCCCGAAGGCTTTGGGGGACAACCCTTTTTTCTCTCTTCTACACTCAGATTACCTAGGTGTCCTTGAATTGTGATAGCATAAATCTAATAACTTCTTATATTCTGGTCCTCTTTCCTGTGTATGTCTCTTCTCTTCTGATATGAACATCAGTCGTTAAAAGGTTGGACCCCAACATCAGGTCCTCATCATAACCTAACCAATTGCCTGTATAAAAATTTTACTTTCAAGTGACGTACTTAATTGAAAGTACTAGGGGATATGATGTGAACACATATTTTTGTGAGATGTACTTCTGGGAATTTTAAAATGTTAATTAGACTTTTATATGTTAAGCTTAATCTGAGTGCTCTGGTGGCTTACTGGTTAGTAATTGTACTGCCAGTACAAAAGTATGCAGTTCAAATCCACTAGTTGCTCCATGGAAGAAAAACGAACAAGCTTCTGTGTAATTTATCACCTCTGAAAACCTTGTAAAGGGTCAGCTGTAGATCACTATGGACCCAATGGTACCAACAAAAGAAAACTAAATGTATATATCAGAACAAAACGAGAACCTCTCGCCACTAAGTTAATTTCTACTCACAGCATTCCTTTCTAGAGTAGAATTTCCAACACTGGTTTTTTTTTAATTTTTTTTATTTTATTTTTGTGTGTGTTTGTGTGCATGTACTGTCAAATTGGATCTGGCTGGTACAGGAAGAGACTGCCCCTCCTTCTCCAGCAGAGCATCTGCTGGACTCGAACTCAATGCTGAATTTTTACAGGCACAGACTACCTTCTTTCTCCCATGGAAGGGCTAGTGAATTTGAATCACTCACTCTTTTGTTAGCAAGCTGTTGTACTTGTTAAGTGCTGTCAAGTCTTAAGCAACTCATAATGACCCTATGAACAAAAGTCCTAGAAACTTGTATAACTTTCGTCCTTTCTCCAGGTTTTATAGGTTTCCAGAGACAAGATAGTTCAGAAGTGGATGGCACTTCTGCTTCCAAGTTTGTTCTAATTGGGGAGCTCCACCAAACACTGTCCACCATGGGTAACTGTTATCACACACATCAGTGTAACAGTGTTCAGCTCCACAGCAACGACAAATTACCTCTGTACAGCAAGTGAACAGACCAGGGTTACACGACCGACAAGAATGTTTCACCAAAATCCACTAAAGACGGGCCTGAGGGCCTCGAATTAGAGTCACCCACCTTTGGCTGGGTAGCATCACTTTCTGTCCACAAGGCCAATTAACTTAAATATTGCATTACCTGGGATTCATAGCTTAATATAAACAAAAATATAAAGAAGCCAAACCCATTGCTCTCAGATCAATTCCAACTTATAACTACTATCCATAGAGTTTCTGAAACTTCAGTTTTTCACCAAACAGGACAACTTCATCTTTCTTCTGTGGAGTAGCTGGTAGATTGGAACCACCAGCCTCTCAGTTAACATCCCAAAGCATTAAATAGTGGGGCAACAGGCTCACTATATTACTAAAAGTTTCTTCAGTGGAGGCTCCTAAAATTATAGGGGCTCATTATCTCTATTTTTGCCATGTAGTATCATGTGGTAGCCACATGGGTGACATCTGGGGAGACAAGTAGGCCTCAAGGATGGACAACTTAGACTATAGAAAAATATTTGGCATCTTACTGTGGTTGTAATGTAGTTTATATTTGTGTCTATATAATGCTTACAGAAAAGTTATAGGTGCCTGGATCTCCATATAGGATCCAAGTCAAGACCAGATCCACTCCTGACAGAGGGATGGAGTGGGCTGTGTGAGGGATTGTCACAGCCAGAGCAAGGGCTGGTCCCACAGTGATATGGCTGTTGTACATTCTTATCTACCCTGTCTGTCCAACATGAAGCCAACCAGCAGGATTATATGCATGTGCATGCATGCTGCCCTGGCCTCTGAAGCCCATGGAAGGCCAAACATGCCCATCTCATATAAGTGAAGGACTTTTGAACCCCCTGCACTCAGAGCTGTCATGCATGCCCATGAGGCTCAAGGAGCTCTACCCAGCCTGATGGTGGGAGGAATGCACACAGCTGCAGAACACTGGCCTTGTCCTCCTGAGTGGCCTCGCTGGCCCTGGGTATGCAGACTTCTGCCCCACTTTGAGTGGGGCCAGCTCGCATAGCAAGAATAATTTCTGGGTCAGAAAAAGTTATTTCTTTCTGTATTTGACAAAGTGATTTGCAGAGCAGGGAAAGAATCCTGCCGGGAGAGGACTGTTGAGTGAGGTCAGCTACTGAAAAGCAAACTTGTGCATCAACAGGCAGCAAGATTGAAAAAGAAAAGGAAACTGAAGTTTGCAATAAATAAAAAGAACACTGGTGTAGTGCACTTATGAACATAGCATGCAGAAGTTTGTGTGAAGTGAAGAATGCATGACTTGTGAGTTATTTGATTTAAAATGTAGTAAAGCTATGGAATCCAAATAGATGCAAGAATAAAGAAAAGTATGTAGGTTTTAATTTTAAACTTTGAATAAAGATTCACAGGCATAAATTGTTACTTAATTTGCTACACATGCAATGAGATTTTAAAAATAATTCTATTTTATAAATATAGGTGCTATAAATCTGTAAGGCTTAGAGATATTGTGTTATAAAACCAAAATTTGTTATTTACCAAAATATAAAAAAGAACCCCAAAATCTTGGTTTTTTCTATTTACAAAAATACAAAAAACAAATGCTAATTTTAATCACCAGAGTGAACCTTTTTACTTGAGATTCACTCAAGGGAAGGAAGAAATTATCAGCAGCTTTCATGAAAACTTCCATCGAGCCCTGTTTCTATTAGCATTCACTGTAAAATAACTCATAAAACCAACAATTTTATGCATCAGGTGATGGGTTTTGACAGAAACAGCACTGCAGTTTTTGTGATATGCTTCAGTTTGAATGTTTAAGCTGTGTGATTAGATGTGCTTTATGTGATTTTTACGTGCTTAGCTTGCAAAATCTGAGTTTATTTATACAAAATTGTTCAAGCAGAAAAAAAAAAGTGGTGTCTCTCACAGTAAGCAAAGTCAGACCAGTCAGACCTTAAAAAAGGGCTAGTGAGGAGTGGTTAGCATTTTCTTGTTAAGGGGATAAAGTAGGCCCACAATGAGATGGATTGACATAATAACTACAGCAATGGGTTTGAGCACAATAGAAATTGTGACAGTGGCAGAAGAGAGGGCAAGATTCACATCTATTGTCCAGTGGGAGTCTTTGTGGATTCGATGGCACCTAACAACAACAGCAAACAGATGCTACCTTGGACACACTCACCAGGTTGTGCCAAGAAATCCGGAGGACAATTACCTGACCAATTGACTGGGTGAGATCCGTATTTATTCCCGTTCCAAAAAAGTGGTGATCCAACAGTGTGGAAATTCCTGAACCATATCATTAATATCACATGCAAGCAAGATCCTGCTGAAGATTGTACAAAAAAATGACTGGAACATTATATCAACAGAGAACTGCCAGATGTGCAAGCTGGGTTTAGAGGATGGCCTGGCATTAGGGCATTATAGCCACTATCAGATGGACCTTAGCTGAAAGCAGAGAGTACCAGAGGAATCTATCACTGTTTCGCTGACTCTCCAGAGGCTTTTGAATGTGTGGATCACACAAATTTTGGCTAACCTTGAGAAGAATGGGAATCCCAGAACACTTAGTTGTGCTTCTGTGAAACCTATACTTGGAATAGACGGCATTCATCAGAACAGAGCAGGGAGACTGCATGGTTCAATATTAGGAAAGATGTGCATCAGGAATGTATACTATTTCCATTCCTTTTCAATCTATATGCATAACAGATCATACAGGAGGCTGAGGAGGAATGTGGCATCAGGATTAGAGGAAGATTCATAAAATGCCTGCGTTATGCAGATGACAAACTGTGCTTGCTAAAACTGACGAGGACCTGAAGTGTTTGCTACAGAATGTCAAGGACTGTTGTCCTCAACATTGATTGAACCTCAACGTCAATAAAACAAGGATTCTCACCGCCGGACCAATTGATAGCATCATGATAAAGAAGAGATTGAGATTGTAAACAATTTCAGTTTACTTGACTTCATGATCAATCTCTTGGCACCACCAGTCAGAATATCAAAAGATGAATTATATTGGGAAAATCTGCTGTTGGTGACCTCTCAAGAGTGCTGGAAAGCAAGAATATAAGTCTAGAGCCAAAGGTGCAACTAATGCAAGCCATGTTCTTCGCAATTACTTGGTATGCATCAGAAAGCTGGACACTGACCACTGATGATAGAAGAAGAATCTATGCCTTTTAGTTGTGGTGCTGGAGAATAGTATTGAGCATATCATGGACTGCTAAGAGAACACATAGGTCTGTCCTGGAGAAGGAGAAACCGAACTCCTCCTTGGAGACAAGGATTTTAAACCTCCATCTCAAATACTCTGGGCATGTTACCAGTCCTTAAAGAAGGACATGCTTGGGAAGGTGGAGGGACAAAGAAAGAGAAGAAGACCCTGAAAGAGATGAATTGACTCAATAATTAGGTTAATGGGAGTAGGTAGGTCAGAAGCAGTGAAATAGGCATAGGATAGGACAGGTTTTAGAGCTGTTGTATATAAGGTCTCAATGAGTAGCTGGCAACTTGACAGCACATAACAACAGCAACAACATGTATCTCTATAGGAAACCATGACAACATCTTCTTAGCAAACACATTGAAAGGGGGCAGAGAGAGAGAATAAGAATGTATATCTACTTAGAGTTCCGTAGGGAGTTGCACTATCCATCCAAAGTTGATGTTTCCCTAGAAAGTTCGAGTCTACCTGTGACTCTCTGGGAGAAAGATGGGCAATATCCTGTGCTATTTACACTTTTGAGAACCCACTTTAGGGTCATCAGTGTTTTGATTCAGACTTAACGGCAATAAATTTCAGTTTACACACACACACGTGTGCGTGTGTGTGTGTGTGTGTGTGTGTGTGTGTGTAAATATATATATGCACATAGTGATGTTGTTGTGTATCATTGAGTTGGAACCGACCCATAGCTGACCCTCAGGCAGGCTTCCAGAGGTAGTTAATTGCATGGGAGGAGACTGTCCATCTTTCTCCCATGGAGCAGCTGATGAATTCAGACCCTGTGCCTCAGCTTTTTGCCACTAGGGGTGTGTGTGTGTGTGTGTGTGTGTGTGTGTGTGTGTGTGTGTGTTCTTCAAAATAAAATTAATGAAGTCCGTCGCTTAAAATTATTTTTAAGTTTCAACTTCTCTTAAAAAGTACTAATTAAAGAAAAATCTATAAGTGTCTTGTAAAGAGACAAATTCTAAAGTTGTTAATATGTGTGTCAGAACTCTTTGTTTTCCATAACAAGAACTATAGTTATCTAGTTAACTTTAGACACGTTTTAGACTCTTCACTGGACTACTTCAGAATCCAGGCTTTAATGGGTGAGTTATATAGTTTTAAATAAAATGGAGAGTTTGGTGATTTAAGTGCACAAACCATCGTTTTTCACTTTCTGTTGAATGAGATAATTCCTTCATTATGGTTAATGTGGAATGTTTGCTGTATAGTAAACCTGCTGTTCTAGTCAGGGAAGTGGAGTGGGCTCATGCTTCAGGGATAAGAAAGTCTTGATTTCTGTTTTAATAAGGCTACGCCTTTGAAAACTAATTTTCTGTACCTTGAAAACATACATCTGTTAACTAGAAAAAATAATTCCTTGAAGAGTATTGCACACTTTATTTTATGCCCAATATAATGTCTACTGGGTAATAGATTATCTAAGAATGGGAATCCTTGTAAGTAGAACTCAAGCGCGTTAAGATTTTTGTCTCTGGTTTTCATTAACAATAATTATGGAATAAATAGTAGAATTGTAACAAAACTCTACATTTTCTTTGTGATGTGCATGCATCATTTCCAATACCATTCTGTTTACATCATGGAATGTTTTCCTCCTTAAATGACAATTTAGACTCTTAAATAATCTCCAAGGAAATATGTTCTTACTTACTTAATTTCCCAGCCCAGATACCATCTATATCTATAGTAAAGAAAATATTTCTTGTTATTTAGTTTAAGAAACATATTAATTTTCTATAGTGTCATGGTTTATGTAATAAATTATGTAGGTATCCTGGATCTAGGAGAAACATGGTTTCCTTAGGAAACTTCTTTTTTTTTTTTTTAATTTTGATCCTCTACTAATCACATTGTTCTTCTGTAGGGATTGTTCCCTCCTGAGAACATGTTTGAACAGAGGTGACAAAGCCTCATCATCCTTGCACATTGGCTGCACTTCTTACAAGACAGATTATTTATGAAACACTCGTTCTCTTGGATAAATTCTAATTAGTTACAGTTTTAAAGTCTGATACACTTAACTGTGCTTATGCAGAACCTATACTTGGACTAGGAGGTAGTCGTCAGCATGGAAGACAGAAATAACTTCATCATTCAAAATCAGAAAGTTTAAACCAGGGATGAATTATATCTCCATACTTTTTCAATCTATATGTGGAACAAATCATCCAGGAGGCTGGGCTCTAGGAGGAGGAATGTGGCATGAGGATTGGAGGAAGACTCATCTAAAATCTGCATTATGCAGAAAACACAACTTTGCTTGTTGAAATAGAGGAAGACCTGAGACATTTGCTGCAGAAAGTCAAGCATTGCAGCCTTCAATATGGACTGAAGCTCACGATCAACAAAACAAATATTCTTACCACTGGGCCAATTGGCAGCATCATGATAGATGGTGAAGCGATTGAGATTGTTAACAGCTTCAACTTGCTTGGCTCCACAGTCATCACTCTTGGTAACCGCTGTTAGGAAATCAAAAGATCAATTGCTTGGGGAAAATATGCTGTCAGTGACATCTCGAGAGTGCTGAAGAGCAATGATGTCAGTCTAGAGACTAAGCTGTGCCTGATCCAGGCCATGATCTTTGCAATTACTTGCTATGCGTCAGACAGCTATACAATGACTAGGAATGATAGAAGAAGAATCAATGCCTTTGAGCTGTGGTGCTGGAGAACCATACTGAATATGCTATGGACCACTATGATAACAAGCATGTCCATCCTGGGGAGAGTGAAACCAGGCTGCTCCTCAGAAATAAGGATTTTGATGGTCCATCTGACGTACTTTGGGCTTGTTGCAAGGAAGGCATTTGTTGCAGAAAGTTAAGGATATTCCTTAGAGAGAGACATGCTTAGAAGGGTGGAGGGACAGTGCAAGAGAGGAACGCCATTGATGAGTTAGATTGACTCAGTGACCTGGGTAATGGGAGTAGGTATGTCAGAGGTTATGACATTGACAGAGCCAATGAAACTGGCTCAGGAGAGACAGAATTCAGAGCTGTTGTACATAGGGTTGCTATAAGTGAGAGTTGACTTGATCACCACCACCACAAATATTTGAATTTAATTTTTTTAATTGTCTAACTAGTGGTGGTTTATGATAAGGAATTGCACTGTCATTTCAAAAGTATTTGGTTTAAATCGACCAGCTGTTCCATAAGAGAATGATGAACATTCTCCTCCCCTACGTTTATCGCCTGAAAACCCACTGGAAGATCAGTTCCAAGTTCGTCAGAGTATATATTAAGATAGTCGACTACTATTATTATTTTCCAGAACTTATTTCAGGTCCTGTGCAGATTAGTAACTTAATAATTGTTCAGTGGCATCAATTAACTGCTGAAATGAATGACACATAAAAAAATTTATGTTCTTTTAATGGGAGCTTCCAGGAGGAGAAATTAAGGTGAGTCACCAGGAGATGGAAAGAATTTTTTATTAGTTTTATGTGCCTCCTGAAGCACGTAGCCACTCAGCCGCTTCCTTCATTCAATCAAGACATCCATTTGTAGACTACATATTTCACTCTAAATCCTCATATCCTATGAGTGACTAGCCCTGTTTGGCCTGATACTTTTATTTAAAATTCAAAGAAATGTAGAGCTTCCATGGAGTTTTATTTGGAGTTGGATCTCTCTTAAAATCCTTTTTTTTTTTTTTTATTCCAGTGACATTTTAGAACGTTTTTCTCTTCATACTACTATTTGTGAGATCATTTTCTTAGACTCTTATCTAGGACATCATTATTTATATAGGGTTCTATTGTTTGTCATGTAAACACATCGATTGCATTAGGACAAAAAATAGGTAATAATTCAACTTCTTTTTTTTCCTCTCTGTCTTTCTGAGCATTCTGGTGAACTGCCTTGCTAAACATAGCGTTGCCTCGGACTCGGCCTCATCAATTTCTGTGTTTCTCACTCTGTAGTCCTTTGGTCCGTATACTTATGCTCAACACTGAGATCCTTTGAAGTCAGAACTCTCCAGACTGAATACCAGGTTTTACGTTCAAGATCCATTTCATTTAGTCCCTGCTTTTCTGAATAACACTTTTTGAGGCCTAAAGAGGCCAATATTTACATTAATTTTATGAATAGCAGCGTTTATAGTATGTGATCAATTTCATTTTACCTCAGTATTTTCTGTACAGAAAAATTTCCATCCATAGTGTTTGGGACCCAATATGCAGTTTAACATTTGGAGAATTAATTCCTTTATATCTTACTTTTATATTCTTGTAATTTTGTGAGAGATTCCAAAGTATGCTTAAACAAAAACAAATCCCCAAACCTAGGAATATAATTTTGTTGAGTTAAATCTGTTCCAGTAAATGCCTATTCTAGTGAAAAGCCAAGTTGCTTTATAAAGTTACACTCAAATAACAATTATAAAAGAGAAGAAAAATCTATTTTATTATTTTCCTTTTCAGATTTTATTTGTTGTTTGTGGAATAAGTTGGCTTGCTGTTCTTTCAGATTGAGACACTAACTGAGTCAGTGAGTTTGGAGGGGTTTGCTGTGCCTTATCTTTCATCCACTCCATTCACATAGGCTCTACCTTAATCAGTTTGCCATACCTCAGATGTGTGAAAATGCGGCAGAACTGGGAGATGAAAAACACAGTTTAATCTTGCTGATGTAAAACAGTACTTTTTATTCACTGCCTTATAACTTCAAAAGGTAAAATTATCATGGGAGAACCAACAGGAGAATAAAACTCTAATGATAACCTTATAAAAAAAGCCCATTTAATTGCCTTTGTAAAAAATGGAATTACTATTGTAATTAGCAAAGCTTGCATATTGTCTGATTATTGAAGGAATCTTTTTTCTTTTTTTCACACCCCTGGGAAAGCAACACTGAATCATTAAATTTGAAAAACACACTTGTATAGTTACACTCATTAACCGGAAAACTTCTTTTCTAACCTATACTGATGAAAAGAACTAAGGGAAAGAGTGAATAGAAAGAAATATTCAAACTTGATAAAAAAAAATCCATAGTAGCTGATATTGTGAATCTGTTTCAGTAGGAAAAAATAGGTTCATTTGTAGGTAAAAAAGCGGGGGAAAACCCACCAAACTTTCTGCCTTAAAAAAAAAGTTTGAAGTAGAAGCCAATATGTCTTCTTTATTCACTTATTAGTAAATATACCATCTTCATATATATATATATCCCTTCATTTTCTATATCCATGTTATAAGTTCAGTTCAAGTAGATGGTAACCAAGAAATTTCACCAGTGAAGAATCTCTAAATATGGACGGAAACTAAAAAATAAATTCAAAATTGCATTTCCTTATGTTACTCTATTACCTAATTCTAGGCAAAATACTCAGTAATCTTGTATAAAAATATATCATGATATTCTGTACTGAATAAAAATGGACTGCAGATGAGTATCACTTGTTGAAAACAGTATTGTTGAAAGTCATACAGATTTTTTTCTCCTCTTGAAAGTAAGTTGGTTTTGTTTGGGTTTTGGTGTTAGTTGTTTGTTGCTGTTGTTTTTTAGATTTTGACACAGGAACCAAAAAGAATTAATCCTTGAAGACCCAGAACTAAGATTGAGTAAAAAAAAAAAAAAACCAAGAACAACAAAATTTGCTGTCTGTGGACATGAAATGTAATCGTTTATGTTTTGTTGAGGATAGAATAACCCTCAAACTTGGCCCTATTTCAAAGGAAAGGATGCTTGGCTTGGTAGGGAGGAGGTAGAGGACAGACTTGGAACTGATATCCAAACATTCATGTGGAAATGTATTTATGATGTTTTAGTGTAAGCTAAAAGGTCTACAGTGTGCCGGGGATTGTGTGTAAAACTTTCATTCCGTTCCAATTAAATATTGAGTTCTAATATACACAAGTGAGAAATTTGGTGGCAAAACTATAAAAGGAAAGAAAAGAAGAAGACAAATTTGTCTTCATTCTGATGTGTCCAGGCATTGGTCCAAGCTGTAGAAGATCTTAGGCACCATATGTGCTGCTCTCCCTTGGGGATGACGTTTTCAACTTCACTAAAGTGACTGGGCTCGTCTGACTTCCGCCAAATCCATTTTGCTTTATCTTCACATAGCAAAGTTCTTCCTGGTAAAAAGCTCTCTTAGAAAAATCAGCATTCATTGGGGATAAGAGGTGGGAAGAGTCAACCTGGCCAGTGTCATTATGGTCATTTAGTTCTCATCAGCTAACAGAATTCAAGGTCACAATCCAAATATGGTCATATGTAGCACATTAGAGGAGTCCACACTAGAGCTCCAACATCCTCATATCCCAATTACATTACTTCCTTATGTCTCCAGAATGGCAAAGGATTATCTGATAATTTTTAGATGACTTTTGACTCTTGGGCCCACACTGAGTAGAGATTACACTCCTCAAACCCTTTAAAGTCCAGCACACCAGCTTTGCCATGTGTGAGCAATCTGCAGGCCCTATTAGCCCTGCTTGAGTAGCTCTTGATAACACTCTCTAGGAAGTCAATTAAGGATGTCAGGGGGTGGGCTGGCCTGCTTTTGTTTTACTAACTGGCATTTGGAGAGTAGAAGATGGAACTGTCAGGAATAGGTGATTTTTGGTCAGAAGAACCAAGAGGCCCCAATTCTTTTGTCTCTCTTATCAATACATCAAGTTTTGTTAGGTTTATTGTTCCTTCTGTAATTTTGTCTTTATAGAATATTCAGGATTATATAGTACATGACAAAAACATTTACTTCACATTTAAAAAGATATGTAACAAGAAAGAGAAATCTTAACAAATTAGAGTAAAATAGAAATGAATTGAGAATGAACTTTTTTTATGGTTAAGGTCTACATTAAACTATAATGAAAAGTTTATTCACCAAGAATTGGGTAAAAAGTTGTACAGTGTTTCAGGAGACTTGTTCTTAAATTTGCTTTATAAGCTTTGGTTTCCTGTCCTTTGATATAAAATTTAACTCTCTTATTATGTAAGAGCATTTACTTCGAAAGACTACCTTCTAAAAATGAATTTATAGTTCGTTTCTGCCTATATTAATGTAAATAATTTTTTAATGTCATAACCATTCAGTCAAACAAATTAGCATCCTCAGTCCTGATTGTTGTTTGTATGATAGAGTCGGTACCAACTCATAGGTGACCCTCCAGCAGGTTTTCAGAGGCATTTAATGGCATGGGAGGAGATTGCCCATCCTTCTCCTGTGGAGCAGCTCGTCACCTTGAACTGTGTGCCTTTAGAATTGCAGCACAGCTTCTTGCCAAAAGGCCACAAGAGCTGCAGTGAGACAGGTTCATTAAGTATTATTTTTCTCTGACAACATGTTGTTGTTGTTGTTGTTCATTGGTGTTGTCACCAACTCATAACTGATCCTTTGTCGGGTTATCAGAGGGCAGTAAATTACACTGGAGGAGATTGCCTCTCTTTCACCAACTGATAGACAGATGGTAGATTCAAAACATATACCTTTGGGTTGGCAATGCAGTTCCTTACCATTAGGCCACAAGAACATGTTATTATGCATCATTAAATATATCATAAAAAAATTCTCATGTAGCTTTGATGACATATCCTATAGGGATTTGCGCTATTACCTGACAGTAGTAGAAAGAATAATCTCACCTCATGTGATTTACAGCTTCCATAAACCAACTGGAGGGTAAGCTATGAGTCAGTTCAACTCTGTTAAATATTACATTATTGAGTGATAAATCCCCGTTTTGTTGTTTGATATTTTTAACCTTAGTGTATATTATCTAGGTAATGTACCACAGAATAATTAATCAGTAAAATTCACTGTAGGTTAAATATACATCATAAGAGAGAATGTTGGTGTTGGTGTTATGTGCTGTTCTATTAAAACTGGCTCATAGCTGAACCTCTGGCAGGTTTTTAGAGCCAGTAAATGAAAGGGAGGAGACTACTTATCCTAAAGTGCAGTTGGTGGATTAGAACCACTTGCCTCTGGGGTTACAGCACATCATCTTACCACTAGACCACAAGAGCTCTCTTATAAAAGAAAAAAATAAGTAATTTTAAACATTTCTGTTCATTCAATTATGTAAAACCATGAAATGAGTAAATACTTGCTGTTGCCGGGTATGAGCTATCTACAAAATGCTTTCACTTAACTTCATTGCCACCCTAAAGATAGAAAATGCTATTCCCATTTTATGTATGAAGAAACAGAAACTCACAATGGGTAAATAACTTTCTCCAAATCTCATAATAAAAAATTGTCAGTGCTAGCCTATAAACCAAGTAGCACCATGATAGATGGAGAAGAGATTGAGGGTGTTAACAGTTACAGCTTGCTCGGTTCCACAGTCAGCACTCTTAACACCAGCAGTCAGGAAATCAAAAGATGAATGGAACCTCTCCAGAGTATTGAAAAGCAATGATGTCAATTTAGAGACTAAGGTGTGCCTAATCCACGCCATGGTCTTCACAATTATTTGTTATGCATCAGAGAGCTGGACAGTGACTACAGATGATAGAAGAAGAATCAATGCCTTCAAGTTGTGGTGCTGTAAAAGAGTCTTGAACATACCATGGACTGCCAAGAAAATAAATAGGTCTGTCTTGGAAATGGTGAAACAAAGTTTCTCCTTGGAGGCTAGGATTTTGAAGTTCCATCTCATATACTTTGGTGTGTGGCCAGGAGAGACCGGCCTTAGAAAAAGACATCATACTCTGAAGGGTGTAGGGACAGTATAGGAGAGGAAGACCCCAGATGAGATAGATTAAATAGAGTAACTGGGGGTTAATGAAGGTTGGTGTTTCAGAATTAGTGAGACTGTCTCATGACAGGGCAGGGTTCAGAATTACTGTACTCTGGAGTGACTCAAGGGCACATAACAACAAATCTTATCAGCTTAATCTCCAGAAAGCAATGAATGTTTGAAAATACAGGGTGGCCTCATAGTAAGAAAATGCACAACAATCCTAGAGGTACACAGTTCAAAACCACTAGCTGCTCCAAGCAAGAAGAATGATCAGTTTCCTCCCATGAGATTTATTGTCCCTGAAAGCCTTCTTAAGGATCAGATATGAGTCAATTACAACTTGACAGCACACAGAAACAACATTTGTCCTTGTAGTTGCAAACTCCATCATGATTATGTCATACTTTTCAATTCCCCAGAATACTATCTATGTGTTTCCTAATGCAGTTGTAAAAGCAAATGAAAATGGAGAAATCATTACGATGACTAGAAGATTAACTGTTGCTGCAAAAGATTGACATAAATATTTGGAGAAAAAAGTGAAGATGGAAAACTAAGTGTTTGAACATACTCTTAAAGAAGCTGCAGTCGCTCATTATGCAGAAGTTCAGCTGTTTTACTAATCAGCAATTCACTTAATATTATCTTTTTTCATTTTTATGAAAAAGACAATTTAAACTCCCACTAGAAATTTATTCAGAGAGCAAGTTTCATCAGACATTTTGAATTAAAAATGTATTTAACTTAATCTTTGAAGTCACAATCTCACAGCATGGTACAGGAACTGATTATAATGAAGATCAGTAATGAAGATGAAAATTTTTAGTGTATTTTGATTTTTAAGTTAATTGTGAAAATATGTCTGTTTTGCCTAAGTTTCTTTCTCAGTGTTTTGGTCTTTGGTGATTTTTTTAATGTAAATAAGGGAAACAGAAAGATCTAATTTTAAAGCCTAAATCCACTAGTTATTGATGGATGAACGTAAGCATCAAAGAACCCCCATTTCTTCCATAAGCTTACACACATCACAAAGTCACTGGTCATTATGAGTTTTTCTTTCCCACTGTATGTCTGTTTATTCTCTATCAAAAGTATGAAGTGGAGTTTCTTAGAGGCAAAGGATAATATGTGATAACATATTTACTCTGACAGTTACTAGAATGTGGACTTCTATATTCTTGGGCTTTAATTCCTAATTTCTTGGGGGTTTTTTATTCCTACTATGGCAATTATAGGGAGCGCTGGTGGCCTAGTGTCAAGCAGCTCTGCTACAATCCTGAAGACACACAGTTTGAGTCCACCAGCTGCTCTATGAGAGAATGATGATCACACTCCTTCTGTGCAATTAACTGCCTCTGAAAACCACTGGAGAGTTAGCTATGGGTTAGTTCTGACTGAATAGAATAAAACAACATAACAATTATTGATAGATAAAGCCCATCTTAAAAAAAAAGGCTCTGTGGGAACCTTAATTGTGGTACATTCACAAAACGGCATACTATGCAGCACTCAGAAGCAATGATTTTGAAAAACACTGTATAACATGGAAGAGTCTGGAGATCATTTTATTTGGTGTACTAACTCAGTCACATAAAGACAAATACTGCATAAGATCATTAGTGTAAAAATAAAAGGATAACTAGTAAGATGTGTATAAAAGTCCAAAAGGGGAAAGAGAGGGAGGAGAGGGCCTGAGGGTTAGAGAGAGGGGAAAATTATGGAGTTGCAGAGTTTGGTAAGTGGAGGTAGTAGGTGAGGAAATTAGGGAAGATCCAGTGGGGACCTGAAAAGATGGAGTAATAGTGGACATAGATCAATCAATGATGATTAATTTTATAAACCACAGTGTATGAGAATGATCGTATTAAACACAATGTGAAGTAAAGATTATGTAGAACTCAATGTATATAAATGAGGCACAATGTATACAAACCAACATAAAATAGACATATAAATATAGATGCAGTCTGGCATGCACTCACTAATCAATATCAGTAAATTTGGAGGAGAGCTATCTGACTAATGGTTTGGAAGAGGTCCACTTATGTTCCCAAGAAAAGTGATTCAATAGAATGTGTAAACCTTCTAAAAATAATATCGTTGTTGTTGGTATGTGCCAGTGAGTCACTTGTGACTCATAGCGACCCTATGTACAACTGCTCTAAACTCTGCTCTGTCCTGTGCCAATCTCATTGTCTCTGACACATTCATCCCAATTATCCCAGTCGCTGAATCAATGCATCTTCTAGAGGAGCTTCGCCTCCTGCGCCTGCCCTCCACCCTCCCAAGCATGATGTCCCTCTCCAAGGACTGGTCTCTTCTTACAATATGATCAAAGTATGTCAGATGAAGCCTCAGGATCCTTACCTCCAAGAAGCAGCCCAGTTTAGCCCTCTCCAGGATGAATCAGTTTGATTTCTTAGCAGTCCACGGTACCTTCAATACTCTTCTCCAACACCAAAGCTCAAAGGCATCAATTCTCCTTCTATCCTCCCTAGTCATTGTCCAACTCTCTGATGCACAACATGTGATTGCAAAGACCATGGCCTGTATCAGATGCACCTTAGTCTCCAGAGAGACACCGTTACTCTTCAGTACTTTAGAGAGGTCCCTAACAGCAGACTTTCCCATGGCAATGCACCTTTTAATTTCCTGGCTGCTGGTGCCAAGAGTGTTGATTGTGGAGCCAAGTAGACTAAAGCTGTGAACAATCTCAATCTCTTCACCATCCATCCTGATGCTGCCAATTGGTCCAGTGGTGAGAATCTTCGTCTTCTTGACATTGAGCCACAAGCAAAATACTGCTGAAGATCATTCAAAAATGGCTAAAAGGGGAAGTGTCAGAAGTTCAAGCAGGATTTAGAAGAAGCCACAGCACCAGAGATATCATTACTGTTGTCAGATGGATCCTGGCTAAAAGTAAAGAATGCCAGAAGAGTGTCTATTTATGATTTGACACCTTCAATGCAACTGCTGCAGTCACTGCATCAGTCCACTTGTTTGTTGGTATTCCTTTCCTTCTCTATGACTCTACCTTTCCAAGCATGATGTCCCTCTTCAAGGAATAACTTCTCAAAGCAACAGGCCCAAAATATTTGAGACAAAGCTTCATTTTTGCCTCCAAAGAGCATTCTGGCTTTATGTTTTCCTTTGTGACTACCAGTACCTTTCAGATGACACAGATCATATCCCTCTATTTTTATTCACCATACCACTTACCGCTATGTGGAGTTACTCTTGTTTCTTTATGTGTTTATTATTCAGTTGCCCACAGAGAGTATATAAACTGGTATTTGAAATGCTAGAAACATAGCTTCTTCCAGAATCATAGCAACAGGCAAATCACCACTGTATGATGAACTGACATGTAAACTAGTAAAATGAAAGCAGACAGAGACCATGTCTCTTTTATTTACTCCAGCTTCTTAGGTTGTTTTTGTTCTTAGGTACCGTCAATTCGAGAATGATCCATGATGAGACTATGAACAACAGATCTGAACCCTGTCCTATTCTGTGCCATCCTCACTTTGACAAACCACCTTGTTAAGAGTCTTCCTCTCCTTTGCTGATACTCAGCCTTTCTGAGCACCATGCCACTCTCTAAGGAACAGCCTCTCCTAGATACCTTCATAGTGTGAAATGAAGCTTTATCATCTTTGCCTCCAATGAGTACTCTGGCTGCACTTTCTCCAAGGCACATTTGTTCATTCTTTTGTCAGTCTGTGGAATGTTTGACGCTTGCCTCCAACACCACAACTCAAAGGCATCAGTTATTCTTCTGTCATCTTTATTCATTCTCCAGCTCTCAGATGCATAGCCAGTGATAGGAATGGAGGATTTTAAAAAAGATCGAATTGAAAGATTATAAATTTCACAGTCATAGCACTTCTTAGACAATATGGAGTTCAAGAGTATGACTAAAATGGAGAAAAAGAGCAATGGTATATGTTGATACTATAAAAAGGACAAGATGGCCATCTCTGACCTTTACCAACTTCAGAAAGGGAAACTGTCCCTGTCAACAGCTTTAGTAACAGTAATTAATATCATTAATTAGTATCATTCTGCATGGGAGTCAGACTTGTCCTCCACACTTCTGCACCTCCTTCTCCTCATCCCAACATGAATCTCACTGCTTTACTGGTTCTAAAATACTGTTTGATAGCTCACAGACCAAACAGAACCATAATGGGGAAGTCAAAAGTTTATCATCCACGTTAGTAGAAATATGTAATTAGTATATCTTCTAAAATATACTCACAGGTGCCTCAGATTTGAACCTAATGACTTTAGATCAGTGCTACAAATTTCTCAGTCCCCCTTCTCCCCCCCGCCAGCTCCCACATTTCTCCAACAAACTTGGGCATAGTCTCTTAGCTCCAGTCCAGTCCAGTGATGTAGCCATTCCAATATCTGCTCCCTCTTATATTGGGTCTCTGATTCTTCACTATGACTTCTATGGTGATTTCTCCCATAGACCCTAGTGTGACTGGCACAAGTCTCTGGTCATGAAGGATAACTTACATTCTCTCATGAGCTCTTTTCTGATGATGAGGTTCCTGTTTTTCTGTTGCTGGATCTGCTCAATTTAATGACAAGACCAGCCAGTCCCCTTGAAGATAAGCTAACACGCCCTATTAGTATATTCCTGTTAATCTACATAGCAGAGTAACTTAATGGATAGAGAAGCCATTTGTGACAACAAACCCTTAACACCACAGTGCTATATGCTGTTGTTGTTGTTAGATGCCGTCGAGTTGTAGACGACTCATAGCGAC
>NW_006399831.1:5360881-5368147 GCF_000299155.1 Elephantulus edwardii | reverse complement strand
ATACTGGCTTCAGGACAGGACAGCCTTCAGAGCTATTGTACATAGTGTCACCACGAGTTACAGGCAACCTGATGGAAAAAAAAAAGATCAACAACAACAACAAAAAAAAAAACAACAACCAAGAATTCCTTAGGGAGCTCTGGTTCTATAGTCCATAAGGAATTGCACTCCTAACGCAAAGACAACACCTCTCTTCTTAGAGGTTCAGATCCACCATTAGCTCTATGGGAGAAAAATGGGTACTCTCCTTCTATGTAATTTGTATGCTGGGAAAACCCACTGAGAGATCAACCATAAGTAAATTCTGACTTGAGGGAAATATGTTGGATTTAAGTCAAGATACTCTTAGACATCGAAGTGATAATTTCAGACAGACAGATGACTGTATCGAATGCCAGGAAAATTAAGCTGGAGTCATCATCAGTGGAGGTAGGACTTTGTTTTTGTCAGGTGCTTTCAATTTGACTTTGACTTAAGATGGCCTGTGTATAACAGTTGGAAATCTTACTTGATCCTGGACTCTCTGCACAGTCTTACCTGTGCTTAAGCCCTTTGTTGCATTATCAATGTTAATTCAGCACATGGTGAGCCTTCCTCTCGATCAGCCTCCATCTTTCCATGTATGATGTATTTTTTCCAAGTACTAGTTCCTTCTGATAGCATACCCAAAGTATGTGAGACAAAGTCTTTGCCTCTAAGAAATACTTTGGCTGCAATTCTTCCAGAGAGATTTGTTTGTTCTTTTGGCTGGACATGGTATATTCAATAAACTTCACCACAACCACCACCACCACAATTCAAAGGCATCAATTCTTTGGTCTTCCTTATTTTCACAGTTTTCTTGTGCAAAATCATTGAAAATACTATTACTTGTGTCAGACTCACTTTAGTATTTAAACTGACATCCATGCTCTTATAAATAGAATACCCTTAGTCATGTAATCTTTTTAATTAATGCCTCCCAGTTTTCTCACAACTGGATCAGCAAATAGCATCATGATATATGTAAGAAAGATTAAAGTTGTTAAGAATTTCATTTTAGTTGCATCTGCAATAAACAACCATGAAAACAACAGTCAAAAAATTAAAAAGGAAAACAATGTGCTACATTGGGTAAATTTGTTTCAAGAACTTCTTTTAAGTGCAACAGTAACATTGACTATGTTTTAAGAACTTCTGGTAAAGTAAACTAAGAAAAGAGGTAGAATTTTAGGGGAATGTCTAATAAAAAAAGATAAAAAATTCATTTAAAGTTGATTTTATGCAGTGCTTTAATAGTAATATCTTACTGTGAGGGACTCAGGAGGATATAGAAAACAAACTAGTATTGAAATTTTCCTTTATTAAATTTCCCCAAATATTTCTCAAGAATCTACTCTTGTTAAAGTACTATGGGAGATATATATGAAATAATTACATTTCCAATTGTGATATAGTTAATTTACAAATCATTTTCATCACCATCTAGGTCTCTTGAGTCTTACAAGGTATTGACATATTTATTAATGAGAATAATTAATCATCATATTTGATTAAGCTATCTACTGTTGTCTGGAAATACTGTTTTACACAAATATTATAAATATTATCATATTTTAGTATTATTCCAAATTATATCTATCTTTTGAAGCTACAATCTTTAATTTGATCACTTTTTTTATAAACGAAAAATATTGCCAGAACTTCTCAGCAACAAATTTATTTTTAGAAAATGCATGCTTAATTATGGAGCTGCTTAATTTTTGAGGTCTGTTGAAAATATACAGTGAGACTTTATTATGCAAATGTATTCAGTTTTGAAAACAATTAAATGATAATAAAACATTCTCTTTTTCTTTACATTATCTTACAGTAATGAAGTTGTTACCTCTCAGTATGCATTTTAATGAGCTTTAACTAACATTTTAATGAGCTAACATTATAATAAACCTAATGCTTAGTTAACAGTGAATGCTGGTATAGGGAAAAGTTCATAAAGAGTTAAATGTATTATTTAGGACGGAATATATTCATTTTATCATATACTATCTACTATTTTATGCGAAAAAATATAGTACCAAATGGTATAGTACCTTTATATTAACATACACATATGTATTTTTTTTTCTAATTTTTAAATACATTCTATTTTTGTATATTCAAATTTTATGAAAGATAGAAAACATGGACTCATCAAGAAAATAAGCTAAATACTTTTATCATCTTTAACACAGATTTTTAAATATTTTGTCTAAAGAAATCTCCAAGAATAAACTGATTATGGTTGAGTTTTTAAGTGTAAAAATATCAATTTTCATAGTTCACATATTTAATGTTGACTAACAGACTCACAATTTATAATTTAGGAAAGATAGAGATATTTTCCTAAATAAGTGATGTTTTAATTTTTTATGAACTATATTGCTAGATTATGTATGTGATGACTTTAAGCCTCTCAACTAAAGCATAGTTACTTTGTAACTTCTTTTTGTTTTATAATTTCTTCATCCACAATAAGTAAATTCATCCTTTCCTGAAGCATCAACTCAATGTAAAAATTCTTTCATCATATTGTTGTTGTCATGTGCCTTCAAGTTAGAACCAATTCATTTTCACCCTTTAATGGTTTTTCGGATGATTTAAGTCACAGGGGAGGAAATTGCCCATCTTTTTCCTTCTGAGCAGCTTTACTATGTACCTTAAAGTTAGTAGCACAATGTATTGCCACTTGGCCACCAGAGTTCCATGTTGTTTTCAGATGCCTTCAAAACATCTCTGACTCATCAATCTATTTCTCTCATTTCTGTTCAGTCTGGTCATACAGCTGACCATTCAATGGGTTTTGAAGACTCTTGAATCTCATGGTAGGAGATGACCCACCTTTCTCTTATGGAACAGCAGGTGCATTTGAGCCACCAGCCTTTGGGTTGGCAGCACAAGTCCTTACCAATTTTGCCAACAATGCTCCCTGTTCTAGATCAAAGTGATACTGTTTTTAACAGAACAAAAACACTGCTCCATTCTGCACCATGCTCGCAACAGCTGTTGTGCTTGAATCTATCATTACAGCCATTGTGTCAACCTACTTCTTTGAATGTCTTCCTCTTTTTAGCTGATCCTCTGCTTTACCAAGTATGATATTCTTCTCCAGGAATTGGTTGCTTACTATAGCATGTCCAAAGCATGAGAAATAAGGTCTTGTCATCTAACTGCCAAGGACAGATGTGTTTATCCTTTTGCTAACTCATGTTTTCTTGGCAATCCAGTTCAATGTTCTTCATGTTCAAATATTACTTCTCCTATCTAGACAACAGTAGTCCTTTGGTTAAGGTTAAATTAAAAGACATTCTCACACTAAAGATTTATAATTTTTAAAAATTCTTATAAATGAATTAAATTGTCATGTGATATATTTTCCTCTTTATATGAGGTTTATCTCCTCCTAAAGATATAATATTGGCATATGTGTAGCCAAGTGCTACTTCTTCATTTGTTCACTAGGTGATTGTTATGAGAAACTAGGTTTCTCTACTTTTTTTTTCCCCAACTCTATGATGAAGTCAGTCAAGGTTGTTGTTTGTTGTTATGTGCTGTTGAGTCGCTTGCAACTCATAGCGACCCTATGTACAACAGCCCTAAACTCTGCTCTGTCCTTTGCCAATCGCACTGTCTCCAGCACTCCCATCTGGATTATCCCAGTCACTGAATCAGTCCCCCTCATAGAGGGCCTTCCTCTCCTGCGCTGTCCCTCCACCCTCCCAAGCATGATGTCCTTCTCCAAGGACTGGTCTATTCTTACAACATGTCCAAAGAATGTTAGACAGAGCCTCAGAATCCTTGCCTCCAAGGAGACACCCGGTTTAACCCTTTCCAGGATCAATCTGTTTTCCTAGCAGTCTATGGTACTCTCAATACTCTTCTCCAGAACCACAGTTCAAAGGCATCAATTCTCCTTCTGTCCTCCTTGGTCATTGTCCAACTCTCTGATGCATAACAAGTGATTGCAAAGACCGTGGCCTGTATCAGATGCACCTTAGTCTCCAGAGAGACACCATTGCTCTTCAGTGCTTTGGAGAGGTCCCTAACAGCAGACTTTCCCATGGCAGTGCGCCTTTTAATATCCTGGCTACTGGTGCCAAGAGTGTTGACTGTGGAGCCAAGCAAACTAAAGCTGTGAACAATCTCAATCTCTAAACCATCCATCCTGATGTTTCCAATTGGACCAGTGGTGAGAATCTTTGTTTTCTTGACACTGAGCCTCAATCCATATTGGAGGCTACACTTCTTGACCCTCTGCAGCAGGTGTTTCAGGTCCTCCTCAGTTTCAGCAAGCAGGGTAGATGTCAGATTTTCAGCACTCAAGGTAGATGACAAATTTTGAAAATCTTCTTAGACAATTATCTTTATACTCAAGCATTTAATTAAGAATTTGTAAAGCATATGTGTAAATTAGGGAACTCCAGTTGCTGAATGGTTGAGGAGTTGTACTGCCAAGACACAGGCCAATAGTGTGAATCCACCTGTTATTTCACAGGAGATAAAAGGACATCCCCTTCTTGGTGTGTAAACCCTCTGAAAACCCACTGGAGGGTGTGCTAGAAGTTGGTTCCCAATCAACAACAATGAGTGAGTTTATGTATTAATTCATTTATATGGTTTGAAAGGTAAAAGCTATTATATGAATATAGTTGAAAGACTTCGTCTCCCATTACTCTCCAGGGTTTTGTATTTTGTTTGTTTCTACAAAAACATTGTCTTTCTTTAGTTTCTTATGTGTCCTTTCAGAGGTTGTCTTACATACATGTTCATGCACTTTAGTCTTTTTAATAAATAACTATAATATACAATGTATTAGAAGAAGGAGCGGCATCCACTTCCTAAACAACATGCCTCTGGAAACTCTATGGACTTTGATAAATGTTGATAGTTGAACAGGGCCTTCAGACCTTTTGTTCAAAGAGTTACTATGAGTTGTGCTCAATTTGAAGACAATCAACAAAAATAACAATAACCATATATATTCTTTCTAGAAAAGTTTATCATATTTGATAACATGCAGGGCCAGTAAAAAAACAATAAAAACTTTCAAAAAGATTTATTAATATAGTGACCTCTATTATGGTCTCATTTGAATCAAAGATCATGGAAATGGTACAGGATCCAACAATATTTTGTTCAATTATAAAAAAAAATTCCTTGCATTAGAACCCCTTTGTGGCAACAAACAAAATTAATACAGGTGGGCAATTTTCAGAGTTAGAGATCAAAGTAAGGAGCTCTGGTAATATCATCTGTAGGGAATTGCACTGTTAACCCAAAGCCTGAACCTTTTTGGTAATTTAATCTTGCTAGCTACTCTCTGGGAGAAAAATAGGCAATCTACTCCCCATTCCAACCCATCCCACCCCCTGCATGCTTTGCCTATGGAAAAGTCCCAACTCAAAGACAGTGAGTTAAAGAGTATTTTAATTACAGAAGTAGTAATATTAAATAAAATCTAGAAAACACTTATGTAATTGTAGTTGTTGGGTACTATTGAATCATGACTTCTAACATCCAAATCACCAAACTTCTTATTAGCAGCGGTTCACTTACTGAATGCACCACCAAGGTGCCTTGTTGTGTACCATCGAGAAGGGACCATCCCATAACTGACCCTCTGACCAGTGTTAACAAGGAATTTTTTAGGAGGAGATTGCCTAGCTCTATCCTGTGGAGCAGCTAGTGAATTTGAACTGCGTGCCTTCTGTTGTGCAGCACAGCTTCTTATCATGAGTCTACCAAAGCTCCCTAACAAGGCCCTTACACAATACATATATTGTTTTTTTTGTGCCACTGAATTGAAACCGACTCATAGCTGACTCTCTATTGGGCAACAAATTGCTCAGGAGTTGATTGCCCCCCTTCCTCCCACAGAGCAGCTGGTGAATTTAAACTGGGTGCCTTTAGGTTGTAAGCATAGCTCCTTACTACTAAGCCACCACACCTCCCTATGCAATACATGCAGATAGTAAAATATTGAAAGCAACAACAAATACTGTATAATCTTAGTTTCATGACTCAAAGACAACAATCTTCTTTTCTGAAGCTGTAAATTACACAGGAAGAGATTGCTCATCAGTCTCTCTCAGAGATCCAGGTGGATTAGAACTGCTTGAAAGGTATCACCTTTCAAGTTACAAGTCACCATGTTGTTATAAATCACCTTTCAAGTTATAAGTCACCATATTATCAACATAACTCCCTGCAGACAAGTCTATAAGAGCTGCCCATATTTCTCTTAGTTCATGTAATTGTTCTTGTTTTAATTAATTGTATTGTTGGTGATGAATCCATTTACGGTTTACGCTGTGCTAACACCTTTTGTTCTTGAGATTTTTCTTTTACCAACCACAATCTGCTGCCATCAAGTTGAAACCAGCTTACAGTCAGTTGATACTCCAGCAGGTTTTCAGGGACTGTAAATTGCACTAGAGAAATTGTCTCTCCATCTTTCTTCCTTGGAGTCATTGTGGATCCAACCTGCTTGACTTTGAGTCAGCTGTGCAACTCCTCATGTGCTAGGCCATCATTGTTTTGTTATTATCCAAAATATATATAAATAGACTAAGGGAATAATCCTGTTTAGTATTTGAGGCATAACCCTATAAGATTTTTCATAGCAACTGTGTCAATTAAACAAATTCTAATTCTACCTGAAATGTTGCAGAGTCTGTTTCATTATTATTCAACATGTCAGCTCATTTAAAATGAATCATTATTTATCTGATGGTCCAAAAAAGGATGCATTCATTTCAATGTTTTCTATACTTATGTGTATTTTAATCATGCTTTTTCCTTTAGTTATATAGAAAAACCTATACTGTTTGTTATAACTGCAACTATCTTAGTTATTAATCAGTTTTGTATAAGTGATTTATACATTAAATATATTAACTTTTTATAGACAGATTGTATAATTTATTAATATGTTTAAGCAGCACTTTGTCTTTTAATCTTGTACTTGGTAGCATGCTTTAAATATGCAGATATATTTCATTTTATCTAGTTAAACTTTCTATGTTCTGCCTGAGACTCTCTCCTTCTCCATCACTTACTAGCTCTGATGACACTCAGCAATTTCTTTTTTACCTATTTAAAAAATTGAATTATTAATCCCTTCTATACTCTTGGCCTTTCTGAAAACCCTATGTACAACAGAACACATTTAGATAACAGAGATGGCAAAGGAGGTTGAGTTTTCAAGCATGGAAATACAAAGAAAGAGGAACAGTTGTAAGCAGACAC
>NW_006399831.1:5356053-5356980 GCF_000299155.1 Elephantulus edwardii | reverse complement strand
TGGCAGTTCTCTGTTGACATATTGTTCCAAACGTTTTTGTATAATTTTCTTATAAATTAATAGTTTATAGCTTATTCTGATAAAATAATAGTTCTTTGTTTATTTAACAGAGACTAAATATCTTTTTAAGTGCAAAAAATACACTATTTTCATTTACACTTGAGTTCACATTTCTAATTATTTCTTAAGCTGTATATATTTTACTATTTTAAAGGATTCTAAGTTTTCATTGTTTGACCTTTGTGTAGCTAAACTATTTTTTTATTATTTATTTTATTTTTTTTATAATTTTAATGAACATTTTCAGAGAGTTTGGATTTCCATTCATTCATTGCTGCACTCCTCTACCCGCCCAGCCACCCCCCACCCGTAGCTAAACTATTTTTAACACTGTCTTTCTATATTGTTTCCACATATTTACATTGTAATCTTTTCTTCCTTCAACTGTAGTATTTCTACCAAAAAAAAAAATTATACAGGTCTTATTTGAAATGTCAGCAGCACAGCTTCTAACTCACTGAACTATTTCAAGGTGAACATAGCCATATAAAAAAGATCCAAACCAAGAAAGAGAACATTGCTAGAATCTGAGGATATGTTTAGTTCTTTGTCTCAAATCCCGCACAGTCCACACAAGGGCAATCACTATCTTGAGTTCTCACATGATGGATTTCTTTTTAATTACATAAATTAAATCCAGCAGTAGTTACTGTTTTCCTTGAATATTCATTTATTAACATATATATATATATATATCGTATTGCCATTGAGTAGCGAACATTTAACAGGGTAGACTTACTCCTCAGGTTTACCAAGACACCGTATCTTCTTGGAAGTGGACTGCCTCAACCAGTGACCTTTCTTTTAGCGGCAGAATTCTTTAACCACTGCAACCACAAGATACCGAAGGATTGTAAATTTGAAATA
>NW_006399831.1:5354012-5355953 GCF_000299155.1 Elephantulus edwardii | reverse complement strand
GAAGTGGACTGCCTCAACCAGTGACCTTTCTTTTAGCGGCAGAATTCTTTAACCACTGCAACCACAAGATACCGAAGGATTGTAAATTTGAAATATTCGTTGGAATGAGTTTTGAAAAAACAAATTTTTTGTCTTATGTCAGTCATCTGTGTACCACCACCTCAGCCAAGTTACAGATATTTGTGTATGTTCACAAGCCAAGAAAGTAGCCTCATATTCCTTTCCAATTAGTCTTCTCCTGCATCCCCAGAGGCAGCCCTCTACTGATTATTTTTATAATCATCGTGATATATTAATTTTTTAAATTTTAAAATGCAATGATGTTCTCATAAGAAACTTCTAAAAATTGAACTTGTAACATTGTCAAATTATAAAGGATAAGAGTTTATATTATTCCATTAATAATGCTATGAAAATTCTCCTTTCCTAGGAATCACAGCAAACAATTTAATAGGTCTGGTGACATAGTTTATAGCATGGTGAGCTGATATCCAAAAAGACATTTGTTTCTGGAGGTCTCAATTCCCCAGCTGCTTTGCAGGAGGAACGTGGGCAGTCTCGCTCCCTTGTGATTTATAGCCTTGGAAACCAGAGAGTGGGTTACTATGAGTTAGAATTAAATAGAAGGCAGTGAGATTGAGTTTTGAGTTTGTTTAAATTTTAAAAATTTTAAAAATCACTGGGGCATTAAAAAATAATTAATAAAAAAATCACCTGGGTATCAAAGAATAATCTCTAAGTCTTCTCTTTTATAAAGAAATTATTTGCTTATACATGAATTTTAATGTCTCCATTTTCATATCTAACTTATGGAAGAGAACTCTATAAAATGGCTCTATGTTATTTAAACGTATCCCACTGCCATCAGTCTGTTGCAACACATAAAGACTCTCAATCAGGTTTCCAAAGCTATAAATACTTGCAGAAGGGGATAGTCCATCAATCTCCTGTAAAACAGCTGATAGTTTAAAATTGCTGGTCATTAGATCTACCAGATCTAATTTGCATCACCAGGGCTTCTAAAGTATATGTGTACACATATGTAGTTCTGTAACTCCTGAGTCTGGCTTCCTGCCCCACCACTTGATTTAGATTGATTTTTAAAAACCGTAATTATTCACTTTGTGGTTAAAACTGCTATACTCCCTTCCTGTATATGAATATTTTCCAAAATTATCTTCAGAGAATCTGAGTCTCATGAGGTGATCTCCTTTTCTAAGAAGGGATTTATGGTCAAATAAATTTTAAGCTGTGTATTCCACACTTGCAATGAGTACATTTATAGTGTGTATTAGGATATTAAAGACTATCCAAATTCTTGGAAAGTTTTATAAAAATAAAACGGATTTTTTATTTGACAATCCCACAGTACACATAAACACACATCACTAACACACATTCACACACATTCAGATCTCTCTTAAAATGTCAAGAAACCTTCTACACTGTACTTTCTAGCAATAATACCCTATTCCACATGACTGCCACTTCAAATACCTTTCTCTCCCTTTTATGTGATAAAGCTACACACTTCATTCTAATTCTACTGTGAACCTAAGTTCTCAAAAGAACCATGGTTGAAAACAACGTTACCTTCCTTTGTGCCTTTATGGTGTTTTCCATGTAACTGTTCTCTGACACCTCATAGTTTTTCTTTCAAGTTTTTTCTCTGGAGTTATATATGGTCACTTTCCTAAATGTTTATCCTCTAAGAGCAAATAGTGCTTGAAATCTTCTGCTGTATGAAGTGCCTAACGTTGTGCTTCACACAAACAGAATTAGCAGTATGCACTTTGTGAAAGATCAAAATAGAAATTTTTCTTTTACACACAGAACATGTAACAACTAGAACTGTCTGTGAAATTATTTATGGTATTTTATTGAAAACACAAAAAACTTGAATGTCATAGTAAAAGTACCTTAAGATGAAACAGAATCAAA
>NW_006399831.1:5332596-5353912 GCF_000299155.1 Elephantulus edwardii | reverse complement strand
TATACACACTCATGCTTCTTCATTGGGAGAGAGTAAAAAGGTAGCCTTATAAATATTTTGTAACAAAATAATCACATCTAAATATATTTGAATTTAGAATTGTAACATTAGCTATAAATCCCAACTCCCATAGTACTCATTCAAAGTAATTATCCCTGTCTATTAGCAATTGCAAAGTAATTTGACTGTCTGACCCCCTCGACCTTAAGACATGAATATTGTGAAACTTGAAGATATTAACTAGTTGATAGGCAGAGGAATTGAAAATTGATAGCTATTAAAGTCATTATAGTCAGATACAAAAAAATCAAGGTATATTTTCTTCACCATAGCTCCTAATTACGATGATTAATCCTATTTATGAAGCATTTTCCTTAGTTAGCATTGTGCTTTGCATTCATCACTTTATCTGTTCCTCAAAGTAATACAAAGTCATAGATTTTATAAACCCCATTTTGCAGAAGATTTGACACTGAAAATACCACAGGAATATTGTCAAAATCAGGCAATTAGTGCAAGTAACAGAGCTGAATCCAAATCTCAAGTCCTCTGACTAAACCCATTATCTTAACCACAATGCTGTATACTTCTCCTCTGCTAAATAGTAGAAGTTTCATAAATATTTTATAATGGAAGTGCCAGTTCCAAGGCACATAGAGGAATTAATGTGCAACTCAGAAATAGGGAATGACTGTCTGATGACCCTCAGGTAGAAACAGCTTGCTGTTCTCCAGGAACTTACAGAAAACCAATATGGATTGTGCATTATGGCTAAATCTGTCAAAGATGATGCTTTAGATCACACAGACTTTAGAGTAGGACTAGTGAGCGGTCAACTTGGTTTTTCAGGAATATAATTATGTAATTATTTACAATGCCTCATTTGGCATTTTGAGTGTTTAGTTTGGAAGATAAAAATACATAGTTATATACATGATATGTTGAAAATGTCATATTTTAGAAGGGATGCATCAAATTTATCCCCTATTCAGGATAATGAAATAGAAAGTTTTTATTTTAAAAACCATTAATTTTGCCCACTTCAGATTTTTCTTTTGTTACTCACCTTTTACACATATTATCCTACTTTATGAACTTATAATTTGATTATTCATTGTAAAAATAGTGCTGCTGATATAGGGATGGCAGTATCTGATCCACATAACATCTGACTCCATTTAACAGTGTCTAACTCCACAACAACATCAACAGCACAGAAGCAATTCCTATGAAGTTCAACCTGCTCTCCCCACCCCCATGCTCATTTGTCAATACTAGTTCCAAACATTTCTCCCAGGGCTCTCCACACTCTACTACCAGGTTCTCTAATCTGTTGCGGAGACAATACAGAACTGATAGACAACACTCATGATTATGAGTTTTATTAGGGAACAACGTGTTATAATTGGTGTTGGAAACAGTTTACAGTTCTTTAGTCAAGACAGCTTCTCAGGTGTGCTCCCAGGCCTTCTGACTCTTAGCCTCTTGAACCATACTTCTTGGCTGCATTCGGACCATACCTCTTGGCTCTACTCCACCTTACAAAGCTCTTTCCGTACTGCTAATTATTGTGTCTACCATCCACCACTCCAACCACCATGGCTTAGCAGTTCTAGTTCAGCTCCTTCTCACCTCAGTCTCTGGTTCTCTGCCATCTCTGTTGCTGTGATTGTGTCTCCATCTTGGTCTGTTCTTGCAGGAGTCTCTGGATGCACTACACTCTGCTTCTTCTTTCCTGATGGACACAAAATTTCTGTTTACTAACTCTGAAACTGCTTAATTTAAAGCTAGCAAATAGCCAAAGGGATCAATCCAATTGTTAGTTGTTTACAAGTGTGTTTTTGTCATGTTCTCACTGAAAGCTCTTGTGGGGCACAATGTGCATAAATACAGCACAGTGCACAAAGGATAGTTATATGAAAAATAATTTGGAAGGGGTGAAAAACAATGTATGATAAAAAATGGCCACTGGATATTGTGTAATTAGAGAGTGTGGCATTCTACCTTTGTCCAGAACCAGGGTTGAAGTACTGAAAGTGAAGATTTGCCCAGGAGACAAGCTTGTCCAAAGGAAGCCTGATACAATCTATTATGGCTTGGTTGAGGGGTAAGTTTGAGTCCCACTCAGTAGTCTGAGGAGATTTTCATTTTAATGCATTGGTGGACCCACTTTTGAACTCTAACTGAAGAATTGCACATTTGAAAGAAAGGCAAGCAAGCAAGGAGAGAATGAAAAAAGAATAAAGGAAAGGAAGCAACTGATGTTTCAAAACTAGGACAAGCTGTTTGTCTTCTGAAGCAGGGTAAACTAGGTGTCTGTCAGAACCCACTTCCAAGTATTGAAGTTTAAAGATGCTCACTCCTAGTGATCAGCTGGATCCACAGAAGTGGGAGTTGAAGAAATTTAACAATGGAGTACCAGACTGAATTTGGACCGGTTCCTTCAGTACTACCCACCTAGCATGCTGACATATGTGGATGAGCAGGGAAGGCTCGTTGGCTTGAAGAGCAGGGTTTATTGAGGCCCTATTGACTGGGCCTCACGAGGGAGGTAGGGCAAGTGAGGAGACCCACAGCTCTGGTCGCAGGGAGAACTGTGGACTCCTGAGCTTCCAGCTGATGCCCACTTGAGCCTGGACATGGAAGGCTGGAGATGAGTTTACCAGAGCTCAACCAGGTGAAGAGAAGACGATCTATGCTATGGAGTAGGGTTAATTGCTGCTACCTGATGGCTTGCTCTGGACTGCAATTTGTTTGTGGATGCAGATGCTCAAAGTTGCAAGTCGAACAGAGGCTTCTTCAACGAAAAGGACATGCTTTTTCCCTCATAGTATTGTCTTGTTAGGGATGGGCAAATCAGAAATTAGCTATCTAGAAAGGAAGATATTAGGGCATGAGGCATGAAGTAGCGGGTTTACATGCTTTCATGCAGAAATTTATTAGGACGATGAGTGAAAAGGAGAGAGAAACCCACAATATACACACAAAAAATATAATGTAAATGAAACTAGTTATGTAAATATGTAAAATTTAAAAAAATAATACTAGAAAAACAAAGATCCAAGTTTGCCGTCTGCTGGTAAGGTTTTTGTCGTATTTCTTCATTTTTGTGTATTTGCTAAGTCTTAAATTTTAGTTGGGTTAAAATATTTGGGAAGTCTGATGACATGAACAGATCAACCTTAGTCATCTGCTTTTGGAAAGTCATAGCCTCGAAACGCCATTTCATCCTGCATACATGGGCTCACTGTGAGTGGAATTAGTTCAATGTCAACAGCGACACGGATAAATCATAGTTGATGCATAAAAATGCCTAAAATAGAAAACTAAGATAAGTTATTAGTTTTAATAATCTGGCATTAGAGATCACCTTTATGGGGACTAAGTATGAAAGTTTAACAAAATTCTTACTTATCAAATTTAGCTGCCCTTTACTATATAGCCTTCCTTTACTATATAAACAAGCTAAAACAGTCATGCTTAGTTAAGTGATCAGGGAATTGATTTTTCTCCTTGTAGACTAGGTGTTGAGAATGCTGGTTACTCTCCAAGAAGGAATGAAGTGGCTCTGTGCTGTTATATTTTATCTGTAGATATGTTAAGAGTTAAAGTGTAGTGAATTCTCAGCTTAACAGCAACAATGGAGGAGTCCACAGAATAGAAATATGGCCACAGATGCAGAAGGCAATTTCATTTATTCCTTCTAGCTACATAGATGTTCAAGATTGATTCCAATATAATCCAGAGGAGAAGGGAGAGGGGTTTTTAAAGGCATCCATGAACAAATAAATTTCTTCCTAATTTAGTTTCACCAAAAACATGAAGGTTTGGTTAAAGAGTATGCAAAATGTACATGGGAGGAATTAGCTATGGGGTCACACAATTTGATGAGGGAGCTTAGGGAAATGGGAAGGAACTGATGTGTGAAAAAATGTATTCAAATTTTGTCAGTAAACTAGTATAATAAAAAGTACAAAGTATAAATAATTTCAATATTTTTCAAAAACCAATTCAAAATTTTTATTATGAGAACGTAAGCGTACCTATACTAATAATAAAATAAAGAGGCATTTTGGTTTTCTTCTTTATTTTCATAGATAGGTATATATCCAGTTGGAAGGGAGAGTGAGACTTCGGAATTTTTGCATCAGGAATCAAAAGTAGTTGAGGTTGTGCTTTTCCTTGACTTAGGTAAACAAAGAAATTTCAAGTGCATTGTTTTCCTGGTGCTGTCAGTGGTGTAGTGTGAGTTGTCTGAAATAATTTAAATTTGGTCCTTAGGACATTTGCATTCATAAAAAGTGCTTGGGTATGTTTCTTGCCACTTCTTCTCCTGCCTACCTGTCAAAACATGGTGATGCTTTTGAGGATTTATGGTAGATGGGTAATGAGATTGCTGAATGTTAACTGCACCATTCAGAATTCATTTGGTGGCAAAAGAAAAGAAGGTTACTGGGTCTTTGGGATAGAGAGATGATAGACTTTTTTTTAATCAGTCAATTTAAAAATAAATATGCTACTTTCTATATCAGGAAACATTTCAAGCTTCTTGTCATGTAGGAATCAAATAGAACATTTCCTGAGAATATAAGATGTCACATTAAATCCATTTCTGCAAAATTTATGAGAACTTAGAATAGTGTCCATATTTTGTGCTGTAGACATATGCAAATTATAATAATATTAGATGGGCAGGACTGAAGAGTTTGTAGACATGTGAGACATGACTTTCTAAAAATAATATTCTTACATTAGAAATTCAAATCTAGTCTAATGCAGTTAGACTTTAGTGTATTTCCATATGTATAAAAGAAAAACAAAGTACTGTTAACTGATTATTTTTCATCCATGAAGCATGGTAGGACTCATGAGTGCCTTCTGATCTGACTTCTGGTGGTTATCGGTACAAAATATGTTTTCATCATAGGTGAAATTAGATTGAAAGCAGAACTAGATTGAAAGCCCGCAGATGTCCAAAGTTTATATCTTCCCCCCTTTTTTTACCTCATAGTTATCTAGGTTAGATAGGGGGGAAAAGATAAAGCTACAGCAGTTTCAAAGTAACTCCCATTCCTGACAAAGAAGGTTGACCTTGACCTTTTTCTCCTTCCAGCCCTCATTTCATCAGCAGGGGTGAGATTACTTTGAGACCCTGCCAATAGGTAATAAATAACACATAAATTCCAGGACACCCTTACACTGCAGGGTGCCCTAATGTGTAATAATCCTTAGACTATTGAGTTTATAACTCATGACATCTGGCAGTTACTTGGCATTGTAATTCATGTTGATCAGGCACATCAGAATACACCATGGGAGAGAAATATTGGAGCAATAACCCGTTGATTCGAGGAAAGGGTGGAATGACAAGAAGATGCTGCTGAGGCCATGTACCTCTGTGAACTGTGCAGTGCTGGAATGTGTAAAAGCTAATGCCTTCAGATACGGACTAACAAGGCGGGAGGAGAGTGGTAATCTACTGGGATCCAGAGAAGAGCAGCACATGAATATTTACTCCATATCACTCTGTATTTCCTTTATTCAAATTGACAGATGTATCTATAAGGCAGTAATGGATTTCCAAGTCAGAATTTAAATCTCTGTATATGTGTATTTAATTTACATGTAGACTTAAATGAATTTATTGAATGTAAGTTTCACATAAGTAAACAGATGATACTTGATTCTTTCAATTTTTTTTTCTAACATTGAGGGAGAGAGAGAGGAATGGGGAGAAAGAGGAATTAATTGGCATAACAGACATTCTAGGAAGCACCTGTAACAAGCCTCCCTGGTACCTAGTAGCTTAACTGCTTTGGCTCAACATTTGAAACTCATGGGACATGAACCAGATTGAAAACCTAGAAGCAGACAGATGGTTATTTGTAATTATCATGTAAATGTAAATCTTATAAAAAAGGGGTGTGATTATTTATTTAGTTATTTTTTAGCCAGACTCAGATCTAGAGAAAGTTGGCAACAGTTTTATAAACTTGAAATTATAGAATGTGTTCCCTTTACTATCATGTTAGGCTATATGACTTAATGATATTTTTTTTTATTTGTTCTATTAACAAACCTGTAACATTCTGAATTTTATACTAAATGTATTATTTTGTAAAACATACATGGTTATGAGCATCACTGTGACCCAGGGTGAATTAGACCTGAACTTGCAGAGGCTGAAAGGCAGATGCTTAAGGAGCCGAGCCAAATATTTTGGGGCAAATGGATGCTCCCCAATGGTTGTTGCTTTGTGCCATTAAGTCGGAAACCTACTCATTGCTGACTCTTTAGGAGATTTTCAGAGGCTATGAATTGAATGTCCATAATTGTCCTCAAGCTAGTGAATTCAAACCTTTGGATTTGAACCTTTGAATTTGGAGCCTTTGGATTGGCAAGCAACTCTTTATACATTAACCTACCAGTGCCACTCTAGCTCACCATAATGCTGGCATTTGCCAGTTTCATCTTCCTCTGTCTCCCAAACGTTTATTACACTAGCACAGTTTCTAAATAAGCTTCATTCCTCCAAGCTCTTTGTAATTCTGGAAACATCAATTCCATATGAACTGTTCTTTGGACAAGGGCACTTTAAGGGGAGGGAGTGGGGGGGGGGGAACTGATTAAACCTTAATTAGCCTAAATCCACAACTTCCTTGTAAGCTAATGGATAGGGTATGCAGATCTCTGTCAAATATCAGATGCTGGGACTTGCCAGAAATAGGACTTCCAAGTGTTGAAGGTATGCCAACTGCTGGCTCCTTAACTGCAAAGCAGAGGAAATGATTGCCAGAGACAGGCCTGGAGTCTGCCGTGGTCAGATGTCACCAGTTTTCAGTGCCACATGTGATCCAAGAGTTTATGAATGATCTCAACACTCTGTCCCTGAGGAGAACATATGCATTACAGAGGTTATGGATACAAATTACAGAGAGCACGATGTTTCCATGCAATTTCTAAGAATCCTTCAGCAAGTTTTAAACATTAATGGAAAACATTAAGGAAGAGTTGGCTCTCTTTGCAGGACTTCAGATTATCTTGTGAGTGAGGACAGAACATGGCTAAAAAAAGGCTTCAAGAATGAAAAGCTTGGCTAAGAAATTTGGAGCTCGCCATTCCTCTTGTGTGAATTGTGTGTTTGTGTGTTTGAGTCCCTGCAGAATAGGAGACTTCACAAAGAATCACAGGGCACTCTTGTTTATTCAGCCTGCTCCGATGCATAACCCTGGCTTATCTGCATCGTTTGCTGAGCACATTGCTTGTGCACAGAGACTTAGCGGAGGTGGAGGGTTAGAGCTTCTCCTTTTGGAATTGTCAGCAGGCAGCAGGAGTGCCAGAGTGTCAGCTTGCACAGCGGTAGCAGGATGTCTCCCCACTGTTATTTCTTTCTCGTTCCCCTTCTGTGCAGGAGAAACCACTTAGGACTTGTCCCCAAAGTATCAGATTTTAGCATCTATTTAGATGCTGACTGGCCTGTCCGTTTGATTGTTCCAAATGGAGTAAAGTTGTTTGCTTGCAAATGATGGTTCTGTTTTAGATTTATTTGGCCTTTCAGTCACTAAAACTTTATAAAAATAGAGAATTGTTATACTCTGTCAGGAAGTTTCCCATTGAGAGTCTCATTAAATTTAAAATTACTTAAATAGAAAAGGGAACTTGTTTGGATTAAAAACCTAGAAAGTTAAGATTTCTCCTTCATCTCTTTGGATTGCATCCTAAGGCTGGAGCTCCCCCTGAGGTCAGAGCATAGCTGCCAACAGCATTCTTGACTCATTTTAGTCTAGGAAGAAGCAGCTGAGTGCTCTCTGTAGAGGAAGAATGGAAGTCCTGAGCTTCATGTTGGTTTGGGATTGTGCTTGATTATTTTTCTTGGTAACTAGGGATATGAGTTGCTGTTGCTACTATTGTTGTTACTGTGTTAAGTACCACTGAGTCAGGACTGATCCCTAGCTGACACTCCAGTGGGTTTTCAGAGGCATTAAATCACATAGGAGATTAACCATCTTTCTCCAGTACAACAACTGGTGAGCTCAAACCGCATACTTTTATGTAGACAGAGGCATTCCTTATGACTACACCACCAGAGCCCCCTATTGTTGCTTCTGGTGCTGTTGTTATTATTATGTGCCTTCTAGTCAACTATGACCATGTTGTTAAGTACCTTGGAGGCATAGAGGACTCATAGCAACCGTATGAATGAATGTCTTGAACATGAAAAGCTTTCATCTTTTCTCTAAGTTCATAGAGTTTCTGGAGACAAGCTATTTCGGAAGTGGATGCCACTCCTACTATGATCTTAGTGACTCTATGAACAATGGTTGTGAAATCTTGTCCTATCCTGAGCCAACTATTAGGTGCTGCCAATTCATAACAGGGAAATAATGTGTGGAGCAGTTAAAACAGTGACCATCTCATATTCTTTTTTTCACCCCCTTGCAGTATTTGCCATGACATATTAGGGAGCTCTGTGAACTAGTAATAAGGGGTCTGCCAAGCCAAGCCACACAGTTTGAGTCACCCAGCTGTTCTGCAAGAGAAAGATGGGCATCTTCTCCTGTGCAGTTTACTGCCTCTGAAAACATACTGGAGGGCCCACTGTGAGTTAGTTATCTCACCTATAATAATTTGTATTACCTGTGCTGCTGTTTACATATATAAATTTGGTGGGTTTTGGTTTTGGGTTTTTTCTAAAAAAAAGCAAAACCCTAAAAAGGAAGAGAGTGTTTGCAAGAGACAATATCTGCTCTTGAGTCAGAACCTTCCTATAGTTTACTCAAGTAAACGTCTAATCTCTTATAATCTAATCTCAGAAATGACATTATTTTGAAACTTTGAGTTTATCCTCAGAAATGGACTCCTTGGTCTTCATTTTAGGGCTATATGAATGTGTAGATAGGCAAGTTGCATTCCATCTCACACTCCAACTGATATAAATTATTCTTCCTGAGTGATTTAAAAAAAAAACCAAAAAACAAACTTGGGAGTTTTTGGATTTTGAGTGACATTTTACAGAGCATGTTCATTTTCTGCTCAGTTGTTCCTACAATATAAATAAAGTTTAAAAGTGAATTCAAATACTGTGGTCTATTTTATAAGAAAGAAAACAGCAGCTCTCCTAAGGGGCAGCTCACTATGTTGGTCTCTGATTAAGAAGAATTGATGAACCCTTAGGAAGCATTGCACATTCTCACAGCGCTTCTGTGCTTGAGCCCGTTGCCACAGCCTCTCTGTCCATGCAGCTCACTGAGGGTCTTCCTCTTTTAACTGACTCTCCTCCGCCTTTCTAAGCATACTTTCCCGCAGGCACTGGCTACTCCCATAGCCTGCTTACAATCTTTACCTCCAAGACACACCTTTTAGATTTCTTAATCCCTACCCTGCCATATTACTTATAATCTATACTGACACGTGCAAACAAATACTGTATAAAAGCAGGTGTTTATACAATTATTTCTTTAAAGAACAGCCTACTACTCTCCATGCTTCGTCTTGATTACTCCCTCTTCCTCCAGCAGATCGCATTTGTTTGCTTTCTCCTTAAAGACTTATTAGAGGTTTAAATCATATGTATATTGTTGCATGTGATTACAAGCCAAACCACACTTGAAATGTAGCTATTGGTTGTTCCTAGTATAGGGGGTTAAGGAGACTTGCTTTGTTTTTCCATATTTTCCAGACCATTTTAGTTTCTTTGATTTAGCCTAGGAGAATGAATCCTTTCCAGTTGTTGTGGTAGTTGTGTGCTGTTGAGTCAGAACTTTCCTATAGCTTACTCTCCAGCAGATTTTTCAGAGCAGTAAATCACACAGTAGATATCCCATTCTTCCCCCTTGGAGCAGGTTCTGGATTCGAACTGTGTGCCTTTGGGATTGCAGCCGATTTTTTTAACATTCAGCCACCTAAAGAGGGCAGAATCTTCCTAAAGAGGGCAGAATCTAAGAACGAAATTATTAATTAGCTCACAAATTATTCTTGTTGTTTTAGGTGCCTTTGAGTCAAGTAGAGCTCATAGCAACCCTATGAACAACAGATCTGAATCCTCTCCTATCCTGTGCTCATCTCACAGTCTGACACCTATGAATCTACTGCTGCAGTCACTGTGCCAACCCACCTGGTTGAGGGTCTTCCTCTCCTTCCCCATCCCTCTACCTTTCCATGCATGCTGTCCTTCTCCAAGAAATAATTCCTCTGAGCAACATGTCCAGAGTTAGCAAGACAAAACTTGACCATCCTAGCCTCCATCCTTTTCTCCTCTATCATTTATTGTTCAGCTCCCAGATGGATAGCAAGTGGTTGAAAACAGCATGGTCTGGCTCATGTGCACCTTAGTCCTAAGACTAATGTCATTGCTCCTCAAAAATTTGGAGAGGTCCCTGACTGCAGACTTTCCCAGTGCAATATATATATATCCTGATCTCCAGACTGCTAGCACCAAGTGTGTTGAGTGTGGATCCAAGCAAGATGAAGTCGCTGACAATCTCACGTTTCGCCTTCTATCATGATCACGTCTACTGGTCCATTAGTGAACATTTTTGTTTTCTTGACACTGAAATGCAGTCCATATTGAAGGCTGCAGTGTTTGATTGAAAGCTGCAGTGTTTGATCTTCTGCAGCAAATGCTTCAAGTCCTCCTCACTTTATGTAAGCAAGGTTGTGTCATCTGCATAATGAAGGTTAATGAAGATCTCTGATCTTGATGCCACATTCTTCTTCACAGAGTCCAGCTTTTTGCATAATTTGCTCAGCATACTGATTGAGTAGGTATGCAAAATAATTCAACCCTGACACACCCCCTTCCTATTTTTCAACCATGTAGTGTTCCCTTGCTCTGTTCACTCAGTAGCCTTCTAATCTAGGTATAGGTTTTTGCGTGAACACAAATAAGTGTTCTGAGACTCCCATTTTTCTCAATGTTAGCCCTAATTTGTTATGATCCACAGAGTCAAATGTCTTTGCATAAACAATAAAACACAAATAAACATTCCGCTGGTATTCTTTGCTTTCAGCCGGGATCAATCTGACATCAACAGTCATATCCCTAGTAATACGGGCTTTTCTAAATCCTGCTTGAAAGTCTGGCAATTCTTTGTCTATGTACTGTTAAGGCCATTTTTGTATGATCCCAAGCAACACTTTGCTTACATGTGATGCTACTTTCTGATAATTTCCAAACTCTATTGGATCCTATTTCTTGAGAATGGGAACAAATAGGGATCTCTTCTGGTCAATCAGCCATACAGCTGTCTACCAAATTTTCTGGCATAAACTGATAAGTATGTCCAGGGCTGTATCTGTCATTTGAAATATATCAGTTGATATCCCATCAATTCCTGGGGACTTACTTTTTTTGCCAGTGCCTCCAATGCAGTATGAATTTCTTCCTTCATTACTATTAACTCTTGATCAGATAGTATTTCCTGAAATATGTCAGTGTCAGTCCGTTCTTTTTGGTACTGCAATTCTTTCTATTCCCCCCATCTTCTTTTGATGCTTCCTGGATCATTCAAGATTTTGCCCACAGCGTCTGTATGTATTGGAATTTGAAGGCTAAATTTGTTTTTCAGTTTTTTGAGGTTGAGAAATGCTGAGAGAATTCTTCCCTTTATACTCTCAAATTCTAGATCTTTCCATATTCTGCTATAATAGTTGCCTTTGTCTTCTTGAGCTAGCTGCTCTTTGAAATCTTCTGTTCAGCTCTTTTACTTCAGCATCTCTTTCCTTTGTTTTGGCTTCCTGACACTCTGGTACAATTTTCAGCATCTCTTGTGACATCCATTTTGGTTTTGGTTTTTTTCTTACCCCTCTTTCTTTGCAATGGCCTTTAGCTCTATTCATAGATGATATCCTTGAAGTCATTCCCTGACAGTTTACAAGTTGGAACTGGTAAATATGATTTTGTTTTATTTTGCTCATATTTATACATAGGTACATGAACTTTATAAATACATAAGTAAATATTAGAACACATGTATCCTGCTTTATGTGTTTAGAAGGAATAAAGTGACTTTAATGTTTCATAAGACTAATTCCCATTACCATTTGCTGTGCTAGAACCTGCTGAAAAGTAAATATTCTTTTCTTGAATGTTTTCAGGGAGAGAAAATGATCACATTTTACTACCACAAAGACTTAGAGCAAGAGAAATGATATCAATAAATGAAATGAATTCACTGAATACTGTACAAGCCCCAAAGAGCATTTTACAAGTTGAAGAGGGTACAGTACCAATTATACCATTATCTCACCCTCCACTCAGGGTGAATAGTCTGAAAGCCTGAAATTACACTTGATGTTCAATTTCTTGGCTTCATTTGCAAATTGAAGTCATTTTCTTTCTTTTTTTCCCTATGAATGCCATAAACACATGTTATATTGTTTAACAGTAGCAGACCTTATACTTTGTTATGATATTCTTCTCCTTTCTGCCCCCCTAAATCAGTGGATTTCTTTTCTTTTTCTTTTTTTTTGCAATTCAGCACCCCTGTATTTCTAAATGTTTGCTCTGGTGTTAAGTATATTTTGAGTGGAGTCTTTTGGACACACAATTTTTTTTTTTAGGATAACAGTCTGGAGAAGGTCCTTCAACTGGCCAGATGTGCCTTTTGGAGCAGATTGAGGACCTGCCAAAACACCATTTGTTGCCAGTACCGGATATTGTAGGAGTGCTTGTCACCATGTTACCATATTTTTGCACTTCTTAACATTGCATAAACAGGCAGCTGTTCTGTATTTAGAATATAAATGAGTCACCAGCTTATGCTCCCTGGAGGATTTACCTGCAAGGGGGAACTACAGTGTTAACCCCTTCTCATCACCTGAATGTCACAGCTAAATGCACACTTCTCCCAGCCCATTCATTCAGAAGCAAATCCTATGCATATAAATCACACCTTTCTTACCAGTTAGACAAGGTTAGGGGACCAAAAACTTACAGCTTCCAGTGCTAAAATGGAACACATTTCCTTCACAGCAAAAGCAGTAAATTAATCAGCTTATAAACTGAGAGTGAACAATTTGTGCTGAATTCTTTCTTACTGCTCCTTCAATAAGAGACAAGGTTCTCTAATCTCCTAAAGGGCCATGACTTCATTAAGATAGAAAACAGTGTTACAGCAGGCAAGAAAAGAAAAGCTTTGAATGCCGCTCAGTTGTCTCTCTGGAGCTATTTTCTGGACAGGGATTTTTATTTATTTGGAGAATGACAATTAACCTAGAGACTTGGCACAACAAAGCAGCAGAGTGCTGAAGTGGGTCTCATTACAGGGCACAGAAGGCAGTTGCTTTGCCCTAATCCCTGTTTGCAGCCCATGATTTACATAAGAGGATAGCACAAACTGCCTAATTTTTATTTCACATGGCTTGACCAATTATATACACACAAGCATTGCGGTTAGGTGCCTCTTGTGGTGGTTGTTGTTGCTCTGTGCCATCAAGTCGGAACCGACCCATAACTGATCCTCTGGGGAGTTTTCAGAGGCAGTTAATCACCTAGGAGGAGCTTGCCCATCCTTATCCCATGGTGCAGCTGGTGGGTTTGAACTACATGCCTTAGAGATTGCAGTGCAGCTTCTCCCCCCTAGGCCACCAGTGCTCCTTAGCTGCCTCCTGGTTGGCCTCAACTCATGCCAGCCAAACTCCTGGGCCAGCTTCATGATTGGGTTGCAGGTCAGTCAGTGGTGAGTTTTGGGAGTTTGCACTGGCTGTTTTTCAGGCCTTTCTTCCTTATCTCTGTCTGTCTGGAAGCTTCACTGAAACTTGCTCAGCACCGTAGCAAAATGTATACCACCACAGACACTGGGGTGAATGGTAGCTCTGTGTGTGTTGCCTTTTGCTGGAAAAAGAGCCTGAGTCTCCTCCATGAGAAGTAAGGAACTGAACAACAACAAAACTCTTGGTGCCCCCTCCCTCTCATAGTGCTAACCAATTAATTTTAACTTATAATACAAAAACCCCTGATCCCACAGGGTCTTGTTGGGTGTCACCTTTATGAAAGCAGACTACCCTATCTTTTCTACCACAGAATGTGTTTAGATTGCCAGTGTTTCTGCTGATAGTTGATCTTTTAACTGTTGTGCCAGCAGCATGTATGTTTGTGTAATATGTAATGTGTGTATTTTACCACTGGACATATTTTGAAACCAAACTTGTCAAACTTTTGGTGGAAAACTTTGATGGGATATCAAAGATGATGTTACCAGAGCTAGTCTGAAGCATATGGTGCAATGATGGCTCTCAACTACTTTTTTTTTAACACCCACTACCTTAAGGTACATTTAGCCCACATTTGCTAAATAGGCCCAGGTTTCTGCCATCTGATAAGAGTCTAGTGACTTCGCCAGACTTCTTAACTTGCCAGCAGCAAAAGGGCACGAGCAGATAGATAGGTGACATTTGGAGAGCCAGGCATGCCAGATTTTCAGAGGTTGCGATGGAGGTCCAACCTGCTGTTCGCCTTAATGAAAGGAGGGGAAATTCAGACTGACAAAACTGCTATAAGGGATAACTGTGCTCAGAATGTCACGCTGCCCAGATGTCGCTCGGCAGGTGGAGATGCACAGAGAATGAAAATGTAGCCCTGTGGATGTGGGTGCTAGTGCGTTGCAAGGGGGAACAATGAGTCTACCTTCTGAAGCATAATGAAAACAGTGTCGCTCTTGTCCATATTCATGTCATGAGAAAGGATTTCTTTCGAGTTTTCACCTCACGTTCTCTCACAGTCTGACACATGCTTACAGATGACATTTTTGTGGTGCGTTTCAGGGCTTTCATATAACTTTAACATTCATTTTACATTATATGTCTAGATATAGGAATATAAATTTTGACTTTTTAGAGAATACCAACATACTGCATAAATAATTCTGCACCTTGCTTTCAAAATACCTCAAAACCACCCATCCAAAACTCAATACTAAGTTATTAATATCTCTCATCTCATTTTGAGATAATTGTCAGCTTTTAAAGAGTGTTTTAAGACAAAGGTGCACCATCATGTATGTAGCTATCCCCTTGTTGATAAGCACTTAAGAAGGCTCCAGAATTTTGTCATTGGGTTCTAGCTATTTGCACTTTAAAATTCTTGCTTCCTGCATATCCAGAAGCAAGTTACCTTTTGCAGAAATCATTGTTACTGAGTTTTCTTTTACTCTAATTCTTCTTTAGTGTTGCGAGATGACTTCCGGCAAAACCCCACCGACGTTGTGGTGGCGGCAGGAGAGCCTGCCATTCTGGAGTGCCAGCCTCCTCGGGGCCACCCTGAACCCACCATCTACTGGAAGAAAGACAAAGTCCGAATAGATGATAAAGAAGAAAGAATAAGTGTGAGTCACATAAAAAGTGTGGTATAGAGAAACTGCATATCAAGTCTGAGAGATATGTTTTGTTTTTCACTTATTAATATAGTTACACAATTATTCTTGACTGTTCATAACCAAAAAAAATCCACATAGACCGTATATATTGGTATTGAAAGAAGTTTCAAAAAGCATCACATTATTTTAAAAATAACATTTGAGAATGAGGTTTTAAAAAGACCAAAATATATGCCAGTTATGTATGATACATATTAATAATCACACCAATCTGATGATAAATACCTGTACCGTACAGCATTGATATTTTAGCTCCTTTTAAAATCGCCAAATGCATCTATTGATTATGCAATGCATAAATGTGAAACTGCAAATGATGGCCATAAACCAGATTAACTAGAATATTTCCTTAGCCACTATTTTTCAAAATTATAAAAGAAAATAATTTACATTGATGAATATCTTCAGCCATTTTTTCAGTTCTTCTAACGAAATAATCTTTATAACATTTATACATGAATGAATTCAGAAGATTTTCTTTTTCACAGATAGGAACTAGAACCAAAGTAAAAAGTAAATGACTCGTTCTACAGCTTAGCCAAAGTAAGAAAAATAGTCTGGTGTTAATGGGACACCCAGAAACTAATGATGTTGCTGCAGGGCCTGTGATCCTTCTATTTTGTCACAGGATCCACCTATGAAGCTATGTGAGGTTTGTAAATAAAAACTAGTTCAATGAAATAGTATATAGTGACACAACCTCTTAATGTTATTCAATTAAATGTCATTCTCAGTACGATACTTGAAAATTAATTTCTTTTACTTAAAATAATATCTCTTTTGAGAAAACACACTGCAAATAAAAATTTGTGTAGTCTGATCATCTATCCGTTTTAAAAAGAAAAGTGAGGAATTTTCTTATGTGCTCATTGTGATTATGACATGTTGCAGAACCGGATAGACTGTGGATGATTTTATATCCAATCTCTCTGTCTTGACCATGTGGATAGAGTCACAATGCCAAAGAGAATTTGTTTTCTAATGATCTATACTTGGAATTAAGCTTATGAAAATGTCTTCCTGGTGATAGAGTAAAAAATAATGTTCAAAAGTTCTCATTTGATGTTTGTGGCATTTATCTTTACAAGCTACTCCAAAATGCGGTGTCTTATAAAAGACATTTTATTTAAACCGTGATTCTCTGGGCATGTTGTTGGTTCTTGTCTGGGCCAGCTCACTTGATTTCTACTAGGTTTGCTTTTCTTCTGTGGTCTATTTAAATAGTTGTTGGTGCTGGAAAATTGGCATAGAATTATCTATCACCTGCATAGTTCAAATGCACTTGCTGCTAATCTTAATGTTAAAGGTTTCAGTCCACCCAATGATAGCTCAGAAGAAAGGTCAGAAATCTTACAATAAATCAGTAACTGGGGGGAAAATCTGTTGAACACAGTTCTATTCTGAGATATATATGGGGCCATCATGAGTCAGAATCACTGTATAGCAGCTGTTCTCACATGGCTAACAGGGTTCAGACTCAATTGACCATCTCAGTCCTCTTCTTCACAGACTCTAATTTTCCAGTAGGCTAGGTCAGGTCTGCTCTCCTATAGTAATCTCAGAGTTCAAACTTTGACAAAAGAAGACAAATCTCAATGTGTGAGTAATTTGCTTCTCATGTAATATTTTCCCTAGTTCTTTTATTGGTGAAAGTTACAATACCATTAAGTGCTCCTGGAAATAATGATGTTTGGGTTGATGGTCTCTTTCATCCATATTTTATTTAGGGTTTGTTTGGGTTTTTTAAAAAACTTCAATTAATTTATATGAAATGTCAAATTTGGAGTGCAGAGTATCTCTGATGAGATCAAACTTGCATGAGTTTTGTTCTCCAATGGAATTTTAAAACATCCATGGAAACCAGCCAGTATTTATCTAGTATCTCATTAAAACTCTCAGTCATTGTAAAGCTCTGGTGGTTGAGTCTAATATGAGTAGGTAAAATCGAAAAGGAATCTATGAATCATGCATTTTTTAGTGTATGGATTAAAAACCCAATTTTATTTTATTAACTCCTTTAGGAAACGGATATTTTAATGGTATTATGTACATTTATTTTATTTATTTATTTTAAGATTCACTTAAAGAGCAATTATTAAAAATAATTATTTGTACTGATTTATACTCACCATTTTACACACACACACACACACACACACACACACACACTTTTTTTCTTACTAAAACGTCTTTTAAATAAGTTTATATATTCTGACTTGATGGTATGCAACAACAACAATCATCTGCTATAAAGATAACATTAAAAATTGATACATGAGTTCCGCGAGGACATAAATTTTTGACATTTAATTTACTACTGTATTCCAGGTGTCTACAACACTGTGTATAGACATAGTCATAGAGATAGTCAAGAATTACTTGTTCAAATTTTATGAGTCAGCTCGGTTTCACTGCATTACCTATAGCAGGTGTTTCTTGCCGATGCAAATGGTAATTACAATTCATTCAAATGTGAGGGAAAAGCACTTAATTTTATGAAGACAGTAACAATGCCAGAAATAGGACCCAGCAAGGGAGAGGAAGGCTGCCAGAGTGAACTTTATCTAGCAGGGGAATATGGCAGCTTATATGCAAGATAATTTAAAGAGAAGGAAAAACACATACAATGTCATCAAAATTCTTTGTTAATGGGTTTTCCTTCTTTGTTTCCTTTCCACTTTTTTTTTATATTTTTGTTTGATTTTATTCAACAGATCCGTGGTGGAAAATTGATGATCTCCAATACCAGAAAAAGTGATGCAGGGATGTATACTTGTGTTGGTACCAATATGGTGGGAGAAAGAGACAGCGATCCAGCAGAGCTCACTGTCTTTGGTAAAACTCTTTTAAATTACATTTTTTTATCATTCCTTCATTTCAATACTAGAAAAAAGATGTTTTCTTTATATACAAGTCTCTTATACATGTATGTAGGTAACCATTACCTTATGTTATCACTAATATTAAAGGTTTGTCTGGGAAGCAGGGTTCTCATGTTTTTCAAATGCAAATGGTCAGTTTAATTTTCAAATTGCTGCTTCTTCCCAGTAAAATCATCTCCAGGCTCAATTAATAGTATCAAACAAACGTTCATATGTTTTCATTTCACAGGACATGCCCAAGTGTCCTGTGTCCCTAAAGAAACTTATATTCTAGGATATATTATCTTATCACATAGTAGGAGTATCAAGATGGGAATAAGAGCCATATTCTGATTTCCATTACATTCAATGAGTTAAGATTGGGATTTATGAATATGAACCAAAGAGCAGGCCTCTCTTTTCAATAATTCTGAGTACCGAGTAATCTCTAGTAATACTCCCTGTGGATTCTAAGCAGCTTGAAGTTCCAGATGACAAAGCCAGGAAAAATCCTATAATTTGTTAAACGAATTGGATGGTAAAACTAAGGGTTTGTGTTTTTTTTCAAAACGCGCATATAAATTTCTGTTTCTGCAGAGCTCAGGCAAGTATTAGTTTACTCTGAAATTTCATACAGTTGTCTAAAAGAGTCTCAAAATGTGCTTCACTCATAATGAGTAAAATACGGTTTTGCCTGGTAAGACATAAAATTAGTGGTCGCTGAACATTATCATTGAAAGCCCACAAGTACAGCTATTCTATTTAAAGAAACACTTATCTCTATTTTTCTGAAACCACCACAAGCTTTGAAATAGAAAATGCTGAATTACAGTAGTATGTATTGTGTTCAGAAGGAAATTGAAAGTGTTTAATGTCACTACCCAAGCAATTATACTTAACAATATTGGTACTGTTTCTGAAACACTTAACCAATGCTTCCTAAAGACATGAAAAAAAAACCTACAGGAGATCCTTGAAAGTGTGAGGAGTCACAAGAGGATCTCTAAATTATTTTGAAAAGAGTAGGAAATCAAAGAGATTGAATTTAACTAGAGGCAGTTTTCCTAGAAAATTGATTTAGGAAGCTCAGAAGCATTTATCTGATGTTGTAGACTAGTCGGAACTGACCTGAAGGATTCTAAGTATAAGTTGAGAGAAAAACTAAAGTCCATTACTGATTAGAAAACAAAAACTCAACCGAGAAATAACACAGAAAAACAATATTGATCATCTGAATCAAGGTTGTAACAAATATTCAGTGGGAGAGCGGATCTCTTGTCTATCTCAGTTCCTCATCCCTGTAGAACATAAAAATAATTTCTTGCCGTTTGCCCTTAAGTCATAACTGACTCAAAACTGACCTTGTAACGAGTTAGCTTTTTTTTCCCCCCTTTTTAAAAAATTATTTCATACTGGTTTACATACAAAGTTCATAAAGTTCTTATCCACTGTTTTTCATAAGGGATTGTTCCCCTTTCCATTAAGTGATCATATGATTAGGCTCCAGTTCCATAATAATGGTCTACTGAGCACTTATTTTTATAAGACTGAGTCAGTTCACTTAGCATAATGCTCTCCAGTCCCTCTCATGTTAGGTAGTAATTTACAAAATCATTGCTCTTGTGTGTTACATAGTATTTCACTGTGTGAATGTACAATAATTTCTAAATCCATTCCATCATGGTTGGGCATTTGGGCTGTTTCCATGTTCTAGCTAGCTATGGTGAATAATGCTGCTATGAACATTGGTGTACACATCTCTGTGTGTGCCTCAGTTCTCATTTTCTCAGGGTATATTCGAAGCAGTGGAATAGCTAGGTCATATGGAATTTTTATGTTCAGCTTTTTGCGGGAATGCCAAACTGCCTTCCAGAATGGTTGTACATTTTACAATCCCACCAACAATGTATAAGAGCTCTTATCTCACCACATCCTCTCCAACATGTATTAGTTGCTGCCCTGCTAAACTTTATCACTGCTACTGGAGTGAAATAGTATTTCATTGTTTTTTATTTGCATCTCTCTTATTGTCCGTGATTTAGAACATTTCTTTAAGTGTCGGTTGGCCATCCAAATGCCCTCCTCTGTGAAAAGTTTTTCCATGTCTTTTCCCCATTTGGTAATTGGATTATTAGTCTTTTTCTGTTTGAGGCCCAGTAAGATTCTGTAAACTTTCATTATGAGACCCTTGTCTGAGAGGGTATTGCCAAATGTTTATTCTCTTGTCAGTAGGTTGTCTTTTAACTCTGTTGGAAAAAGATTTTGATTAACACAGAGATTTAATCTTTAGAAGGTCCCATTCGTCAATTTTATCCTCTTTACATTGTGCATTTCTGGCGATATTTGACAGTCCCTTAATACTGTAGACTAGGCCTTCTAAGCTTGGTCCTAGTTTGTCTATTATGAGCTTTATGATTTGGGAATTTATTCCAAATTCTGATTCACCGTGAGTTGATTTTGGTGTGTATTGTAAGATATAGATCCTGTTTCAGCTTTCTTCAGGTAGCAGTTCAGTTTTGACAACACCATTGGTTGAAGAGGCTGTCATTTTCCCGTTTCATAGGTTTGATTTTCTTGTTGAATATCAGTTGACCATACATAGATTAGTTCACTTCTGAGTTCTCAATTATGTTCCCCTAATCTATGTGCCCGTTAATTGTACCAGTTCCATGCTGTTTTGATCACTACTGCTGTGTAGTAGGTTTTGTGGTCAGGGAGTGTTATGCCTCTGGCCTCATTTTGTTTTTCAGAAGTACATTGCTTATTCAGAGTCTCTTTCCTCTCCAAGTAAACTTGACAATTTCACTTTTGATCTCCTTGAAAATGAATTTGGTCTCTGTATTGGGATTGCATTGAATATGTAGATTACTTTAGGTAGTATTGTCATTTTCACAATATCAAGTCATCCTATCCATGAACAGGGAACATTTTTCCATTTATTTATGCCTTTTTTTGTGTCTCACAGAAATATTTTTTTTTCCACAAAAATATTTTGTAGTTTTCTTTTTATAAGAGTCTTTTGTGTCTAGGTAGATTCACTCCCAAGTGTCTTAATTTTTGGTTGTTATTGTTGTTGTTGTT
>NW_006399831.1:5329520-5330446 GCF_000299155.1 Elephantulus edwardii | reverse complement strand
CCAGACATTTCAGTAACTATAGCTCCTTCCTCTTGTATCAGAACCTTGCTGCAAATGGAACAGAAGAAGTACTAAACCACAAGAAGTCAACCCTAGAGTATGAATTCAAGGCAAAGGACTTTTCTCAGAACTTTCTTGATACTTGTACCCGATAGTTGTACTCAGAGACTCTTAAATTCAAGAGATCTTAGCTGTATTATGAGACTGGCAACATCATGAGGTGTTCAGAATTATAGAAACCCCAGTGACTTGAGACTTAAGCCATCATTTCAAGGGCTGATTAAGGGGACTTAAGTATTGAATAGACTAAGCAGACATGGCAATTGAGGCTGAGATCTCAGATATGGAAACACAAAGAAAGAGGAACAGTTGTAAGCAGACCCAAGTGATGGGAATGTGGAATGAGAGAAGCATGAATGTAGGGAAATTGGACGTTGTTAAAAATGAAATGAAATGCATAAATATTGACATACTAGGTTATTGGAGAAGTGAGATGGTTTGACATTGGAAATTAGAATCAGATGATCATATGATCTGCTACACCAGGAATGAAGAGGTGAGAAAAAATGGGGTTGCTTTCATAATTAAAAAGGTCATTTCTAGATCCATCATGAAATACAGTGCAGTGAGTAACAGGATAATATGTGCACACATACAAGGAAGTCCAGTGAATACCACTATCATTCAAATATATGCATCAACAACTAGAGCCAAAGAGGAGGCAATAGAAGATTTCTACCAACTTTTACAGTTAGAGATCAATTGAACATGCAGTCAAGATGCATTGATAATAGTGGGTGACTGGAATGCAAAAGTTGGGAACAGGGAGGAAGGATCAGTAGCTGGAAAACATGGACTTGGTGACAGAAAAGAGGCTGGAGGTGGAACGATTGAATTCTGCACATTCAATGATTTATTCATTGCAA
>NW_006399831.1:5296879-5326689 GCF_000299155.1 Elephantulus edwardii | reverse complement strand
TCATTGCAATCCTATGCACAACAGCCCTATACTCTGCTCTAATTTGTGCCAATCTTATTGTCTCTGATACATCTACCTCCATTACCCTTGTCACTGAAATCAGTCCAGCCATTGAGGGACTTCCTCTCCTGCACTGTCCCTCCACCCTACCAAGCATGATGTCCCTCTCCAAGGACTGATTCTTCCTTGCAACATGTTTAAAGTATGTCAAACGAAGCTTCAGAATAATTGCCTCCAAGGAAAAACCTGGTTTCACCCTCTGTAAGACATACCTGTTAGTTCTCCTTGTCATCCATCATATATTCAATACTTTTCTTCAGCACCACAGCACAAAGACATTCCCTTTATTTGTGGCTTCCATTATTTCTCCCATCAGTTGTACTTTTGTTCATAGCTATTCTTATGTGTCCATATTAACATTTATCGCTTGCCTTCTTGACTGTAGGATATTCATGAGGTCTCTGATATTCTCCATGTTGTTGTTTTGGCTTTTTTTCTTTTTGGTGGTGGTTGTTGCTGCTGTTGTTTCTTTGAGAAGGCTTACTTTGTGGTTTTTTCTTTTTCCACAGTGTTTGAATTTGTTTGTTGCTTTCTTGACTTTAATTGAAATAATTCTTGGTAAGTGTTAGTTTCTGTTGTGTCTGTGAAAGTTCTTGTGATGGTTCTTGCCTTTATGATGTTACTAATTAGTTGCCAAGTTAAACTGTAGTAGGCTACTCACTCTACTGTAAGTCCTTTCTGGCAAAATTTGCCTTTCCTAATGTCCTTGGGGCTTTCTCTGTTCTGTACCACAGCCCTGTAGAAATCTCAACTTGAAGTAGTCCCCTGACACCAACTCTATAGGCCTCTTTCACTTATGAAGTGGCTGAGTGTTGTAAGACCAGGAGCTCCACTCAAGCAGTTTCTTATGCACCTTTTTTCTTAGAGCTTAATGTCTTCCTTTGTCTCTAGAGTGGCACAATATCAGGGATCAGGGCTGCCCACTCAAGCAGCTTGCCTGCAGAAGGTGTCTCAAGTCAGTCTTCCCTCTCTCTTGCAAAAATCTCTTCCATCTTCTATATGCTAAAGTCTCTTGTCCTTTTTGGCCCCTGGGATGGCTCCACAGCAACAGAGGTAAAAGCCCCCAGATTCAGGAACCTTTAACTCCAGGAATGCTTTAGTCCTGCCTTCCTATAAGCAATGGAGAGTTCTCACTCTTGGCATAGAGCCCCACCTCTTCTAGGCGGGTGTTAGAGGCACTAAATGGCATGAGAGGGTATTGCCCATATTTTTCCTACTAGGCAGCTTGTCTTTCAAGAAGATTCTCACCACTGGACCAATTGGCAGCATCAGGATGTATGGTGAAGTGATTGAGATTGTTCACAGCTTTCGTTTGCTTGGCACCACAGTCAACAGTCTTGGCATCAGTAGCCAGGAAATTAAAAGACGTATTGCCGTGGGAAAGTCTGCTGTTAGGGACCTCTCCAAATTACTGAAGAGCAGTGGTGTCTCTCTGGAGACTAAGGTGCATCTGATACAGGCCATGGTCTTTGCAGTCACTTGTTATGCATCCAAGAGTTGGACAATGACCAAGGAGGATAGAAGGATAATTGATGCCTTTGAACTGTGGTGCTGGAGAAGAGTATTGAGAGTACCATAGACTGCTAGGAAAACAAACAGATTTGTCCTAGAAAGGGTTAAACTGGGTGGCTCCTTGGAGGCAAGGATTCTGAGGCTCCGTCTAACATACTTTGAACATGTTGTAAAGAGAGACCGGTCCTTGGAGAAGGACATCATGCTTGGGAGGGTGGAGGGACAGCGCAGGAGGGGAAGGCCCTCTATGAGGTGGATTTATTCAGTGACTGGAATAAATGGGATGGGAGTGTCAGAGACAGTGCGATTGGCACAGGACAGAGCAGAGTTTAGGGCTGTTGTACATAGGGTCGCTATGAGTTGCAAGCAACTCGGCGGCACATAACAACAACAAGCAGCTTGTATATTTGAACAGTGTGCCTTTTGGTTGACAGCACACTTCCTTGCCAATAAACCACCAGAGGTCTCTTCAAATAAGCTAGAGCCTACATATAATGAACCCCATTTTCATCGTGTTATGACAACACTATTTCTGTACATAATTTTTATTGAAACACTTTATATTTTGTTGCGTTAGGTACTTTTGAGTCAACTATAATTCATATTGATTCTATGTACCCCAGGTAAACTGCTTGCCTTATCGTGAGCATTTGTCATTTTGGACTTAATAAGATGTAACTGGTTATCATACAATAACAGTTTCTTTTTTATCTCTATGTAGCATCAATTCCACTTTTAAAAATTTGTCCAAACCAGACACTCTTGTTGTTGTCATTGAGTCCACTAGGACCAATAGCAACTCTATGAATATTGGATCTGAACTTACCTTATTCTTCAACATCCTTATGATCTCTGTAATAATTAAACCCATTATGGTAGCCCCAATGTCAATCCAGCTTGTTAAAGTTCTTCCTCTTTTTTGCTGACCTTCAGCCTTTCTCAGAATCATGCCATTACAATAGGTATAATACTTTTCTTCTTTGAAAAGACAAAACAAAATATTATAAGGAAATGTGTAAGGAGTTAAAGTTAGGAAACTGAAGGGGAAGATCATGCTCAATCTTTCTAAAGCTAAATGAACTGAAGAACAAATTGAAACCTCAGGTTTAATACTGAAGAATTCTATGGGTACAATATATTGAATGATCCAAGAAACACCTAAAGAAAATGGAAGGACTATACAAAGCTACCTTACCAAAATTATGTTGATGTGTGCTTGTGTGCATGGATGTAATAATGTGATATTCACACAATTCGGTATGTGTTTCTTGAAATACGTTAGTTGACATTCATCCATTCTTGGTGTTTTAGTTCAGGTGATTTAGCAGTAAGGAGGTGCAATGCCAATCCATAGGTTCACAGTTTAAATCTACCAGCTGCTCCACCAGAGAAAGATGGACAGTCTCCTCCTATGCAATGTACTGTCTCAAAAAACCCACTGGAAGGATAGCTATAAGCTGGTTCCAGTTAGATGGTGCATAACAACAGTCTTCTCAGAGTTAACCACAGTTTGTTGTGATCCACACAGTTAAATGCTTTTACATAGTCAATGAAACACAAAAAGACAGTCCTCTAGTCCTCTCTGCTTTCAGCCAAGATCCATCTAAAATTAGACATAATATCCCTAGTCTCATAGCCTCTTCTAAACCCAGCTTGCACATCTGGCAATTCTCTCTTGATATACTGTTCCAGTTGTTTGTAGATAATTTTCAGCAGAATCATTCTTGCATGTGATACTAATGATATTGTTCTATAATTTCCACATTCTGTCAGGTTATCTTTTGTTGGAATGGTAACAAATATGGATATCTTCTAGAAAGTTACCCACGTGGTTGTCCTCCAGATTTCTTGGCACAACTTGGTGAGGGCATCCAGGGCAGCATCTCTGTGTTGAAATATGGCAATTGATAGGCTGTAAATTCCTGCGGTCTTGTTTTTTTTGCCAATTCCTTCAGAGCAGCTTGAACTACTTCTTCATCACCACAGAATGTTAATCTAGAGACTAATACACCTGATCCAGCACATGGTCTTTGCAGTTACTTTTTATGCATCAGAAAGCCTAATGGTGATGAAGGATGATAGAAAGAGAACTGATGCCTTTAAGTTGTAGTACGGGAGAAGAATATTGACTATACCATGGACTGCTAGGAGAACAAACAGGCTCATCTTAAAGAGTGGAAACAGGCTGCTCTTGGGAGGCAAGGATTCTGAAGCTTTGTCTGACACACTTTGGGCATGTAGCAAAAAGGGACCAGTCCTTGGAGAGTTCATCATGCCTGGGAGGGTGGAGGGACAGTGCAGAAGAGGAAGACCCTTGATGAGATGGATTGACTCAGTGATTGGGGTAATGATGGTAGGTGTGTTAGAGACAAGATAGTTGGCTCAGGATAGAGCAGGGTTCAGAGCTGTTGCACATAGTATCACTATGAGTTGCAAGTGACTTGGTGTCACATAACAACCAAAACAACCACCACCAAAAAGAATAGATCAACGTTGAACCATTTCAGGAAGTAGTATATGATTAAGAACCAATGATACAGAAAGAAATTTCAGATACACTGAAGAAATTGGCAAAAAATAAAGCCCCGTGGGCTTTTGATAGGACAGAAATTAATATGTTTCAGGAAACAGGAAGTCCTGAATGTGCTTACCAGTCCTGCCAACAAATTTGAAAGACACCTCCCTGATCAACTGAATGGAAGAAATCCATAATTTGTTCCCATTTCAAAAATAAGTGACCCAAACTAGTGTGGAAATTATTGAGCTTTATCAGCAATATCACATGCAAGTAAAATATTGCTGAAATTAATATCACACTCAAATGAAACACAGTTGGACTGGTATAGCTACAGGAAAATGCCAGAAATTCAAACTGGCTTCAGAAGAGACTGTGAAGGATAAATGGTATTGCTGAAGGTAGTTCTTGACTGAAAGCAAAGAATAGCACTAAAGGTGTCTACTTGTTTGTTTTTTTGTTTTGTTTAAATTAATTCTTTAGCAGCATTTGACTATGTAGATCATAACAGATTACAGCTAACATTAAAAAGAACAGGAATTCCAGAACACTTACTTGTTCTCATTCAAAACCTGTTCTAGAACATGGAGCAATTGTCTGAAATGAACAAGAGGACACTACAATCATTTGAAATGAAAGTTACTGTTTTCTTCATACTTATTCAGTAAGCACGCTAAGAAAATCACTTAGAAAGCTGGACTGTATGAAGAAAAATGTGACATCAGAATTGGAGGAAAACTTATCAACCACCTCCATTATGCACATAACATGAACTTGTTTGCAGAAAGAGAACTTGAAGCACTTACTGAAGATCAAAGAATAAACCCTTCAAAATGGATTACATCTTAATATCAAGAGAACCAAAACCTGACCACTGGACCAATAGGTAAATTATAGATAAATGGAGAACAAAATTTTAGCCATCAGTTATTTCATTTTTACTTGAACCAACCATCAACAACCAGGAATAGCAGCAGTCAAGGAATAAAAGATATATTACATTGGGAAAAGGCAGCCAAGGACATCTTTAAAGCACTGAAGAGCACTTGTATTAGTTAAAGGAATAAAGTTTGCTTGGTTAATACCATGCTGTTTTTAGTTGCTTTCTATGCATCTGAATGTTAAACAATGAATTAAGAAGAGCAAAGAAGACCCACGACTTTTAACTGTAGTGTTGGTGAGAATACCAAGAGAACAACTAATTATGTCTTGTAGGAAGTGTAATTGAATTACCCCCTAGAGGCAATGATTGGGAAACTTTGGGTCACATACACTGGAAATAAACACTCTTAGTTAGAGGAGAATTTGGAATATTCTTTATAACTCTTTCACTGAAATGCGTTATACAGAGGTAAAGGAAATTATGATCTCTAATTATTCTAGATGTCATTTATGGAGGACAAGAAGAATTATGAAAAGAATAACAGTTATTTCCCATAGCCTTCTATTTTCTGAGATGTATGGCTAGAGAAAATACTTTTCTCTATTCTTCAAATATTATTATTCTTTATTAAATTTTTTTCATTTTGAAAGTTTCTCAGACTTTTTTTCAGTTTGAAAACTGTAGCCCTAGATAACTTGTTGTACTGCAAAAAAAAGGTCAGTAGTTTTAATCCTCCAGGTATGGCTCTGGAGGCCAGTTTGAAAGTCATGTGCAGGAGCTGGTTCTACAGAAGTTCTTGGCTGGGATTTGGTGAGGGTAGTGTGGAATGTTGATTCTCAAAGGGAAGTAAGGAGATATGATAATGCCTCCTATTAAAAACCCATTAGGGCCCTCGGGCCTGGTTTAAATTGTTTGTTTTTTTTTTTCAAAGATTCTTCTAGGTGGTATAGCACTGGTCTGTGCATTGCTGTAAGAGATAACTCAGTGTTGCTGGGAGGCTAAACACTGTGACACTGATGTGAGAAATGCAAGAATGGTTACCCAGGGTGGACAGTGTTTGGTGGAGCTTCCTCATTAAAATAAACTTGGAAGCAGAAGTGACATCTACTTCCGAAATGTCTTGCCTTCTTAAACTCTATGAACAGAGCTCAGGTCTTCCATTCATAGGGTTGCTGTGAGTCATGTACAACTCAACAGCACTTAACAACAACAAGAAGCAACCCCTCAGGAAAAAAAGATGCATAAATCTCCTTCAATGAGGATTTATAATTTTGAAAACCTGGTGGAGGGTCACTTTGAGTTGTAATTGTCTGAAGAAATGATGACTGAAATTTTAAAATTTGGTGAACTTCCTTAAATGACAAGTGATATTTCATTCCTCATTCATATTTAATTATGGCTTGTTTAAAAAAATCACTGAAACTATGTAAATTGATGGTTTAATTACATGATAATCAGACTAGGAACAGAGTATTTTATTGAGGATGAGTGGTCTTCATTTTTAATCATTGAATGTAATATAATAAGTGATGATTTTGATTATAAAGGAGGTACTCAGTCACAAATCTATAAAAACTCACTGATGTCAAGTCATCATTATAGTGGTCCTGTAGGAAAGAGGACAGTTTCGCAGGGAGTTTTCAAGGCTGTAATCTGCAAAGAAGGTGTCTCGTCTTTCTCTTATAATGTAGATAGTAGGTTTGAACTGCCAGCCTTTTGAGTAGCAGTGAAATGCTTTCCTTCATAGCACCATAAAGTTTTAAGAGAAGGTAATTTAGAACCTTCAGAAAACATATAATTGATTATCTGTGGCTGAGAAGATAATTTAGAACCAAACTTCAGGAAACATATAATTGATTATCTGTGGCTGTTATTAATGATCACACATACACATACAAAAAAAAATTTCCAAAACGTAAGGTGCCATTAAAATTAAGATGGTTATTAGGCACAGTATAGTTCTTTTCAGTACTGTTTATTTGAAGATTTGAAAACAAACAAATAAAAATGTTTTTCTTATTCATTTATTTGGAAAAATGTTTGAGAGAGTACTTATGTGCCAGATTGTATCTAAACACTTTAATATATTGAATATATAGAATATATGACCATGATAGACAGAACCCTCCATCGCAGGCTCTGAGAAGGACTTACCTATCAGAGTATCAGCAAAAACTCAAAACTTAACTTCTGAAATGACAGTGATGTTTGTAAACACTTAATTCTTTGCTTCACAAGATGATCTTACTCGCACCGGAAAATTCTTGGCAAGAATATAAATTACTGCAATCAGGAATTTTTATATCACCTGACTTTGGCCTTATTCTAGTCCTGCACAGTTTGAAAGGACCCAGAAGGGCCATATTTCACATTCAATGGCCATTCTACCCCTCTTGGCCTTACATGTGGCCATTTAAATAAGAGGAGGCATACTGTGGCTAGCCCACAGACTCCTACTTTAATAAAGGTTACAGTTTGGCAAGTCTTTTAGGGCATGCTGATGTCACCATAAGGTTTACAAGCATTGGTTACCTCTAATAGCCTTTCATTGCATAGCTTTGGTCTTACAGGCCATAAGGGACTATATCTATGCAATTACTGCAAGAACGCTATATTTATAATGTCAAGCAAAGTTTACTTTTAAGTTGTTAATGTCATTTTGGCAGTAGCTGTCATCACACAGACATTGGCAGTTTTTATAGACATTTCAACAACTGTATAAAGTTGAAAAGAGAAGTTTATTCAACAGATACTCAATTTCTTCCATTGTAGCATGAAAATAAGAAACTTAGGCATATTATGTAACCATATTTTTATTTCAGATATATTGAGTTAATTGGAACATTTTTGCTTTATGAATATTATGATATAATTGCAATGTTTCATTATACAGTGAGACCTGGAATTTTATTTTATTTCTGCTTCATGTAAAACTGGATTTTCCAGAAAGTGCTAATTTGAAGCTCAATTGACCCGTGTACTTGAGAGCTGTTCTTTACAGAGTACTTCAGTTGCAAACAACACTAGTGTCTCAAGAGAGATTAACCTTGCAAGCAAACTATGCAGGTGATTCAAATCCAGCTAATCTCACACACATACAAAAGTTAATTGCATTGGCAAAGATGTTCCTCTGATCATTCCATGGTTATATAATTAAAGATCAAACCATTCAAAGGGACATTAATTGATAAGCAGTCAGCAAACAACCCCCAAGATCGTTCTGATTTTTCTTAGTTCACCTGACATAGTCTGAACACATGGAAAAATAGTAGCCTGAGTCTGAATTGCCTTAAAATTATGTTTCCTTGGCATTCAGTAGTTCTGAATTTTTTTGTACATACTGATATACAGTAACTGGGGAAATGAGGTTTGGTGTGTCGGAATTAGTGACACTGGCTCAGGACAGGGTTCACAATAACATACTGTGACAGGTTTGGAAGCACAAGTCGCATCCATTTCCTAAACAAACATGCCTGCAGAACTCTATGAACTTTGATAAATGTCGATGGTTGTAGAGGGGCATCAGCCCTTTCTTCATAGGGTCGCTATGAGTCATGTTCAACTCGAAGGCAATCAACAGCAACAGCAACATTCTATTTACATAGCGCTTCATAGGATACAAACTCAATAGGATATTCACGAATATACCCAGTGTCATCAAATTGTTCAGTGTCTACTGGAGAACATCATGCTGGGGAAGGTAGAGGGTCGATGAAGGAGAGGAAGTTCTTCAGAGACGAGCTGACACAGTGACACCATGTTGGACTTAAACACAGCAGAGATTGTGAGGATGGTGCATGATCAGGCAGAGTTTTATTCTGAAGTCCATACGGTCTCTGTGTGTTGGATCTGTCTCCTAACAATAAATGCCATCAGCAGCTCTCCTTTCAATTTACATTCTCCTTTTTCTATCTTTAAATTGTTTGACAAAACTCATATGATTAAGACATTTCCTTATAATTTTTGTGTCATCTGTTGAAAAGGACTTGGTTTTGTATTTGGCTTTTGAAAATGCTGGTCATTAAAAATGCAAAGCTTTGTGATTGCTATAATATTTAAATCATTAATGTCTAGTGTGTTTTCAAATGTTCTGGACTTAAAATCTGGTATCATTAGGGAAACTAAAAAAATAATACTTTCATAGAGAATAAATTCCATTTTGTGGTTGTTTTTATGTGCCATCAAGTTGCTTGCAACTCATGTTATTGTTGTTGTTGTGTACCATCGAGGTGGAACCAACCCATAGCTGACTTTCCAGCGGGTTTTCAAACACAGTTAATCACACAGGAGGAGATTGTGGCTCACAGTGACTCTATGTACAAAAATTCTGAACCCTGCTCTATTCTGAGCCAACATTATTGTCTCTGACACATCTACCCTCATTACCCCAGTCACTGAGTCAATCCATCTCACTGAGGGTCTTCTCTTATGCTGCCCCTACACCCTCCCAAGCATAATGTGTCTCTCCAAGGATTGATCCTCTGTGCAACATGCCCAGATTATGTGAGATGGAGCTTCAGAATATTTTCTCCAAGGAACAACCTTGTTTCACCCTCTCCAGAATGAACCGGTTTGTTCTCCTAGCAGTCTATGGTATATTCAATACTCTTATCCAGCACCACAGCTCAAAGTCATTAATTATCCTTCTGTGATCCCTAATCATTGTACAGCTTTCTGATGCATAGCAAGTAATTGCAATTACCATGGCCAGGAGCAGGCACACCTTAGTCTCTAGACTGACATCATTGCTCCTCAATAGTCTGGAGAGGTCTCTGACAAAAGACTTTCCCAATGCAATTCATCTTTTGATTTCCTAGCTCCTGGTACAAGGAGTGCTGATTGTGGAGCATAGTGAACTGAAGCTTTTAATCATCTCTATCTCTTACCTGTCTATCATGATGCTGCCAAATGTCCTGTGGTGTTACACGAACTTTGTTTTAAGCACATTGTTTATATAAGTAGTTACAAAAACTGTGAGAAAGAAGGTAAGCATGGTATTATTAACATAAATAATTAAAACAAGAAAATAAGATTTAGAAAGGTAGAATATTTTCTGAATAATACCTTGTAAATTATTACTACTCCCTCAATATATCATAGAATTTAGAAGTTACTTTTTGGGGAGACAGAATCTAACTTACACAGATATAGAGCTCATTTTTATGTATCATGTATTTACAGATAACCCTTATTATTTTTTGTATCACCATTTTTTTCCCTGCCTTGTCAATGTCAGATGGATCTTGGCTGAGAGCAAAGAGTACCAGAGCAATGTCTAGCTGTGTTTCATTGATTATGCAAAGGCAATTATTTGACTGTCTGGATCACAACAAATTTTGGCTAACTTTGAGAAGAATAGAAATTCCAGAAAAATTGATTGTGTTTACATGAACCCTATACTTGGACCAGGAAGTAGTCCTCAGAGCAAAGCAAGGAGACACTGAATGATTAAAAATCAGGAAAAGCATGTGCCAGGGATGCATCCTGTCTCCATACCATTTCAATTTATATTCAGAACAGATCATTCTGGAGGCTGCGCTTTAGGAAGAGGAATGTGGCATTAGGATTGGAGGAAGATTCATCGACAATCTGTATTATGCACTTAACACAACCTTACTTGCTGAAACTGAAGAGGACCTCAACTGCTTGTTGCAGAAGGTCAAGGACTGCAGTCTTCAATATGGATTGAAGCTCAACCCCCATTTCCCCAGTTACTGTATCAATCTATCTCATCTGGGGTCTTCCTCTCCTGCGCTGTCCCTCTACCCTTCTGAGCATGATGTCCTTCTCCAAGGACAGGTCCCTCCCTGTTACATGCCCAAAGTATTTGAGATGGAGCTTCAAAATCCTAGCCTCCAAGGAGAAACTTAGTTTCACCCTTAGCAAGACAGACCTATTTGTTTTCTTGGCAGTACAACACTTTTCTCCAGCACCACAACTCAATTCTCAATTCTTCTGTCATCCTTAGTCATTGTCCAGCTGTCTGGTGCATAACAAATGATTGCAAAGACAACAACAGTCTTGAGGATACTCATGATGTTCTCTTGCAGAAGATCCAATTTTTGGTTCAGAAAATATCTAACATTTTCCCTTTGAATTAATTGTATCTGTATTTTGTGATGTTGTGCCTGCTAACTTGCTAAGCAAAAGATACAAAAACTTTGACTGAAAATGTATTCATGTAAGGAGCCCTGGTAGCACAGTGGGTAATCTCCAGGCTGTTAACCAAAAGAAATGCTTCCAGTGCACCAAGTGCACAGCAGAAGAAAATTGTGACAATTTACTTTCATAAAGATTCTCATTTTCTCATTGCTGTTGAGTTGGAACCAACTCTAGCTGACCCTCCATTGGTTTTCTAGGGCATCACTCATACTGGGTAAATTACCCATCTTTCTCCTGATGGGCCACTAGTAGATTTGAGCTGCTAGAAAAGCAAGGCTTATACAGACTATGCCACCAGAGTTCCTTTCATAAAGATGACAACCTTAGAAATCCTATGCAGCAGTTCTACTTTGTCTTTTGGGGTTACTGTGAATCAGGATTACCTCCACAACAATTTCTTTTGTTTTGGTTGGTAGAATTTTTGTGTGGTTTAATGTAAGCAGTCTTACATCCTGTTGCCATCAAGTTGATGTAATCTTTATGGGAGTAGATGGCCACGTATTTATCCCATGGAACCATTGGTGGTTTCAGTCCACCAATATTTTGGTTGGCAGCTAGTTATTAATCACATAATCACAACCCATAGTATCAAGTTTGTTTTTTTGTTTTGTGAGAAAACTCTCACAACCCAGTGATTTAACAGCTTTGGATTATTTTGCTAAAATTTATTGTCATGAGTCTTCTGTTTTCCAAATTTACCAACAATATATTTCTTAGATTCTCTAAATTATCAGTGTTATTTGCCTTCAGGTCTTTAGTGTTTCTCTAGTAGTTTAGAATACTTTACTCAAAATCCTCTTGTATTTCATGCATTTTAGTCTTATGCAATACAAGCACAAGGACCCAGAGCAGTGGTCATGTTGGTGGCTCTCCAGGACTCCCTTTTCTTTCACTCGCTAATGTCTAATGCTGTCATGTTTATCTAACTCCTAACTTTAATGGGCTTACACTTAACATCTTACATTTTTTGGTTTAATTTATGCAGTTAATTTCAGACAAAACATTTTTATAGTGCCTGAGGAGTTTCTTTCTAATTCTTTCTTTCTTTACTTAGAGAACTATTTCTACATATAGACACATTTATTTGCCTTTTTTCCTTGTATTGCACAAGTAGTCTTCCAGATCTTCATAATCCAGAATGTTTTGGCTTCAAGTATCAGAAGGCTGACTAGCAATGGCTAAAGGTTGAGAGTTAATTTTTCTCATGCCTACATCTCTGTAATTAAAGACCTTCTCAACCTCCCCCCACCCACACACACATTCACTCATTATCTGCCAACCTGATTCAAGTTTCTGATTAAACTAGAAATTTTGGAATTTTAAAAACTTCTTTTTCACCTTCCATAACTGATGGACCACATATTTCAATCTCACTTTAAATGAGGAATCACTTTCATATCCTGACAGTTTAAGCTAAAATAATTTGTTTCAATAACCTTTTGACTAATTCACTAGAGTTTACCTTCTATTTTCCTCTCACAAATCTTCTAATATAGGATATTGTGCTTATTAAACATGTTACTTTCTTTCTAATAATCTTCAATATCTCCTTATCATCATCAGGGCTGACCACTAATTTCTTTGCATTGCATACAAGGCCCTTCTTGGTCTTACCGCTCACCATCTGACTAGCTTTGGTTTGAACCGCTTTTCGGATAAAACCAGGCTACTGGCTTTTTTCCCCATAGATACAAGGTCAGAGTCTGGCTCAGGACAGGTTGTAATAACAAGTGCTGACTGAATTATGGATAAGGGAATGACTTTTCTCAGCTGGTTCATCTTTATGCCAGGACGTGAGACAACGCCTCCATTCAGCTAAGAGGGGCCGGGGAATTATAAATCTAAAGTGATATGAACAGTAGCTTAACCATAGTTAATGTTGGGTTAATGCAGCTTTTAGATGCATCAGATAGCTCCAACGAGTCACTTTTGTTCCTTATCCTAATGACTTGTTTATACTGTTAATATTCAAAGAAATCATGAGGAACATCTTTAACCCCAGAAACCAAAACTCAGCACCCACTTCGCCAGCATAGGAATAGCTGTTTGGAACACAAATTGAGCAGAGCTTGTAAAGATAGCACCGACCATTCCATCTCACATGCAAACTTGTTCTGCTGTCTGAGGTGTACTATCTGCTTATTGATTCTTAGCACCTAAAATCTGATATTCTTTAAAAGCAATCTTGTTTTGCTATGGTTTTACAAATGGCATGAATTGGAAGAGGAAAAAAACAAAACAGATAACAGGCACTAAGAAAGTCCAACACTGGGCATAACAATTTGCCATGTTAACTTCCAGTGCATAAAATAATCCTGTGTTCGGAAACCATGTAGAAAACCATAGTGCTCTCCAGTTTCTGGTTTGGGGCCCTGCTCTTGGGTTCTGGATGAAGCCTTCTCAGCCTTGGGCTTTAGCCTCCCTTCCGGGGTCTCTGGAATTACAAAGCTGCTCCCTCAGGTTTAGACTGCTTATACTTCTCAATTATCTGAGTGGTGAGCTTACCTCCTCTGTCGGTCTCATTCAGATGTCCCTTGAGCATATCACAGCCCTATATCACTGACACACTTTAATGGCAGCTTCATACACTAGAAACCTGACTCTACCTTGCCTCATCCTTTGAGACTACCATACTTCTGTTTCCTGTTCTTCCAAAAGTTTTGATCATTCCCAAGATTCTCCAAGGAGGACAACAGATTTCATTTCTTTGGCCTTTTCCCTACCTGCCAAATTCCAAGAGGCAGACACAATTCTTTTTTCTTCTTTCTCTATCATCACTGAGCTAAACTGATGGGGTTTTGGCTGGGTTAGTTGGTTAGATTAATAAATTGCAAGTTGAATATATTTTAAAAAGATTATATAGGCATATTATTAGTGAAAGTTCTAGGACTACAGAATTTTCCAAATATTGCTGTTGTCATTTTTAATAGTTCCTTTTCCAATTCAACTCTTTTCCCTCCTGTTTTATTGGTAGACAAGAAGAAGAAACTATGTGTCTCCTATAAGATTTTGCTTAGAAATCTCCTTAGGCAGGTGTTATGGTGAATACATTACAAGTTTTACCTTTTACCAAAAATTGAAGATAACTTAGATAAGCTCTCTACCACTACATAAAATGATTAACCTTCCACCAACGTTGGCCAATCACATAGTCATCATTTTCATTCAAAACCTTAATAGAAGCAGTTTTAACATTCATATTTCCAGCAACATTCTATTGATGGTGTCATGTGCATTCTCTATGATGATAGGGACCTGTATTGTAATCCTTTCTTTCCTCCTCTGTAATTGACCTTGACATCCATAATTCTGCTAACAATTTCTCCAAGACAATCAGGGTTTACTAATATACAAATACCAAATCTATTGACAGCAAGTTAATTCTGACTGTTATGACCATCTATCAGGTTTCCCAAGGTTTAAAATACTTATGGGAGGAAATAGCATATCATTCTTCTCAGAAGCATGGTGGTGATTTCAAATCCTCAGCCTTTCAGATAGCAGCCAAATGTGTAACACTCTACCTCAGCAGGGCTCTTCCAACTTGTTTGAACTATTACCACATTCCAAAACCTTTTTCACAGCTAAGTATTTGTTAAAGCATCAACCTCCATTCCAAATTAATGTACTAAATGTCACTCCTATTTAGCGCTCTTGGTGCTAAATTACACTTAACTTAGTGTTTGAGTCCTACTTTTAAAAAAAGAAAAATTACAAATGACTTTAACAAACAAAATTTGGTTTCACACACTTTAGGGAGACAAAATTCCACATTTAATGTGAAGTTGCATTGCTAACCGAAAGGCTGTGCCTCTCTGACAGTTCAAATCCACCATCTACCTTGCAGGAGAAAGATGAGCAGTCTCCTCCTGTGCAATTTACAGCTTCAGAAACCCACTGGAGGGTCAGCTGTGAGTCAGCTCTGATTTGACACCAATGAGAGAGAACCTCTAGGCTAAGGCTTCCTTTCTTTATCTCTGTAGGAAGGTCCTTCTGTCTTTTAGCTTCTACTTCTTTGCAATCTTTATCTATCTGGGCATCTCTTTTCCCTCCTTTCTGCTTAATCTCTTGTTTATCTAATCTCTATTATATCCCAAAAGAGATTAATCCAAAACATAGCCTACAATAATTCTGTCTCAATAAAATAACAAAGAGAACATTCTCAAATTGGATGATAAACCAGGAATAGAGTTTAGGATTCACAATATAATTTTTTGTGTTATATTATGATACAACTTAATTCCTAACACCCATAGTTTGGAGACTAAAGCTACTACTAATTTAAAGTTGTCATTTTTCTAATACTAGGTCATTATGAAAAAAGGAAGAATTGAATATGAATTGAAACTTTATGATAAATTTTAATTTTTCTAGTGGGACATCTGTTTTTCTATGCTTTATGTAGAGAAATGGTTGAATGCAGGAAGATTAACAAAAGACAAACACCAAGCAGAACAGAATACTTGAGAGAAACATAAAAGTTAAGTAACATGGACAAATATTTGGAGGATTTAAAGAAGGATGCTTAGAATTGGCTTCAGAAAACTATGTATAATAGCCAATAGTTTGCAATCATAAGTAATGACAAATATTTTATACATAAAAACACATTGAACCCTCCCTCCATAGACAGTTTTTACACATATAAAGAGAAAAATTCATAGAAGAACTGGATCCTTGTCAAATGATAGCCTAATGAGGAAATATTTAAATAATATGTATGTATATATGAGATGGAACTTATTTCTTCTTTTAACATTCTTGATAAAATTAATGTTTATTTCATTTTTGGTGTTTTTTTATGGATTTCTACTTTTAGTTTTTGCACTCTGAACTATTATAATAGATTGAGATAATATATTTAAATTTTCAATTTTGAATTTTTATTTTTTTTAAAAAGTAAGATGCACATGACTTGACTCAAAAATTCACAAAGTAATTAGGTAATTAGAGTTGTAATCTAGTTTTAGCTTTAATTTGCTTGGCTCCACAATCAACACTCTTGGATCCAGCAGCCTGGAAATTAAAAGGCATATTGTGATGGGAAAGTCTACAGTTAGAGACCTCTCTAAAGTACTGAAGAGCAATGATGTCAGTATGGAGACTAAGATGCTCCTGATACAGTCCATAGTCTTTGGAATCACTTGCTATAGATCAGAGAGCTGGACAGTGATTAGGGATGATAGAAGGAGAATTGATGCCTTTGAGCTATGGTGTTGGAGAAGAGTATTGAATATACCATAGACTGCTAAGAGAACAAACAGATTTGACCTGGAAAGGGTGAAGCCAGGCTGCTTCTTGGAGGCAAGGATTCTGAAGCTTCTTCTGAAATACTTTGAACATGTTTCAAGGAGGGTTCAGTCCTTGGAGAAGGATATCATGCTTGGGAGGGTAGAGGGACAGCACGGGAGAGGAAGACCTTCTATGAGACGGATTGATTCAATGACTGGGGTGATGGGGTAGGTGTGTCAGAGACAATAAGATTGATACAGGATAGAGCAGGGTTAAGGGCTGTTGTACATAATTTCGCTATGAGTTGGAGATGACTAGATGACATATAACAATAAGAACAATTAGAGTTGTGTGATCTTAATTATAGACCACAACTACCATAGCTATTCTTCTTTTCCAAAATATTCCTCCCATTCATTTATAATGGAATCATAAAAACTTATAAATATACTGAAGTTCTAAACATTAAATGCAAATATGCATCAAAACATTTTTACAACAAGGTGAAAAGAAAACCTATACGCTGGGGGGGAAAACATTTGGCAATGCCTTTTCAAACAAGGGTCTCATAACAAAAGTTTAAAGAATCTAGAGGGCTTACATAAGGAAAAGACTGATAATCTAATCACAAAATGAGCAGAAGACCTGGAAAGACTTTTCACAAAGGAAGATATTCAGATGACCAACACACACATGAAGAAATGCTCAAAATCAATGGAAATAAGAGAGGTGCAAATCAAAACCACAATAAGATACCATCTCACCCCAGTAGCAGTGGCAAAGTTTAACAACATGGGAAGCAATAAATGACGTTGGAGAGGATATGGAGAGATTGGAACTTTTTTTTTCCCTTGCTGGTCAGATTGTAATATGGTATAACCACTTGATAGGAGGCAGTTTGGGATTTTCTCAAAACGCTGAACAGTGAGTCTCATCTGACCCGGTTATTCTACTGCTTGGAACATACCGCAAGGAAAATAGAATTGAGACACAAAAAGATCTATACACTGATGTTCACAGTGGTATTATTCACGAAAGAAAGGAAAAAAAAAAACTGGAAACATCCCAAATGCCCATAAACAAAGGACCGGATTGATTAATTGTGATACATTCACACAACGAAATACTTAACTATGCAGCATTCAGGAGCAACAGTTTTGTAAAATAGCATATAACGTGGGAGGACTTAGAGAGCATTATGCTGAGGGAACTAACTCTGTCTCAAAAGAATAAATACTACATAAGACCATTATTGTAAAAACAGAAGGATAAGTAATAAAATGTATATAAAAGCCCAAAAGAGGAAGGGGAAGTTGATTGGGGAGGTGAAGTGTGGGAGGAGGGAGAAAATCACTAGGATTACAGAATGTGGTGGACAGCAAGGTGGACTGAAGGAATTAGGAAGGATATAATGGAGATCTAAAAAAGTGGGGTAATAGTAATTGATCAATGGTGATTCATTTTATGTAATACAAGGTATATGAATGGTTACATGAAACACAGTGTGAATGAAGGAATATGTGAAACATAGTGTACATGAATGAAACATAATGCATGCAAATTTTGCATGCAAACTAATATAAAAGTTTAAAAATTGAAAAAAAATAGTGCAAATGCAGAGGGAGATACATGATTCAAGCCATTTTCACTCTTATTTTTTTCTGCATTTTATTTAAAACATGCACAACATTTCATTTCTTTTTTTTTTTTTTCATTCTTTAATTTCTCAAGAACGACCAACATTTCTCAGGAGGCCGATTAACCAGGTGGTCCTGGAGGAAGAAGCTGTAGAATTTCGATGTCAGGTCCAAGGAGATCCTCATCCCACTGTAAGGTGGAAGAAGGATGATGCAGACTTGCCAAGAGGAAGGTAAGAACTATAAAAGGCATTTCTTGCATAGCTTTTGAGTAATTAGAAATGAAAAAAAAAACAAAACTTTCTACGTTTTTACCATCTAACCCCTCTGTATCATAGTATATTATTTTTACTTCTAATTTTTCTGTGGAAGCCAAGTGTGTGCTATTTGTATGAAGTCTTTGAAACTTTTGATGAGTCTTTTGTTGAATATTTACCTATATACTGTTCCGCCATTATATCTGTTATCTCCCAATACTAAGATTTCTTTCATTTCTTTATCAAAGTCCCCTGTAGATTGTTATTTATTCCTGCTGAATCTATCTACTCCACTTGCCCCCTTCATGCACTGCTCCACGACTCTTCAGACTCCACACTGGAGACCCCCATCTTTCCTTCAGTGCTCAGAGCATCACTAACAAAAGGCTACAGACTGTAGTTGACTTTTAGGGCAGGAGCAAAACAGAGAGATTCAGTAGAACATTGAAAAGTCAATAAGTAGTCAGCATAACCATTCACACAGAGGATTTCTCACTTCTATAACTTCTATGTGTTAATTGCTTTAAGTAAGAGCCTACCAGCTCCCCAAAGAGTGTTAATCAAATTAACCCAACTTCAGGGTCCAAACTCCTTTGAATAAAAGACTTTCAAAGCCCCATATATGTCAGAATGTCAGAGAACTGTGCTCCAGAAGATTCCAGTGGCTGATTATTTTCATAATTAGATTATCAGACTATTTTTCAAAAGTACCGTTATATGGGTATGAAATCTCCAATTTGTTGTTAGCAACAAACATGGTAAGCCTTTTTTCTACCCAGGAACTCCTAGTAAAATCATCACTCATTCATTGATTTCAAATTGGCACCAGCTCATAGCTGATCTTCTAGATCTTGGGTTTCCAAGACTATACAGTGCATGGGAGAAGATTACCCTTCATTTTCCCTCAGTGCCACTGCTGGATTCAAGATGCCAGAGAGGCTCTGTTTAACTCCTTATGCTACAAGAACTCCCATAGTTTTTATATAAAATGTTACATACTGGTTTTCATCCCTAATATTTTTCTTTAAAAAAAGTATTTAACTGACTTAAGTTTAAGCATACTTTAATAAATGTTTTATGTACTTTCATCAGCAACAAAATTGATAATTTCTGGACTTGGTTATTTAAAAAAAAATCTCAGTGATTTTTGTATCTCAGGTGTATACATACCATACATTCCAGAATCATAGATTTAATAGTATTACCTTCAAATGACTAGTAGTTTAAATAGTGTGAAATAGTAGTTTTTGTGAGCCTGTTGGTAAAAAGGAAAATAATAATTCACTATGTTTTTCAGACTAAAATAGTCTATGTGTTTCTTTTTCCATTTAGCTGTCAGACATAAAGCTTTAGAAGTTGGTTATTATCAGGAAAGATTTGTGAAGACTCCTCCTACCTTCTTGGTGGAGAAGATATGGTAATTAAAAAGTAAAGAGAATCAATGTTTATTGCAGCACTATTTTTTGTTGTTGTTCTTATGTGCTGTTGAGTCGCTTACAACTCATAACGACCCTATATACAACAGCCATGAAACCTATTCTATTACTGCACCAACTTTACTGTGTCTGAAACACATAATCTCATTACCCCAGTCACAATATCAATCCATCTCATCGATAATCTCCCTCTCTTTCTCCATCCCTCTATCCTTACAAGCATGATGTCCCTCTCCAAGGACCAGTCTCTCCTTACAAATGCCCGAAATATTTCAGACGAAGCCTCAGAATCCTTGCCTCCAAGGAGCAGCCTCTTTTCACCCACTCTAGGACAAATCAATCTATGTATCTATGTATCTATGTATCTACGTATCTATGTATCTATGTATCTATCTATCTAAACTATCGTGTGTATATGTATATATATGTGTGTGTGGGTATAGTGTTTTAAATATGTATGTATTTATATAACCTATATATGTATATAAATAGTGTTTTTATACATATACTATATAGTGTTATATATATATATAGTGTTATGTATGTACACTATAGTTTTATATATACACTACATATATAGTGTTTTATATATGTGTACTATATATATTGTGAGAGAGAGCATGCTCTGGTGACTTACTGGTAAGGAGTTCCATTGCCAACCCAAAGGCACATGATTTTAATTTATCTGTTGCTCTGCAAGAGAAAGATGGACAGTCTCTTCCTGTGCAATTTACGGACTCTGAAATGCCACTGGATGGTCAGCTATGAGTCAATTTTTATTTGAAAGTATATAATAGCAACAAGAAAGCTCTATTGGCCTAGTGGATTGAAAGTTATGCTACCAAGCCAAAGGTGGGTGATTTTAATCTGTGGCACTCAGGCCTGGTTTTAATTGTTTTTGGTAAAACATTCTTCTAAGTGGTATAGCACTGGTCTATCCATTAGCTGTACACAGGTAACTTGCAGTTGCTGTGATGCTAAACACTGTGACACTGATATGTCAAATGTGATCCTGGTTACCCATGGTGGACAGTGTTTGGTGGAGCTCCCCAGTCAAAACAAGCTTGGAAGCAGGAGCGGCATCCACTTCTGAAATAGCTTGCCCCTGGAAACTCTATGAACTTGGAGAAACGATGAAAGTTATGCATGTGTTCAGATCTTGCATTCATGGGATCGCTACGAGTCCTCTATGATTTGACAGCACTTAACAACAACAATAGCAATTCTCTGTGTGTGTGTGTGTGTGTGTGTGTGTGTATGTGTGTAAAATTTATTTCACTTTTCAGAAATCAAAGAGCATTTACAGGCTTGAATTGCTAATGCCTATCTTTTATATATTCAGGAATTGGTGGTGTAGTGTGTAGTGTTGTTCACTCTTTGCTAAAAGGTTAATGATTCGAATTCATCAGCTCTTCTCTTCCTCTGTGAAAGATAGGCCTTCTCCTTCCCGTTAGATTTACAACCTTAGAAACCCAATGGGGTATCACTATACCTCACAATTAACTTTGTTGCAGTGGATTTTGGTTTCTTTGTATATAGTCAACAATTTTCCTCAAATTTTAATTGCTTTTGAAAAATATGTTGAGGGCTTTAAAAACATTACTGAAATTTCATCAACTATAAACTTCACCTTTAAATCATTTTCCTAATTTTGGCCTCTTTATTTGTTGATTACTGGCATGATATTGCTGTACTGCTCTTGTAACCAGCTAAATAATTTTAAAGCACTAAGCAAATGTAAGTGCTGTGTAAGCTTTAAATTGTAAGTTAGAGAGGCTTAAAGCATGGATCAGTGCACTATAGAAATTGAGGTCAGTCTTTTTATCATGACAGAAGCCATGCATTTCTCATGAATTCCCAGTCTTTAAATGGTGTTTTAAAGAAGCTTATTCATTCTTAGATCTGCTCACATTAGCATAAGCTTCACTTATGCATAATGAGGGAGAAAGAGACCTCTTTACTTGGTGAGGAATAACAGTAATGACTTTTAACCAACCAAAGCCTAAATCAACAACATTGATTCTATTACATTATTTAGGTCCCTGATTAGAGAGATGGCTATTGTTCTTGGGTAAGCAATTGTATGGAGTGGTGTGGAGGATGACATTTCTTTGGCTTAACATTTAATGAAATTTGAATAAGTCTGTGTAGTGGTTCATGCTTAACACATTTATAGTAATGCTTTTTAGGGCAGCTGCATAGCCTGTAATTACTTCGTAAGTAATATGTGACTATTTTTCATTCGAAGACAAGAAAAGCTTTTCAATTCAAGTTTAAATTTACGAAATGCTGTGATAGCTATTAAACCTTCAACACAGAAGAAGCTCTCTGTGCCAACCTTTCAGTAACCAGAAATGAATTAAAGTGTATTTTTTTTCACTTGCTGTGGAAATATTTTTTTAAAGTAGTACTTATACTTTTGCTTCATTTTTAAATTTTTTTAATTTAACCTTGCACACCTGATTGTTCCCCAAAACTGTCTTAGCTGAAATTACAACATACCCTTGGTGAGTTGAACTGAAGATGTTATCTCATTAGACATGTTCTGTCTGAATGTCATTCTTTTCCACTCTTACCAACCCCTTCTCTGACCAACCAGGTAATTGGTGTTTACTTGGGCATTTTCTGTATAAAGTGGGATAAAGCAAGGAATTTTTTTATACATAATATTTTCAACATATTAGTCGGTTGGAGAAGCTTCCGAAGATACTACTTTTTAATTGAAATTTCAGGAAGAAGAAAATAAAGCCCAAGTCTGTCTTTTCATTTTAAGAGTGTGTCTATTCATGTCTGACTATGCCATGTAACAGTACTCTTTTTCCCTAGATGTTTTGACATATGTGCATTCAAATAAACCTACAATAATATTTATTCATCTATTGGAGATAAAAAGTTTATACACTAGTGTGAGATATATGAGTAATATAGGGAAGGAGGTAGCAGTAAGGAGAAAAGTATTTTATAATATACCTACTTTTCTTTTTTAAAAGTTCAATTATAATTATATATATTTTCTTTATTTTATGTAAACCAGATGAAAACAGGTAATAAAACATATTCTCAGCTAATACACAAGGAAGTACATAAATTTGTCTAATTTTATCTTGAATGCTATATATATTTCTTTCTTAAAAAAACTTGTAAATTTTAATAATAAGTACTCTTTTAATAACCAGGTTGCTTCATTTCCTCTTTTCAAAAGTGATTTACATGATGAAAGTTCTCCCATATATAACAAGTGTGATCATCCATATTAAAACAAAATTCATCAAAACATGATTTGTTTCTGTCCTTAAGTCACACCAAACATAGATGCTGAAGCTCTGTTTAGGATCATCTACTTATATAAAAAAGAGTATGCTAACTTTACAAACAAAGGTATAAAAGCAGAACTTAAGCATAAATCTATTCTGTTCAACATAATATTATTGATCCCAGTAATATTAATCCCTTATTGTAGTTAGACTAGATATATTATGATCAAATATAATTGTGATTTCTTATTCAGGCATGCCAGGATAATTTGTATTCAGTTAATTCAGTTAATTATTAGTAACTTTTAAAGGACTGTAAATAGGAAATTTAACGTCTTTTACTTATCAGATAGCTTTCAGTTTATCACCATTAGTTCATATGAGGATCATTTTATATTGTATTTTTTTCTAAACTAATTCAAAAGTGGCACTAACTTTTACAAAAAGAATCTAGAGTAGAGAAAGGGAGGTTCATAATAGCTTGTCAGAAAAGGAAAGAAAAACATAATGTGCCATTTACATTCTTATGTATTCCTGCAAATCCTAAATGCAGTTGATGGCTTGCACATAGTGCATATAACTCATGAATATTTCATCAAATAGGAGAGGAACTAGAGAATAAGAGTTTCAAGATATATAGTACAAAATCCTATCAATTTTCCTGAACTCACTGACAAAGTCCTTTTTTCTAAAATGCAAGTCAATTTTAAAGAGACTTTTTAAGAGTTCTTAGTTCACTGAAATGTGAGATTCAAAGTAAATACCTGATTCTGAAAGAAAAGGAACTGAATAGACCACTTAGAATTCCTTTTTGCAGCATTTTCACACAAAGTGGCTTTTCTCTTTAGCCCTGGAAAATGTTCTGATATTAATTGTTGGGCAGCTCCATTGTTTCGAGCACGTGTTCCTGGGATGCAGAGATGCTGAACAGGTGCTCTGCCTCCCTGCTGTGGAGATCGGCCTTCTGCACACATAGTGTGTGCTTTCAAGGACATGTGGTAATTTGGGCTCCTGGTAAATAATTGTACTGATCAAGTCATCTAGTGAAGACCAGGCTATTAAAATTGTTTTCAGTAAAGTAGAGGAAAGAAAATAAGAAGAACAGGAAAGATACAGCATATGTAAAACTGTGCAAAGGCAAAAAGAACAGGAGAAATTCAATGAATGTGAAACAGTGTAAAAGAATTCTAAAAATTGGGATGCTTTCAGATTCAGAAAGAGAAAGAAAATGTAAATGAGAATTATTGCATGTGCCTTTGTGTGCTACATACGTATCTTAGCCATCTCTGCCAGAAAAATTGGGAAACACTTGTTAAGTAACAGTGGATTCTCTTAATACAGCTGATAATTGCATTAAGGGTGAAGGGTGATTCTCATTGCCAAAGATACTGGACTTTAGGCTTTGCTCTGCCACCGTTTGATCATCTAGCTACTTAGTTGTATCTCCACCATGTGGAAATGATGTTAGACAGATTTCTCTAGTACTAAGAGTGTGAACTTGAAGAATTTTTTTAAAACTCTGTGTTTCAGATCCTGAAGAGGTGAACCAGCAATGCAAATGAACTAAGGCCTTTGTAACTGCATGTGTATTATTTATTTATGGATGCTATTTGCTTACTAATGTTTTATTTGACATAAAATTTAGATAATTGGTTAGAACTAGTATATTATGTGTAACTAGACAGGGATATTATACTCCATTACTGTTAAAGGTAATTTGTAGACCAATTGCTATGCCACACATAAAATGTCTTCTTTTCTTTCATCACTGTTGAGTCAGAACCCAATCATAACTGACCCTGTAGTATGTTTTCAAAGGCTACAAATCACACAGGAGGAAAACGCTCATCTTTCTCACAAAGAGAAGCTGGTATTTGCACACCCATGTTGATTGTGGTTTTGTTCACAATAGCGAAGAGCTGGAAATAACCCAAGTGCCCATCAACAAACGACTGGATAGAGAAGCTCTTAATTGTATTCTTAATAACACAATGGAATACTATGCAGCATTGAATGACAAGGAACTCGCAAAATATTATACAAAATGGGTGACCCTGGAGGACATTATGCTAAATGAAATATCTTTGTCATCAAAAGACATAGTGCCACTGTTGTAAAACAGGACTGACATTGGGGTTGAGGGAAGACAGAAAAGGAGGGGAAGAATGATGTTGAAGAATGATGGGAAGAATATTGCACTGAAACAAATGAGGAAGAGAACTGTTTAAAAGATATATGATTGGGTATTATTTTCATGACAGAAGTCCAGAGTGAAGGCTGTATAGTGGAGTGGACTTGGTTGGGGGGGTGATTGCATAACAATGAAAGAGTTTTTCTTATTTTGCAAAGAGAAGAGTGAATTGGGGAGACAGGGTGGGTAGGGATAAAAGTGCAACAATTAATGACTGGAAATCCCTATCTCTGTAAACTTCGATTAAAATTAATAAGGAAAAAAAAGATCATAATGGGAAAGCAAAAGTGGATCAAGAAGTGTTCTTAATAACAACCTGTTTCCTAAAGCTTGGGGGAGGGGAGCAGAGATAAGCTGGTATATTTGAATCACTTCTTTTAGGTTGACAGTACAACTAGGTTACCCACTAAACCACCAGAGATTTAGAAAATGTCTTAGTATTTTGAAAATTTAAACTTATAAAGGACACCCTCTTGGAAGCTGAAGCTAGAGTTTTATTTACAAACAGGATTAATTGACAAGTAGCAAAGGGGTGCCAGAATGGTGCATATTCTGTATTTTCATTAAATAGGTGCTAATGCTTTCTGTTAACACAAAACTGATTTTCCACCTAGGGTAGGTATTGCAGGTTGTCTTGCGATCACATTGGCCCATCTGCTGAGAATCTCAGCCCAGGAACAATACTGGAACTGGCATCCAATTCATTATCTGACTAGCGGTCAACTAACAAGCTGGGGCACCCTTGGAATACAAAATGCCTTGAAGTCAGAGATGCTCTGCTGTCCATTAACTCAGTTATGACATTATGTATGGACAGAGCAATGACCAGGAACCAATCTACAAAGCAAAAGGATTTTCCTGAGTACCACCTGTCATGGGCTTGAGTTTCTGTGCAACACGGGCACCATGATAAGCTCAGAACATTATGGCATGTTAGAAATATTCTGCTAAGTTGAGGTAAAGTCCAACGCAGTAGTGTACCTTAGTCTAAACTATAAGACAAACCAGAAGCTTGCAAGGAGATAGTTACCATGTTATGCAGGTGAATTGGATATTGGATATTTCCAATTCAAAACACTCTCTCATATACCTTACATACTATAATTGCCTTGAGTGTGAGCAAACTGAAAAAAAAACCCCTTTCTTGTCTTAGCTACTTAGTTCTCCTATAACAAAAATACCACAAAATAGATGGCTTTAAAGAACATACATTGATTTTCTTACAGTTTGAGGCCTGAGGTGTTAAGATTAAAATGTGCCAGATCTAGGAGAGAGGCCATCCTTGTTTCTTCCAACTTCTTTTTTTAATATCATTTTTATATTATACTGGTTTACTTTCAAAGTTCATGTACATTGTTTTTCATACTGGACCTTTCCCATTTCCTTTACCCAGCCCTCCTTCTACCCATCAAATTTTGTGACCCTATGCTGAACCCCCTGCCCATCCTCACCCCTCTGCACCTACTCTCTCTCCCTTGGGTTCTTGGACATGCATTACTAGTTATCTTTCTATTTATACTATAATGGTTTTGTATAGTATTTGTCCTGATGGGACCAGTTCACTTAGCATACTGTTCTCCAGTCCCTCCAAGTTAGGTTCCTTTCAACTTCTTATAATAGCCTGCATCCTAAATTTTGCTGGGTTTGTAGATTCATCAGCTTCTGTCTTCATATGAAGTCTTTCTTGTATGTATTTTGCTCTGTGTCTCTAACCTCTTTTATAAGAAGCTGCATTGCATTCCCAAAGGTACATGGTTTGAATCCACCAGCTGCTCCATGGGAGAAGGATGAACAATCTCCTCCCATGCAATGTACTACCTCTAAAACCCACTGGAGGGTCAGCTGTGGGACTGTTCCAAAATTGGACAGGTTTATGACTAACCCATCATAAATGAGCAAACAACAAATCCTGCTACTAAACAGGATCCCATTCTCAGCTATGCTAGTTAAGACTTCATGGTGCATTTTTGGGACACACAGAGTTCAATCCATCATAACTCTATTAACACATATTCTTAGGTTCATTAAATAACATCTGTCATAAGAAGCATTGATTTTTTAGTAACACCATTGCTCTTTACTTAACATATAGTTCTGAATGATTGCTGTTATTCTTAATGACTTGAATTTGTAATGTGGGACACATGGGAGATTAGAGTTTTTGAGATTAACATTTTTATTATAGCTCTGGCATAATTTATTTATTTCAAAACAATTTATGTAAAAGTTTCTTTGCTCAAGGGTGTACATTAGCAATATGTGTAAGTTAAACCAAAGAGTTTCTTTGGTACTCTAAAACTTTGAAATTATATATTTCTATTAATGACAACAACTCAAAAGAATTAAAATTCTATGGAAACACTTAGGGTTTTGACCTTTTTAAAGAGAGTCCAAAATCTTCATCTTTTTTCAATGGAGTAGCTGGTGGATTCAAACTGTATGCCCTTACATTAGCAACACAACTACTTACTGCTAAGCCACCAGCATTCCTTAACATATATGGTGGCATAGGTATTTATTAAAAAATAGTTTCTGACATAGAATGCTTGCCTATGCTTTTAAAGGAAATATAGTACCAATTCCAAAGATTTTATGGCATTTTCCTTTCTCATAACATTTTCTTAATAAACTCTATTTATGTCTTAGAGAGCATCAAATCAAGCTGCTCCTTGGAGGCAAGAATTTTGAAGCTTCCGATCATGTACTTTTGGCATGTAGGTAGGAGGGACCAGTCCTTGGAGAAGGACATCATGCTTAGAAGTACGTAGGAAGTGCACAGGAGAGTTACTTTAATTTTGTGGTATTAGAGAAATTTTTGTCAATGTCAGATGGATCTTGGCTGAAAGTAAAGGGTAACAGGGGAATGTCTATCTGTGTTTCATTGACTATGCAAAGGCATTTGACTGTGTGGATCTCAATAAATCGTGGCTAACCATGAGAAGAATGGGAATCCCAGAGCCTTTAATTGTTCTCATGTGAAACCTATACTTAGACCAGGAAGCTGTCTTCAGAACAGAACAAGGACACACTGCATGGTTCAAAATCAGGAAAGAAATGTGTCAGGATTGTGTCCTAACTTCATACCTTTTCAGTGTATATGCAGAACAGATCATTCTAGAAGCTGGACTTTATGTGGAGAAATGTGACATCAGGATTTGAGAAAGACTCATCAGCAACCTACGTTATGCAGATGACACCACCCTGCTTGCTGAAACTGAAGAAGACCTGAAGCATTTGCTGCAGAGATTCAAAGACTGTAGCCTTCAATATGCTTTTAAGCTCATTATTTAAGAAGAAAAAGACTTACCATCGGGCCAATTAGATGAAGAAGAGATTGAGGTTGTTAGCAATTTCAGCTGGCTTGGCTCCACAGTCATCATTCTTGGAACCAGCAGTCAGGAAATCAAAAGAATTGCATGAGAGAAATCTGTTGTCAAGAACCTCTCCAGAGTGCTAAAGAGCAATGATGTCAGTCTAGAGACTAGGGTGTACCTGATTCAGACCTTAGTCTTCACAATTACATACTATGCATCACAGAGCTGGACAATGACCAAGGATGACAAAAGTATTGATGCCTTTGAACTGTGGTGCTGGAGAAGTAATTTGATCATGCCATGGCCACTAAGAGAACAAACAGATTTCTCTTTGAGAAGGTTAAACCAAGCTGCTCCTTAGATGCAAGGATTTTAAAGCTCCATGTCACATACTTTGGGCACATGGCCAGGAGGGACAAGTCCTTAAAAAAACAAACAAAAAACGAACATCATGCTTGCAAGTTATTGCACAGAAGAGAAAGACCGTGGATAAGAAGGATTGACACAGTGACTGAGGTAATGAAAGAAGATGTGTTTGAGACAGTGAAACTGGCTTAACATACAGCAGAGTTAAGAACAATTTTACAGAGGGTCATTATGAATCACAGGTAACTCAATGGAATATAACAACAGTGCTTACTCAGTACCAGATAACTGAAAGCTTTTACATTAACTTGTTGATACCTTGAGTAATGTGATGTTAGCATATGTTGTTATCCTCAAATATCAAATGAGAAAGACAAGGAAAATATGAGGGGAAAGTTATCCTGTAAGCAACGTATGAAGTCATCTTCATGACCCACACCCTTCAGATTACCTAGAATTGTTAGAAACTCATTTTCCATTTGGGGTTCAAGACTGGGAGAGAAACAGTTTAGTAAATATATGAAGATTTTACAATCTTTATCATAATATCATTTGTCTGCCATCAGTATGCCTTGTCAATGAATCGATTCCGGTTCATAATGAGGATTTGCAAGATTTTTATCATTACTGAAGCCGACCAGCTGCCTCATCTCTCTCCATAGAATAGCTGGTGGTTTTGAATTTACAGAGTCCAGCTAGCAGAGGAGAGCTTCAACACTGTACCACAGGTTCCTTACTGATAAGACTGTCTCAAGTCAAATCAGCGTCTGCACACTTTTTTGTTTTACTTGCCAGCATTTTCATTATCCTGTTGAGACAAATTTAAACAATTCTGCCTTTTTGTTTCTCACATTTTTTTTTTAGCGAATGAGTTCACTTTTATTTTTTTTTCTATATTTTATTAATTTTCATAAACATTTACTGAGATTTTGGGTTTCCATTCATTCATTGTTGCACTATTCTCTCTACCCTCCTCCCAGTTTGTTCTTGT
>NW_006399831.1:5251256-5282775 GCF_000299155.1 Elephantulus edwardii | reverse complement strand
TATTTATTTTATCAGAGATTAATATGGCTACTCCTGCTTTTTTCTGGTTGCCATTTGCTTGGTATATTTTTCCCCACCCTTTTACTTATAGCCTTTCTTTATCTTCATTTTTCAGGTGTGTCTCTTGTTAATTCATTGTTATTTATGTATGCGTAATACCATATCTAGAAATGAATACAATGTCACTGAGGCACATCAGCACTAGAGATGCTTGTGAAAACAATTACATGCTATAAGCAGAGCATATAAATCTGGATCGATAAATGCTCTAGGAAAAGGTTTAACCTAACCTTTTATTATCTGTTGCCTAGCATTATCTCTATGATTATATTTATCTATCCTCTTTGATTATATTAAGAGAATAGTTTTTAATATATCCTTAAAAATGTTTGATTAACAACAACTTCACAAATACTTATCAATTATCATTCAAGATTAAGTTCCAGATATTATATTTTCTACCACAGTTCCCCCCCCTTTAATATGTTTAATTTGGAAAAGTTGCTTTTTAATACACTTTTCTGAATGGCATGAATATAAATAAAAGGAAGGATACAGTGTAACTGAATATCTACTTTTAAAATAACATAATGAATAATAATTAGTTTTCTAATGTGAAACCATAGCAATTATCTATATCTTTTATAAAACTTCCAACGTGTTTTAAGACTATTGACCCCACTAGAATGGAGCCCTTCAAGACTCCTTGGTACTTTTCTCTAAAAGATCATATTTGCGGATGAGGGGACACACTGAACCTGCCAAGAATTAAAAAGTACTAGAGAGGTCTCTTCTGAGGTGATTCATCGTATAGATTTATGGGATAGTTCCATGGCTAGATCTAAAGATATAGAGATCTTTACAAAAATTACTATGACCTGTGTAACTTTCAATTCATTTCATGAAATGATAACCATTTGAAGCCTCTATAAAAAATATCTTATTAAGTATTCTGTACTGTTGCAGTTCATACAACTGGCACATATTGTAAAAAATATGTTCAATGAAAACCATAAATATTCCAACCATTAACCCACATTTTCTAGCAGTTTTGTCAAAATATTTACACTGCAAGTAAAAGGCAAAAAGTCAATCAGGCATCTTACCTTAATTTGAGAGATATTTGTCAAGTGAAGAACAAGGAGAAATAAAATATTTTTATATCTTTTCTGCAAAGTGTAGCATGATGTCAATTCCTGCCGAATAGTAGTGAACATTTTTCATTGTATACTAATAAAATATTTTATTTTAATAATTATTTAAAATATAATAAACTTACTCAACGGTCTACGCATTTTAAAATAATTTGAGTCTATTCTCAAAGATTCTATTGGAGTTGTAAAATATGTATATATGTTGTTATTGCTGTTATGTACCATAGAATCAGAAGCAACCCATAGTTGACCCTTTGATGGTTTTTCAAATACAGTTAATCACACAGGAGAAGATTGCCCATCTTTCTCCTGTGGAGCAGCTGGTGGTCTTGAACCGCATGTCTCAAGATTACAGCACAGCTTCTTACCACTAGGCCACCAGAGTTTCCTATATCTATATATAATATCTAGCTAATTTTTTATGTGCCCAATGCCAAATAGTACTACACAGTTAACTCATTTCATCTTCATAATTATTTTAAGAAATATTGTTCCTATGTGCCATGAAGTAGACTATGATTCATAGTGACCTAGGTCAGTAAGCAATAAATATTGGAGAGGATGTGGAGAGATTGGAACTCTCATAAACTGTCTATGGAATTTTAAATTGTACAACCACTCTACAGGCAGTTTGATGTTTCCTCAAAAAGTCAAACGTAGAAACCTTTATTTGTGCTTTCTATGCATCTGAGAGCTGGACCACGAATAAGGATGGCAAAGGAAGAATTGATGCCTTGAGTTGGGGGAGTTGGAAAAGAATATTGAACATATGAACTGCAAAGATAAAAATAGGTCTGTCCTAGAGCAAGTAAAACCAGCTTGCTCCTAAAAGGCAAGATTTTGAAGCTTCATCTCACATACTTAGGGCATTTTGTCAGGAGAGGCCAGTCTTTGAAGAAGGACATTATGCTTAGAAGGGGGGGGTCACTTCAGGAGAAGAAGACCCTGAATGAGATAGAATCACAGTGACTATGGCATTGGGGTCAGGCGTGTCAGAGATGATGACATTGGCTCAGGAGAGGGCGAGGGTCAGAACCGTTGTTCATAGGGTCACTGTGAGTTGTAGGTATATAATAATAACAAGAAGAACACAAAGCGTAGAAAATCTCATATTGCAAAGAATAAATAATATGATCCAAAAACTGAAAATTTATCTTTTTTGTTTTTAATATTTATATACTAGGTGACTACTCATAAGTCCCAGTTGCTGTTAAGTTCCCAAAGTAGAATGTAGAATATTTCCCTTGAGAATTATGTTTTGGTTGATTGATCTTGATGTCTTAGGAAGTGAGACTATGGTCCTGGGACTTCACGACTATTGACTCATTCCATTCCCTTAAGGTGTTTGGATCTACTTAAAAGATATTTCTAATATTACTAACTCTTGAATTTACTATCTACATAAGTATATTCCATTCTATTTATTTTGAACTCATATGACACTCCCATACATGATCATAAATGTAGTTTCCTTCACTTTTCTATATCTGTTTCTCTTTTTTGTTTGCCCCTCGGTCCTGTCTTTCATTGTTTTTGTTCAGACATTCCTCTAGGTCATATAGCCCTGGTGTACAAGTTGCCGTACTGCGGTCACTTTTGGTTGCTGTGATGCTGAACACTGTGACACTGATGTGTCAAATGCGTTAATGGTTGGCTACCCAATGCAGACAGAGAGTGAGGTGGAGCTCCCCGATTAAAACAAGCTTGGAAGGAGGAGTGGCATCCACTTCCATAACAGTTTGCCTCCGGAAATCTTATGAACCTGGAGAGAGGATGAAAAACACCCAAGCATCAAGGACTCTCCTTCATAGGGTCGCTAGGAGTCGCCTGCGACTCTATGGCACTTAATAACAACAACAACATGGCAATTTTAAATATATGATGAAGAAACCTAAATATGTGGGAAAGACAAATGTGAGAAGTGCTCAATTAAATATATTTATATAATTATGTTAGTTCTTCATATAGTAGAATATAATTCAATGAAGCATTTTTCAAATAGAAATATCATTCTAAGACCACAGATAAGAAAATTTATACCAACGAGATAGACACATATGCTATGATTGTTTTAAAAATCAACTTATTATTATTGAACACAAGAAGATAGCTGCATAGTTCATTAATGACTTGAGATGAACAAATACTTTGTATACTTTCTAGACTATATTAAACTATTTTTTTTATGTTCTTTGTTCATTAAATAGTTGTTGCATTGCTAAAACCAGGTAAAAGTAGCTTAATTAGGAAGTGTGTGAAATCTTATTTTAAAATGGAACTTAATACTAAAAAATCATTTGACACATTATCTTCTCTAGGAGAAAAGAAACATTTTTTTATTAAATTTTATTAGTTTTAATGAACATTTACAGAGATTTTGGGTTTTCATTCATTCATTGTTGCACTGTTTTCTCCACCCTCATCCCCAGTTTGTTCTTCTCCCCCACCCCATGTCTGTTTTAATTGTCCAATTGCCACAGTGCTTGTCAAAGTCAGTTCTGATTAATCTCCTTTGTCAGTATGTCCCTTGCCATTCCCTATCACTCCTCCCTGAGAGAGACTTCACCCTGATTCATAAGGAAAAGGGGATGGTGTATTCTCTTAGCTACTTCCTGCTGAAAAGGGACGCTGTGGGTTTCAGGGTGAATGTCTTCTCTCACTACTCCAAAGGGCCCCCTTGGCAGTAGGAAACACATAGACTATTATGGAGATTGATTTTGGAATTTAGATGCACTGTTATCAATTGTGCTTGGCCGTACATGTCCATATCCTTGAAGATGTATCATGGAAGTGTTGCAGCCTAGAAGATACAAATTTAACTAACAAGTTAAAAGTGCATGAGTCAAAAATGGAAAAGCAATAATATTCTGAGTAGAGGTTCTAATAGTGGCACAAATCAAGTTACAGAGGTAAGGTGGTTCCATTGCCATCCTTACTCTAACTTAATCCTTTTTTTAATTTAAATTTGTTATTAATTTCAGTGAAAATTTACAGAGGCTTTGGATTTCCATTCATTCATTGTTGTAGATTTGTCCCCTCCCAAGGCTCCCCCCCACCAGACATTACCCTCTTGGAAAAGTAAAGAAAAAATTCTTTCATTATTTTACAAACCCTCCCCCAGGTCCACCCCACCATGTAGCCATCGCTCTAGACTCCTGTCATGACAGAAATACCTAATCACATATCTCTTTTAAACAGTTTTCTCCCTTCTCTGTTTCAGAGCAGCATACATTATTGAACCCATCTTACTCGGTCTCTCCCCAACCCCAAGGACAGTCCCATTCTACAACAGTGGCACCATGCAATATTTGTCCCTTTGTGACTGGGACATTTCACTCAGTATAATGTTCTCCAGAGTCAACCATTTTGAGTAGTATTGCATGAGTTCCTTGTTTTTTAATGCAGCATAGTATTCCATTGTGCGAATATACCACAGCTTCTCTAGCCATTCGTGTGTTGATGGGCACTTAGGTTGTTTCCAACTCCTTGCTATTGTGAACAAAGCTGCAATAAACATGGGTGTGCATATATCTGCTTGGGTGTTAGTTATGGTCTCTCCTGAGTATATTCCCAGTAGTAGTATTGCGGGGTCAAATGGTATCTCTATTTGCAACTTTTTGAGAAAGCGCCATACCACTTTCCACAGGGGTTGCACCATTTTACACTCCCACCAGCAGTGAATAAGAGTTCCAGTTTCTCCACAACCTCGCCAGCATTTATTGCTTGCTGTTCTGTTAAATTTTGCTATTTTGACTGGGGTGAGATGATATCTCATAGTTGTTTTAATTTGCATCTCTCCAGAATTTATGAAATACTTGAGCACCACAACAAGATAAAGGTAAAGAATCCAATAGAAAAATGGGCACAGGATATGAACAGGCACTTCACCGAAGATGACATTCAGATGGCTAACAAGCACATGAACAAATGCTCAAAATCCTTAGCCCTAAGAAAAGAAACATTTCAAGGAACTTTAATAATATAACCAAACAAATACAGCAAATACACCAAACCATTTGCTCTTGAATCAATCCTACACATTCTGAATTTATGCGCCTATATACCAAAACGTTTTCAGATCCGTGACCTTACAGAAGTCAATTATATATCTTCCTTCCCAGGTGCCTTTAGCTAGATTTGAACCATCAACCTTTCTTTTCATAACTGAGTTCTTATCAAATTATATGTAACTCCTATGGCCTCTACAAGTATAAACTATTTCTTGGAGCAATGTCATTTGAAGAACACTGACAAATGGAGTAGTGAATTCAGGAAGTTTATCCAGCAAAGACAGAGTCCACTAAGTAGAAAGCAGTTTCTCAAATTAATTTTACTCTGAACTCATAAGCCCTTGTACAGAGTGCATCTTTGACTCAGAAAAGTGTAAGGAAGAAGGGCAGACAGTAAGTTCTTTGGAAATAAGTATTGTGAGACTTTTTCTTACTTTGAGAATCTTGCCAGTCTTTGGAAAAGAACATCATGCTTGGGAAGATAGAGTGAACAACTATCAATGTGAAGTAGTGACACAGTGAGTGTAACACTGGACTTAAGCAGGATTGGGCAAGGTTTCCATCCATTATCCATAGAGTTACTATAAATCAAAGTTGTCTGTACTGCACCGAACAGCAACATAAAAAAACCCACCTTTTAATTCTATCTGTAAGAAATTATTCACTGTAAATGTAATACTGGGATGGAGAGTTAAGTTAATTTCAAATCAAACATATTGCCTTAAAATAGAATAACTTTTCTTAATCTGATGTTGCAATTTTTAGTCCTAGTGAAGAGCTGGGCTGCCATCTCAAAGGGATATAGTTAGAATCTATTAGCTTTTCCACATGCGAAAGGTGGGAAATATCTTTCCATAAAATTGAACTGCCTCTGAAAACATGCTGGAGCATCAGCCATGGGTTGGTTCTGACTTAAACAACAACAATATTATGAAACCAAGTTGTCTTGATAGATTCTTAGATAATATCTATCTGGATAATAATCTCTTTACATAACTTTGTTTTATCCCAACATGGGTAGCTTCAATTGTGATATATTTATACTTTTTTGTTATAAATTTTCCTGTTTCATTTAATAAAATTTTATAATAAGTAATATATGTGATGTGTAAAAAATATTAAAAAGTAATAAATTTAGAAGTCTGCAGATATTTTCTTCTGATAGTCTATAGAAGTTAGTGGAAAATTTACCATACAGTAGCGGAATATTAAGAGAAATTGTGAAAATAATTTCGTATTTCATGATATGTATAGATTATAAAACAAATCCTAATGTCTCTTAAATGCATTAGATTTGATCTTATATGATCATGGAAGTTAAAATGTCACAACTTTATATTTTTATAAAACTAATTATGAAAATATGGAGTAAAGCCCTCTGATATTAAGGATTGATACTAAATAAATAGTGTCCAATGATGAAATTATATATATATCTATATATATATCTCTATATGTACTCTATATATATCTCTCTCTCTACATATATAATTTTTATTTTAAGCTTTTTGAGCATTATTCATACACACACACTGTTGTTGTTGTTAAGTGCCATCAAGTTATAGACAATTCATAGCGACCCTATGAACGAAAGACCTGAACACTGTTCATAGAGTTTCCGGAGGCAAGCCATTTTGGAATTGGATGCCACTCCTGCTTCCAGGCTTGCTTTAATTGGGAACCTCCAGCAAACACTGTCCACCATGGGGAACCATTATCACATTTGGTGCATCAGTATCAGTGTTTAGCTTCACAGCAACACGAGTTACCTCTGTACAGCAATGCACAGACCAGTGTTATACCACTTAGAAGAATGTTTGGGGGGGGGGGACAACAATTTAAACCAGGCCTGAGGGCCACAGATTAAAATCACCCACCTTGGGCTTGGTAGCTCTCCCTATGTTGTCGTTATTGTATTTATATAACTTTTATCTTAAACTTGCTGAGCATTATTCACCTACTGTTGCTGAAGTTTGTACTTGAACTTCTTTATCTCGATAATAAGTGTATATGTGGTTTCCTGGTTCAACCACAGTACATGAACAATTGTGGATAAAAGTATTCTTTTAAACTCTTTGAGGTTAAAAATCAGTTCTGTCTCATGAGATCTTTTGCTGGGCCCTAGAAACTATAAATCACTCAGGAGGAGAGTGTCCATCTTTTTCTTGCACAGTAAGCTGCTTGGTGGATTCGAACCACTGGTGATGTTCGTTCGTTTGGTTAGCAGTGCAGCTTGCTGTAGAAAACTCCTCTAGAACTTCCTGAGGTATATGTACTCAAAACCACAAACTCATTGTAAGAAACTGAAGAATTAAAGACAGTCTTTGCAAACCTGTTCCTCTTCTGTGGTTTAACCTAGAAACCAAAGGCACACTTTACTGCTTAGTTAAGACCAGTGAACTTTGTGAAATACAATAAATTGAAGTAGTGCTCAGTGATTTAAAGAAATTAAGCACAGAAAAAAAAAATGGTTTAAAGCTCCAACTCAACATACACAGGAACATGAGGGATTATAAAATATCTGATTTTTTATTTTTTTTCCTCTCTCATATTCAAGGACATTTTATTGAGGGCAGACACATGGAAATTTAAAGTCTAATATTATGCCAGAAAGGATAAAAAATAAATATTTCAATGGTACAGTTAGTGGAGTTTAGGAAGACATTTAGATTATTACTGTAAGACCAAATGGACAAAATAAGATGGAGATAATATATTTGTCGGAGATATGAAGTGAGTTAAAACTGTGGAAAATACTAGATTACATTTACAAGAAGGTAACTAGATATGTTACATTGGAGAAATATGCTGTCAGAGGTCTCTCCAAAATGTTAAAGAGCAATGATGTCGGTTTAAAAACTACAGTGGGCCTGGTTTATGGCATACTAATTTCAATTGCTTTTTATGCATCTAGAAGTTGGACAATTAATAAGAAAGAATTGACAACTTTGAACCGTGGTGTTGTTTAAGTATACTGACTATCCCATGAGCTATTCTTGGAGGAAGTGCAACCAGGTTGTTTCTAAGAGGCAAGGATAGTGAAACTTCATCTCATATATTTCGGACATGATATTAGGAGAGGCTAGTGTTTGGAAAAAGATATCATGCTGAGAAAGGTGGAGAGGAGAGGAGACAAACAGAAAGACCTCAATATTGATTCAGCATCTGTGACGATGTGCTCAAGCATGTCAGAGATCCTGAGGATGGCACAGGAGAGGACAAAGTTCGTATCTGTGGTTCATAGGGTTGTCTTGAAGCATAATTGACTCTATGGCGCCTATCAGCAACAACAATTTCATAATTGACTCAGTGGCATCAAACAACAACAATCTCCTCATTATTTCTTTGGTTTTTCTTGTATGTATGATTGAGTCAGAACTGACTCATAGCTGACCCTCCAGTGGATTTTCACAGGCAGTAACTAGCATGGGCAGAGATTGTCCATCTTTCTTCCTCAGAAAAGCTGGTAAATTTGAATCTCTTGACTTTGGACTGGCAGCACATTGGGGTGCCTACACATATCTTCAGTGAATAACAAGGTTTTGATTAAAATATGGAGATGAGGATTAAAAAAAAAATTCCAAGGAAGCTTTGCCAATCAGAGAAGGAAGCAGATTGTAAGCATAGTAGTTTGTGAAGAATTGTACAAAACTATTGAGAGATTAGAAAAGAGGACCCTCACTGCAGAAGAAACAATATTGAAAGAATGTAATGCAGGAGAGGATGACAACTTGGGTGGTGAACAAGAATAACAGGGCCATGAACTTCACTATGGGACACAAATTTGCCAAAAGGAATAGTCCCTGGAGTCCCAGTAGTCTTCAGTAGTAGTCGAAGACAGGGAAGACTAGGGCACAGCCTGCATTGATTAAAACACAGAGGAGGTTCTGGTTTGGAGTGGCAGGAGCCTGGCCTTTCTGGACGGGCTCAGCTGTGGTTGGTTTAATTGCCTAAAATCTAAAAACAGACTAGTAGAGTTGTCAGTACTGGGGACCCCTGGTAAGGGTTTTAAGTGTGGTCTTTTTATCCCAGACATTTTATGATCAGAAATCTGCACTTTGTTAATTCAACTATTGTTATCCTATTTAGGTATTTTTAAAATATCTTTTTATTGCAGTTGTTTTCTCTTAGCTTTATAGTTTGGAAATGCCAGACTGCCCTAGCTGTGCAAAAGGAAAATATGAAAAGGGATTTTGTAGCTCTAGGCCAGACAACTGGAGCTCTGTTGAGATTGGGGTAACAAAGATAGGATTTAGAGAAAGCCAAAAAAGAAAACTAAAATATTTTTGGTTAGTTACTACAGAGTAAGAAATATGTTTTATTTCAAGCTTCATTTTGGCTTTCAGTAGATACTTCCAGAACAGAACAGTGAGTTCTCGCCAAAGGAGATAACTTTGCTGCTTATTATTTCTCTACAAATCTAATCTCCTATATTTTTTTTGTTTCCTTTCTTTTCCCAATAAATAGTTTCACATTTCTCTTAAATGTCCTGCCCAGGAATGCTTTGCAATCTTTTTCCTGAATTATTTAGTTCACTGAAAGATTAACTTCTCCCAAATTGTAAACATTCATCTATATGATAATTATAAATGGAAAAAAGAGGGCCAAGGCTTACTAACTAATGTTGAAAATTGGAAACAGTCTACCTTTGCTGACACAGTAGTGACCTGCTTTGCTATTTGGGAGTACTAAGGCTTCAAGAAACCAAAAGTTATATTGCACTGGGCAAATCTGGTGTTAAGGACCTCTTTAAGGTGCTTGAGAGCAAAGGGTCAGTTTGAACACTAAGATGTATGTGCCTGATCTAACCCATTGTGTTTTCAACTCCTTCATATGGATGTTACGATGGACAATGAATAAGGAAGATCAAAAGAAAAATGATGACTTTGAATTGTCACGTTGGTGAAGAGTACTGCATACTCTATGGCCTACCATCGTTGTTGTTGATTGCCATTGAGTTAAGCATGACTCATAATGACCCTATGAACAAAAGACCTGAAGCCTTTCTATAACTATCATCATTTCTCAAAGTTCATAATTTCCAGAAGCATGCTGTTTAGGACATGGATGCCAATAAAACAAACTAATTTGGAGGAAGTGTAGCATGGTGCCTCTTTAAGGTGTTGTTGCTGTTGTTTGTTGCCGTCGAGTTGTAGATGACTCATAGCGACCCTATGAACGAACAGCCTGAGCACTGTTCATACATAGAGTTTCCAGAGGCAAGCCATTTCGGAAGTGGATGCTGCTCCTGCTGCCAGGCTCTTAAGGTTAGGATAGTAAAACTTTCTCTCACATTGGGCATGTTGTCAAGAAATAACAGTCCTTAGAAAGATACCTCATGCTGGGAAATATAGAGTCAGCAAAGGAGAGGGAGATCTTCAAGGAAATGTATTGACACTGTGGCTGAAACAGTGATCTTGAGCATGGTGGAAATCATGAGAATGGCACAAGATTTCAGTCCTTGACATGAAGGACTGAATTCAAAGCAGCCAAGGGTTATTGTGACCCAGAGTACCCCGATGATATCTGACAACACCAACAAGACATCAAATGCATTATATGAAGCTTAAAAGATATCTCAAGAATATATTGTAAATACTGAACCTGTAGCAAATCTTTAGATTTCCAGAGCATGTTTACTTGAGTTTTGAGAAAATATTCAAGCTCTGTCTATGGAAGGATCTTGTTTAATTAGCACAGAAATTGTTTTAAGACTCATGTGCAATGATTCTGAACTTCATTTATCAATGTGGGGGGAAAACCCAAACTATTATAATTTCTTCAAGAGAGTTTAGATTTCTAAAAGGATGTAATGGATAAAATCATGAGTTATGAAATACATTTCTATAAGTGACTAAAAAACACCATCACTGAGTTCTAAACGGCTCTATCTCCATCTTCATAATATAATAGTTTAAACATGGGATGGTTCTTAGTTAACCAGTGAATGACTCCATAAGAAAAATGAGCAGTTTTTGTCATTTAAATCCTGTGTTGAAAGTAGTAGCTTTGACCATGTGATACTTTCATGTGAAATGCCATAGTTAAATTTTTATTTTAATATGAAACTTGAATATTTATTGTTATAGACTTTTCTTTCTAACTTTAGTTTATAAAGCATAAATAAAAGCTATATGATGATATTTATCTTCTGCAGAACAACCATTTATAGTGCAGTAATTTAAAAATTGATAATTAAAGAGTAGTTAATTGTATAGACATTAAAGGTTTCCTGGTTCAATTCCAAGTGTTCACTATCATCAAGGTAATGATTAATAAAGCAGATGTATAAGAAAGTTTTAAGTGATAATTTAAAACACTTATTCTAATACTGGCACCAATAATGTTACAATACGAAGTACTAGATTATTTTAGAGGTTAAAAGTATTAAGGAAATAAACCCCCATTAATGCAAAACAAAGATACTTTTGTAGTGAAAACAATTATTCAGGAAATTTTATTAGCATGGAGTCCTCAAGGAATTCAAGGAGCATCATGTGATGCATAGAGTTGAACTTAGCAATTATAAAATGCTAGTTTGTAACACATAATGTAGTGCAGTTTCTTCATGATATTCCTTCTCAAAATCTGTGGACATTGTGCAACAGTTAGAGTTTCTAATTTATCTGAATTATATTTGCTAGATCCCGAAGATCATGGAAAATTACCAAACATCAGAATCAGTAAAGTATGAGTAATATATGAAATGTTTTGTTCTAAAATGTTGTCAATTTGAATAAGTCTTGCTTAGTATTTCCAAAGATAAATTTAAATATATAGAAAATAATTTTACTATCAGAGAACTATGTAAAAAATTGAAAAATAAATGTTTATACATATATTTAAAAAGTGTAAAAATTAGTAAGTGATTTTAGAATGTAGCGATCAATTTCTCAAAGGTAACGGTTTTATCTTTTGAAGCCCTTTGAAGATTATTTATTAAATATAAGGTTGCACACCAACAGAACTATGCATATAAACTTGTTTTTTAAATATTACAATAAATTTATTTTGTTTTGTTTATTACTTAACTGAACAGATAGTAATGAGTTCTGACACAATTTGGTTGCCTTTTTCTTCTTTCCTTGGGAAAAAAAGGAAAAAACAAAAACAGAGCTTCTTTTCGCACTTTGTCACAGCTGGTTACCAATCAATCTCAATTCACGGTACAGTGATGATAGCACATGTTGTCTGGGGGCCAAATCTGATTGGGTTGCATTTTTCAGCAGTGTTTCATATCAGAAAAAAAAAATAGTATCTCTATGGTGGGGACTGTCAGCACACAATTTTACAACTGCCATTAATCAAACCTGGCAACAATGACTACATTCATACTCAGAGACTGGCAGCTTTCACGATCTGAATCATCCACTATCTATTAGAATTTCCTTACCAGTAATGATTTTTCATCTGTTTTTTCCTTATTTTTAATTAAGATCATATGATGCCTTTACATGTTGATCATATAGAATGTAACATTGTATTAGAAAATAACTCTTACAACTCTTATGCCAAAACATAATCTAGATGTTTGGAATTGATTCATGGTTGTTTAAAGAAAGCTAATGAACATAAATATGACACTTCAATGCCTTAAATAATTTCACACTCAAAATTTATTGCTGTCAAGTTAGAATCAATTCATGGCTAACCCTCCCTTTGCATTTCTGAGACTGCAAAAGGTCATGAGAGGAGATTGCCTATCTTTTGCCTTAGATTGTTATAATTTCTGTGGATCATAGTAAATTTTGGATAATGTTGAGGATTTGTGTTCATGTGAAGCTTTATATAGACTAACAAGCAGTTGTCTATGAGAACAAGAGAGCACTGCATGTTTAAAATTAAAAAAAAAAAAGGTGTGTGTCAGGATTGTATCTTTCTCCATATCTATTCAGTGTGCATGCTGAGCAAATAGTTTGAGAAACTGGACTATATGAAGAAGAATGTGGCATCAGAATTGGAGGAAAATTCATCAACAGCTTGTATTATGCAAAGAACTCTACCTTGTTTGTGTAAAGTGAAGAACATTTGAAGCATTTACTGAAGAAGCTAAAAGACTACAGTCTTCACTATGGATTATGCCTCAAGAAAACAAACTAATCCACTCCTGGAATAATAATATGAAACATCATTATAAATGGAGAAAAATTTAAAATTGGACTTTGGTCATTGGAGCTTTCTATCATGATCGATTGAGAAAAGACTGAAGTTGTCAGCTATTTTATTTTACTTAGATCCATAATGAAAATCCAGGGTGACATCAACAAGAGATTACAAGATGTTTTACATTGGGAAAATCTGCTGTCAAGGACCTCTAACAAAGTGCAAGTATCTCATTTGAAAGACTTAAGTTGTGCCAGTGCAAGCCGTGACATTTTTCAATTGATTCATCTGTATCTGCAAGTTGGATAGTGAATAAGGATGATTGAAGAACTGAGTCATTGAATTGTTGTGTTGAGAAAGAGTATTTCATATACTATCAAATGACAAAAGGACAAACAAATCTGTGTAGGAAGAACTACAGCAACCAGGATGTTTCTTAAAGGCAAAGATGGTGAAACTTTGTCTCATATATTTTGGGCATGTCGTCAGGAAGGCCAGTTCTTAGAAAAGGGTAGCTCACTGGAAAAGAGAAGACCCTTAGGGAGATGCATTGACACAGTGACTGTAAAAATGGACTCGAGCTTATTGGAAACGTCAGGACAGCACAGGTAGAGCAAAGTTCTGATCTGGTGCTCATAGGGTTATGTGAGTCATAGTCAACTTGACAGCACTTAGCATATATCATTGAAGGACACTCTGGTGACATATTCCGTAGGGAATTGCACTTCTAATCCAAAAGCAATGCCATTCTGATCATTCAAATTCACCATTGTCTCCATGGGAGAAAGATCAGCACTCTTCTCGCATGGGACTTGCAACCTCAGAAAACCCTTTGGTGTGTAAGCTTTGAGTTAGTCCTAAATCAAGGGCACTGACTTTAGTTAGTTGTATGCCATTTGGCACATATATGAACCTCTCAAGGTTAAGGATAAACTTAGAATAATATTCCCAAAAATACTGATAAAATTATTGTCTGGAGTATTGAAACTCAGAACACAAAAAACCCTGTAGATTTAGAAACACGTACATGCCCAAATAGACATGCAAACAGACCAGTAAACATATATCACACAAGAAGGGCATTACTCTATTAAAAAAAAAAAGAAAAGAAATTTACTTGCTGAAGACAACACTGGGTTCCTTTATAACTTGAGACAACAACGAAAACTTCTTTATCTGTAAAATCACGTTCACTTGCTTTGAGTTGATTCTGATTCATGGATGACCCTGGTTGGGTTTCTTAGGGTATAAATCACACTGGTGGAGACCACCCATCTTTTTTCACATTCAGCAGCAAGTGGATTAGAATGTCCAGAGAGGTGTGGCCTTTGGGCAAACACCAATTCACCATGGGCATCATCATAAGAGCTCTCTCATAGTATATAAAAGCAGGCATCATATCTAATTTCTTTTTTGTGCAGTTATATTTTTAACCTTGCTGTAAACAATTAAGATAGTTTTAATCATAAGGAATTATTATTCTTTCTCTTTTTTTTTTCTATCAGTCTGCCCAGTATTTTCTTTCATGGGGAAAATGAACATTTCCCCTAAACTATCCTATGTAAGGAATAAAGCACCAGTGAGATAATTATTAGGCACCCCCCAGTTTATTCAGAAAGCATGTAAGAAATGAGGCAACATTTATTGGACTTGTGGAAGTATTTGACACCTAATTGCTTGTAAAATAATGTCGTTTCAGGAAGCAAATTACTGTTTCAAAGAAAGACTATAGAAAGGAGACACTGGTGGGAGACACTGGTTGGAAACACTCATGAGAACTTTCTGCTTGACTAAAGCTGCCTCAGTATGAGGTCTTGGGAAACTTTGTCACGTTTTGCCTTTGATTGCCTAAATGTGAAATTAATAATGTGCAAATATTTTACTTGCTAGACTTTTAATTTAGATCTTTTTAAAAAAACACACCCAACAATCTATCACCATATTTCATGAGAAATTATAGTAGCTTTTGCGGGTAAGGTCAAATCTGACCCTACTTGTTCAATTGTAGTTCTGTCATTTATCTGGCCTCAAATACTTCTCATGTTGGAAATTCGTAAAAGGTATCATGATGTGGTTTTCTCATGAGTTTATTACAGATAATGTTAAAGTTCAGGCTAGAGACTGGCACAGTATTTCAGTGATGCTAGAAGGTTCGTTGGTGGAAGTAATCCTGAAAGGAATGTCTGTGCCTTCAAGTGATAAGTGATACATGTCAGGTGGCAAGGAAGGAACTCTTACATTGTGATTATGTGGATACCTGCAGACAGGTCACTCACACTCCAAGTCAAATTCATTATTCTTGACTCAGAACCAACTCCTAGCTGAAGGTTTTCTGAAGCTGTAAAGCACATGGGAGATTCCCCATCTTTCTCCTGTGAACCCACTGATGGATGTGAAACCTCTAAAGAGGTGCCACCTTTGGGATACCAGCACAATTGTCTACTGACTATAACACCAGAGCTCCTTCACTGAAACATTAGACAGAGAACATTAACCAGAATTTTAAATTTTGTGTATGCCTACTCCCATGAAGAGGACATTGAATGCAATCCAGGCCTTAGAATGATGCATATACACAGAAACAGAATAAACATCCAGAGTGTTGCAAGCCAGGCTGTATAGAATCAAAAGTTTGATGTACCCCACCACAAAAGTGTGATGATTCCCAAAGAAGGATGCAATTAGCTTGTTCGAAGATTTCTGAGGTTAGCAGAGCCCAAATGATGTAAAACTTTAGTGCCTGGCTAATGGAGAAGTTGGCTGTTTTACCTCACCCAGTGGCTCTGCCTCTGTGGTAAAGCCTGGAAATCAGCTTTCTTAAAGATTACAACCAAGAAGACCATATATGGAAGTTCTACTCTATCATTTGGAGCTACTCTTGGTCAAAAAATGACTGGACTACAGCACACCTAGGGAGCTCTGGCTATGTAGCCCATAGGGAGTTAAACTGACAGTCTAAAGACTACTCCTCTATGGTAGTTTGAATCCACTAATGCATCTGAGGGGGGTAAAAAAGTGAACAGTCTCTTCTCATGTGATGTACAGCTTTGAAATCCCAGTGGGCAGTCAGCTGTGAGTTGGTTTCAATTCAGCTGTACTGAAAAAGAGACAACACATCTGGCTTCCTCCTACAAAAAGAGTTGTTTATTGAGACTTCTGTGGAACAGAATTCAGGTGTGGAACCTATACTTAGTTCATTTGTGCCTCTTTGATTTTCAAATGTCAGTATATATCATCAGACCTTATTTTAGACCTTCTGTATTAGATAACATTGTGGTATAATTGAATGAGCATGGGCTTTGGAGTCAGACCTAGTTTAAAAATTCAGATTTGTATGTAAAATGGTCCAAATGATAAACAGTGACGATTGTAAAGATTTTCGTATTTTTAATAGAGCAAAATGCAAAAATAATCGGCCATTGTTTTTTTTAATTTTGGGGGTTTTTTCTCTGCAAATTTTTTTGTCTTCATGAAGTTTCCAGCAAATAAATTATAATGTAATGAACCCTAAATCTGAATATAAGAACTCTGATGGTGTTGTACATAGTGTGTTATGCTGCTTACCAAAAGGTTGCATGTCTTGGGTGGTTTAAATCCCAAGATGGCCCCATAGGAGAATATGGCCAATTTTGTCTCCTTAAGACTTAAAACGTAGGTAACCCAATGAAGGGTCAGAATATATAGTATAAATTTCATTACCAAGACTATGAGATCTGACTTTTATTATCCACTCAGCCATCAAAAGTTTCTTTTTTGTATTGATCATTTACTCATTGAGATGATTAAGAATAAATTTTCAGAGCATCTGCCATTTTAATGTCATCCTCCATGTTCATATCCACCCCAATTAATTTCCTTTTATGGATTACACATCATGCTTTCAATAAAGCTGAATGTTTTCTGTAGGTAAAAAATAGTAGGCAATGAGGCACCAGGAAATCCGGATGCCAAATTGTCTAAATTTTTGTCATCTAAAGTCTAAGTCTTCCCACAATTCAAACTTTATAAATAAATCAGTGTAAAAAAAAATAAAAAAAGAAAAACACATAGTCCAAATCTTTGCCCACAACAAAATACTGGATACGAGATAACTAAAAATCACAAAGTGTTCTCTGTAATTTGAGACCTAGTGGTGCTGAATCAGAAAACCATGAGTAGATGACTTTTATAAAAAATGCATATATTTCTTCACAGTTTAAGAGGTTAGAAGTCAGGATGGTAACCCTAAGCGAGGGCTTTCTCTCTGTCAGCTCTGGAGGAAGGCCCTTGTATCCCTTCTGCTTCTTTGGGTCCAGTATTCCTTGCATATCTCCTGCATGTCATGACTAATATATCTTGGAATCACTGATTTCCTAGTTTTTAATAGTTCTCCCTACAAGGACCTTGTCATCAAAGGATTTGCTCTGTTTCTGCTTCTTCTTTATTGATGCCACCGATCTCATCTACTCTCTGTTTACTTCTATCTTCTTTTGCTCCTATGAGATAAAAGATGTTACACACCAAACTCCAGGGAAACTTTTTCAATTTCATCAGCACTGTGATGAGACTGAGATTCTCATTGGACCCTTGATATACTTAAAACTGGTTGGGTTTTCAGATCATAGGACATCATTTAGTATGTAACTTCCCTATTAAACATTATATACAAAACACTGCGAATCACGACCCAATCAGGTAACCAAGGAAACACATATTTCAGAAGGACACAATTCAATCCATGGCCAGAACATTAAAGTAGATGTAATAGTTTTTTAGACTTCTTTACCACATACCCCTCTTAATATGGTTTTAGTATGTGTTTCCTTCAACTTTTTACATGCAGTTTGTTTTTTAACATAAATTACCACATCCACAATATAACCATTGTTTTCCCATTTCCTCTCTGAGACTCTTCTTTTCATTAATCCTTCTATTCTACCCTTCCAGGTTTCTGAGCTTTATCTTTGTTAAATGCTATCCTTTTGATCTTGTGTGATTATTTATTGCAAGAAGTGAATGCCATCTTAATACCAGTGTTCACCTTATAGACCTCTGTCTCTATTATTCGTCTGAAAGATGCACCACAGAGAAGAGTTTTGTTCCATGCTAGAAAGATAACCAAGTCCCACAGATTTGGAAAGCTCCACTAGTATCTATCTGAACAAGAAACAGCACAATTTTTAAAATTTTTTCTGTTTTCTTCTGTATCTTTCATCTTCTCTACCCAAAACCTTCTACTGTGACCCTTTTTTTAGAGTGGTCAACAATGGTATCCCAACATCACATCTATTCTTAGGGTCATGGAAGGTTGAGATTCATGCTGTCAATCAACCTTCAATAATAACTCTTCTATGAATACTTGTTTGTCTTCTTCCTTCAGGAAGAGACTAGCAATATACTTTAGATGGCTGTCTGGAAACTTTTAGGTCACATGTCACTATTCACTGAAGTAATATTTAGAACATTAGATTTTTTGACTGTACGCCAATTGGCCTTAATGTCCATGGAATCCATGATCCTGAGGCATTAGGATCAGCACTTCTTTCTCTCAGGGTGTTCATTGATGATTTTGGAGCTCTAGTGGCCTTTTAGGTAAGAAATTGCACTGCCAAACCAAAGATAGCAGTTTGAATGCAACCAGCTGGAAAGATGATCTATCTCCTCTTGAGTGATTCACAACATCTGGAAGCCTGCTGGAGGCTCAACTATGAGTCAGTTCCAATTTGACAATTTAACAACATAACAACAACTACAGATTGATTGGTTGAATGAATGAATGAATGCATAAGTATTTGGCCAAATCTATGTATAAGCAGTAGTAGAGTCCCTTTGATCTATCCATATTCTGTTCATGTTTTCTGTCTTTTATAGCTATTTTTATATTTATTTTACCAATAAATTTATAAATTATTTGCTGCAGTTTCTACTAATTTATTATCTTCTTGTTTCTTAGATAAGTAATTCTCATGAATTTTCTTATTATCACATACTAAGACAGATTCCATCCCTTATCCTAAAGGACTTTCATTTAGCCTCCTAATGTTCTCTTATATAGTAATATTTTGAAGTTTTTAAATAATTCCATATTCACTAATAATTTTCCTTACTTATGAATTACTTATGAAAGATGGACGTACCAAAAATATCTTTGAAAGGTTTGAAATGATGAAACATTGCACATATATAAAGAGAAATAAGTAAAGATCGAGTGCATGGAGATTGTATGTGGTTAATGGTCTTGTTAAAAATATATTTAAGAGTATATAGCAACTGCAGTTTGGGACTGAAGGCTTTATGTGTGATTTTGGTGTATGTGTTTCATTTATAATGAAGACCAACATAAAAAAGACAATGAGGATGGATATGCTTGTTGTTGTTGTTGTTATGTGCTGTCAAGTCGTTTGCGACTCATAGTGACCCTATGTACAACAACCCTAAACCGTGCTCTATCTCTGACACACCCATCCCGATTACCCCAGTCACTGAATCAATACACCTCATAGAGGGTCTTCCCCTCCTGCGCTGTCCCTCTACTCTACCCAGCATGATGTCCCTCTCTAAAGACCTGTCTCTCCTTACAACTTGTCCAAAGTATGTCAGGCAAAGCCCCAGAATCCTGGCCTCCAAGGAGCAGCCTGGTTTAACCCTCTCTTCGATGAATCTGTTTGTTTTCTTGGCAGTCCATGGTACATTCAGTACTCTTCTCCAGCACCATAGCTCAAAGGCGTCAATTCTTCTTCTGTCCTCCGCACTCATTGTCCAACTCTCTGATGCATAACAAGTGATTGCAAACACCATGGCCTGTATCAGGCGCACCTTAGTCTTCAGAGAGACACCGTTGCTGTTGAGTACTTTAGAGAGGTCCCTAACCGCCAGACTTTCCCATCGCAATACATTTTTTTTTATTTCCTGGCTACTGGTGCCTAGAGTGTTGACTGTGGAGCCGAGCAAACTGAAGCTGTGAACAATCTCAATCTCTTCGCCATCCACCCTGATGCTACCGATTGGTCCGGTGGTGAGAATTATTGTATTCTTGACATTGAGTCTCAGTCCATACTGAAGGCTGCACTCCTTGACCCTCTGCTGTAAGTGCATGAGGTCCTCCTCAGTTTCAGTGAGCAAAGTTGTGTCATCTGCATAACGCAGATTGTTGATAGATCGTCCACCAATCCTAACGCCATGCTTCTCCTCATAGAGCCCAGCCTCTCGTGTTATTTAATAATATTTAATGCTCCCAATGAGATTAATTGATACAGTGACTACAATAGTAGATTCCAAAACAGTAAAGACCCTTTACACAACGACTAACACACAGTTATTGTTGTGTGCCATTGAGTCAGAACTGACTCATAACTGAGCCTTCAGCAGGTTTTCAGAGGAAGTTAATGGTGTGAGAGAAGATTGTCCATCCTCTTCCAGGGCAACAGGTGGATTCAAGCCAAGTGCCTTTGGGATTGCAGTGGAACTTCATACCACTAGGCTATCAGAGCTCTCTAACAGCAATAGCAGCATTATTTCTATTATTTATATATCTTGTTGTTGTTGTGCACTATGGAGTCGGAACTGACCCATAACTGACCCTCCGGCGGGGTTTCAGAGGCAGTAAATCACATGGGAGGAAATTGCTCACCCTTCTCCCACAGAGCAGCTGCTGGCCTCCAACTGCGCGCCTTCAGGATTGCTGCAAAACTTCTTGCCACTATATGCCCAACAATATTTAATAATCTCCATTATGTTCTTTACAGATATGACATCAGAGATGATTACACATTGAGAATTAAAAAAGCCATGAGTTCAGATGAAGGCACCTACATGTGTGTTGCTGAGAATCGGGTTGGAAAAGTAGAAGCCACTGCTACTCTCACTGTCAGAGGTAAGTGACTTAACATGTCGAATATAAGAGCACCAGGAGACCAATACTTGGTTAAATTGGTAAGTGTGAACACAGTCAAAATATCAGCTTCCATTCTTTCATTATTATACATAGTTTTGGTAACCCATCATTAATAGAAATAAATTTACTCTCAGTATTGAATTTCAAAAGGCAGAAATTTAAAGGAATTAATTTTACCTAATGAATAATTGCTTATGTGATTTAAAGAAAATAATTCACATGGTTTCAAAAATGTTTAAAATAATAAATATCCACATTTTTAGACCATTCCCATTCGTAACAACTCTTTACTACTCTTAAAAATGTTACATGTTTTAAAGGTACTTTAATTTTTTTTTCCATGTCTGCCAATTATATTAGAATTGCTTTGAAATTTTTTTGTTGTTGTTAATGTTAACTTTCGAGTTAACAATTTTAAAAAACAAACAACCAACTAGCATTGCTTCCAAATGTGAAAAATGAATGGGGATGCCAAGGTGTTCTAACATTGATAATCTGGCTCCAAGCATATTATATGAAGTTCAGTGACCTTAAAGAATTGAAATAGTCATTGTCATATTTTGCAATAATCCTTACATTCTGAGTATAACACATTTCCTCATTCTTGGGACAGAGTTTATTTACAGACTCACTGAAATTACTTATAAATGGAAGCCTTTCAATAGAGTTTATACATAGAGAGCACTGGAATGAACTAAGCCTTAACAGGATAGCATGCTCATCTACAGAAGGAAATTAAAAAAAAAAGAGAGAGAGAGAAAAAGAAGGAAATTAAATCGTCCAATGTGCCAAATAAAACTATGCAGACAGGTACTTTTCTTCCTCTTCTTCTTTTTTTTTTTTTTTTTTTACAAAATAAACACTATCTATTACATCTTTTACCTCACAGCTTTTTGGAGGCATGTAAGGGTATCCCTTGCTCCATCTTTCAACATTCTCTCTGCTTTCTTAACTAATGCCTCCTCCTAGCATCCTTAGTGAGAAGGAGGTTGGTTGCACACTTTAACATCTCTGTTACCTGTCAACCTAGTTAGTCCTATCCCTTACTTTTGTGTGACTGTGCTCCTAGAAGATTTCTTAAAAATAGGAAAAGGGATTGAAGGTTTACAGCAGTTAGAAGAAATGTACCAGGTATCCTCAGCATGGTCTTCAATCTTGTGAGGAAAAGGTTTTTTCTCACTCTTCCTAAAGATAAATAGATGTTTTTAATCAGATGTATAATTTGGACTTTACATTCTAAACCCAAGACAAACAAGAAGTTAAAAAAAGCCAAACAAACCACAAACATCATCTTCTAGGCAACTAGTAGGAGACAAATATAATGGATACCAAGATAGTTATTGGCTCTCTGTATACTGCTCAATAGCTCCAATCCTGAAACATTCGATCCATTTCTTTTTCCTTATAGACAGAAAAGATATGATCATGTAACAATCATGTCACTATATATTTCCAGATATGTAAGACAAAGCAAACAAACAAACCAAACTCGAATAACCTATATATAAACATAGACATAGCCATTGATATATAGAAATATATGCCTACATAGATGTATTTGTTGTTGTTATATACCATAGATGGAACTGACCAGTAGCTGACCCTCCAGAGGATTTCAGAGGCAGTAAATCTCATGAGAAGAGACTGCCCAGCTTTCATCCACTGGGCAGCTGGTGGACCAGAACCATGTGTTTTTGGGTTGGCAGCACAGTTTCCTGTAACAACTCCCTTATGTCTTTATAGATACAGATATATTTTTTTTTGCTTTTAACCTGAAAGCTCTTATAAAAAATCATTTGCTTAACCAAATTAACCCCAAAGTTGATTTATATTACTTCTCTGAAGTGAGTGGATTTAAGAAAAATAAAACAACCAACCAACCAATTAATGCTCTATTTTAAAAAAAATATTTTCTGACTAAACAAATGGTGAGAAATAGAGGAATTGTTTGTTTGTAGAAGCAACAGGGTTCCTTTTATACAGGAATGCTTGGATGAATGAGATTTGAAGTTATCTGTTTAAATTCTTAACCCAATTAATTGGTTTGGGGGGGGTTTGGGTTTTTTTCATAATTTACTAAAAGTTTCAAGTTTAACATTTATTTAACAAAGCTTGTTTCTTATGAATGGTCCTTTGAATCCAACTTATAAAGCTAATAGAGAAAGTTTTTTTAACAGCATATTGAGGGTTTTGGGGGGTTTTAAGCAGCATATCTTAAATTGCTTTGATCCCAGTTTATGCTTTTTTGAATGGATTAGAGCTTAATCAGGATACGTAATTAACTCCCATCTAAGACGGAAACCTAAGAAAACAGGGTTAAAAGGAAAGAAGCAAAACAACACAACTCCATATGTGATATGTTGTTTAAAAGTAGCTTTTCACAATCAGCAAAAACAGTTGGGATTTCTCATGCTAAAATAAAAATCACCAAGAAAAAAAAAAGTTCTCTGTAAGTCTCATTTTTCCCTGCCCACGTCTTTCTGTGCACATAATGAAATGATCAGTGTTTATTTTGTTAGAACAGGGTCAGCCAGCCCAAGAGGCCACTTCCATTTTCAACCATTTAATGCAGGGACACAATTTAGTTTCATTTGTTGATTTTTAAAAACATCCACCTGCTCATTTTTCTTTTTTCCCTCTAGGAAGAAATGTTGATATCTGGCAGAGGCAAGAAGTTTTGTTGGGATGTTCCTGATAAAAATATTATCAAGATAATAGTTTTGCTATGTTCAGCCAGTTGGGGAAAATATTGGACAGCTAGGGAAAATATTCTAAAGTTTTATAGGCATAATCTGACACAAAACTTATTCAATCATTTTCTTAAAAAAATAATGAAAATAGACTATAAAGTCAAAGTTAAAACCTAATGATCACCCTTTGCTAATTTCGACAAATGTGACTTAAATACAAAATAATGCTAGCCAACAGTGTCTTCTCAAGCATATTTTAAACAAATAATAAGCAAACTAACACAAAAAACATATTCTAAGCTCACATATTCCCATTGTTTTTCTATAGCTTAAATTCATTTTGCATAACCAAGGACTGTTGGGAAAATTGTCTTACACTGAAGGGGAAAAAAATAATATTTTTTTAAATTATCCTAGGTAGAGTGGAAGAAAAAAAATATAATTTCTTTCTTTAAGGTATTGTTTCTCACCATAGTTTCTTATTTATCACTCATTTAAAACACAAATGACTGTCCTCACTCAAAACGAGGCAACTATAAATATACAATGGCAAAAATAAAAGCCAGTTCTTCATGTGGCTATTGGGAAAATGAAAATAAATCTCATCACAAAAATTGTTAAAATGTGGAGTCTCATCAGAAAAAAAATTGCTCAATTTTGTTATCAGTGTGATGTCTTATTCTGAGGGTTCTGGCTTTGGGGTTTTTTGTGTTTTTGTTTGTTTGTTTGTTTTTGGTTGTTTTTTTTAATACTGTCTCTCCACAAGGAAATACTGTTTTTGCACCTTCAGAATCTTATATCTTTCTTATTTTTTTTTCCTGCTCTGAATCTGCTACTTACTGTAGGACACGTTAGAGTTTTACTAGTTAGGATTTTGCTATTACTGCTGTAATTACATTTGAATTACCTTAATCTTTTCCTGTCAATTGTGAATAAAATGTCTCTATTCACAATGTCTTTATTCTTATATAGTAGCTATAGAATTATTTTTTTAATTTCACTGAGCTAATATTATGATGTTTAATTGATTGTATATGTATGTTTTTAATGACTATGTCTATGTCATCATACCCAAAGATCCACCATCAACACAAAACTACTCAGAAATTTTAGTTATAAGTAATTTTCTATTTTGAACTGTAACATTTTGAAAGATTTTTAAAATATTTGTTTTCATTTGGATAATGGGACCACAAGTCTTGCAATATTTTCCCATTGCTTTCTGAACAAATGGTTTACTGCATGAATTGATTTGGCAATATTCTTTTATAAAGTGTTAAGTTCATGTGTGTCTCTTACAATTTCTGTGTTTTAATAATAGGCACAGCTTATTACGACCAATTTTAGTGATTGAACGTTATGGTATAATAAAAAAAATAATAATTTGTTGAAGCAGCAGTATGAAAGTCACTCTCAGTATGAACAAGAATCAACTTGTCAATCATTTCTTTCCCCTCCTCTGCCCTCTGCCAAAAAGAGAAAAGCTTAGCAGTAGTTAGGGAGCTACTGAGTTGAAATCTCTAAGGATGTTCTAACCTATTTGTTATATTTTCATCCACACTGTCCACGGATGAAAAGTGATGTGATCTTAACCTATTACTGGCTGAAAGGCAGTGTCAGGGGCTTTTCTGTAGTCCTTGTAATGGTTCTGACTAACCATGCTTAAAATCCAATTGCTATTTAAATCAGACAGTGAGGCCTTCTTTTATTGACATGACATTTGCTACTCTGTGACTTGAATAGTTATACTCTTCAGGTTTTTAACTTAGGGGTAATACAAAACGATTTAATCCTAAATAGGTCTTTGAAATAACAACTACAGTAAGGGGAGATGAGGAGATTCCATTTCGAGCATCTTAAACATTAGAGACAGTCCCAGGATACAAAATAACTATTTCACAGAATTATGTTAACAATTTCTGTTTATCAATCCCAGACATCCTGTTCATACTTGAATTTGTGAGACTTAGAGATCATTCTACTGTCCATACTTAAATGTAACATTACTCATCATGCATTTTGATAATTTTCTTTTTCTTTTAATTTCTTTTTTATGTTCTCACCACACCATTGTAATGTCTACAGCTCGCCCTGTTGGTAAGTAGCCATCCTTCTACCCATTTAGCATGGCTTTGTATGATGCTTCATAACTCATGCATTCAGAATTTGATGGATTGAAATCTACTTATTCACTGATGTTAAAATATGTGAGACTGTCTGTCATGAAAGTTGCTTTTGATATTTTCATCACTTTGATAAGCCATTTGTAGCAAGTCTTGCTATCTAGCAAAGAGTAGGAAATACGGTTAATGTAAATGACTATGCTAACTAATAACTAAACTGGTAATTTATTAAGAAAGAAAATATTATGTCCCTTTTCTTGCATTTATAGTTATTATTCGTATCGGATATTAGTTAAAACAAACAATTGAGGAACTAAATAAAGAATTATATTATTTACGCCCATCTTATAATCTAAGCTTCTCTAAGTTCCAACTTTTTAGGAGTATTTGTAACTGCTGTATATTTATTATCTGCATGTCTATTGAAAATAAAGAAATGGAATACATTAGGTTACTGGAGGTAGATGCTTGCACCATGAGAGGCAAGGAAAGAAAGAGTTGTGTCCTTTGGCATGAAAAGTTAATGCTTATGATTTTAATTCATCTCATCCTTCATTTGGCTTTGCAAAATTGAAGTTAAAAGCTTGTGTTTACAAAAATTTAAGTGATCCTGTATTGGCAAACATTTGAAAGATAAAATAGTTTCAAATTCATTAATTAACTTTTTCCTATTTTTTCAAATTTTAGCTATACTAACAGATGCAATTAAAGACATATTGATAACTGTGTTATAAATAAATGAATAGATACAGAAATGGATGCATGGATAGGTGGAAAAATGAATTTAGTTAATTGCTTATTTAATGTACCAAGAACTACTTTAATAATTTACTCAGTTTGGCACAGTTTTAATAATTATCCATCCATTTTCAAAACCTTTCTTAAAAACTGTTTTAACATTATGTATTTGATATGTATTTATCCAAACTCATAACGTGTTTTTTTCCTCCTTTGCTTAAACTCAGACTTAATTCACAAACTTCATTCTTATATGGTATGTTTTTACGCAGATTTTTTTGAAAAAATGCCAAATAGAGCTCTCTTCCTTCATTTAGAATCTCAGCTCTTTCTAAGTGGTAGCTGGTTAGTTCCTCTGGTTAGTTAAACAAAACTGATACTCAATCATCTCATCTAAAAAAGGGAAAGGCTCATGCTGCCTTATGAAAACTATTCTGGCAATGAACTGAGTTTAAGTGTAATGTTGTATGTGTAAAGTTTGTATACAAAGGTTTGTTAATGTAGTTTTATTCCCAAGGTATACAATTATTCAAATTTTAACCTTTTGGATGTATAAAAAATTGTGGCATATAATTAATTTGAACGTAAAGTTTTCTTGAAGTACATTTACTACATGGATGGTGCTTTTTATTGCTGATATTAGCAAATCAAGAAACATGTTACAATATCTTAACCTCTTTGTTTATAACAATTTATGTGAATTATCATTGCATATGGCTGCAGTGTGACATCTAAAATTAAGGAGAGGTTGATAAAAATTATGACGAAGAGAAAATATACAAAGCTCATTCTAAGGGTATTTTTAACTGCTGCATATTTATTATCTACATGCCTAATTAAAAAAAAATAGAGTCTGTCCAGAAACTGACTCATTAATTTGTCAAGTAAGAAAATATACTCAATATTCATAAAAGTATTATTAATCCAAAATATAATAATCTGATGCTTTTGAAAAATCTTCATGATTAACAAATAGAAAGTTACTAAATGTATCTGAAGTGATTTTCAGATATTAAAACACTATGGGTTTAAAGAAACTCTGAAAGCTAATAGATGACAACAGTTTCAAGTAGAAGGGATGATATTGGGTATCTTAAAATAAAAGTTGGTTTAGCAACTGGCGTCAAATGCAACATGTGATTTTAACTTTTCAAGTGAACCGAGAAAATCTCATTTACATGATAGATTTTTATATATTATTTTGGCCAATAATTCAGGCTTGCTTGATTTATATTATTTTATAAGTTTCAAGTTCCCAGAATATGAAACAATATGTTAACTACTTTCAATATGTTTAAAAGCCAGAAATAAAAAGCAGCTTTTAATGATTAGAAAACACAGTCCAAACAGAGTATTAAGTTGTATCTGACACTTGTATAGTAGTTCAAAAGTTTCTTCCTGTATTTTATTCTTGGTTGAAATTATTTCCTAAACCCCAAGTGGACTGGAACTAAAGAATTAACTTCTTGACACATTGTACTTTATTCTGGGAAACCCTGTCATTTCATAAATCTATCTTGAATGACTTATGACAATGCTTAGAAATATGAAGAACTATTCTTTAAACTTGACAACTTCTATTAATTTTGGAAATAGAATGCAGCTACGCTTTTATTGGATCTCTGTAGAAAGACTGATAATTAGAAAATTTGCCTTTTTACTTTCGCACCAATTTGTACTTCTTATATCAATTTCTTCAGGATTCTCTCTCTCCTCCCCCATTCCCCTCTCCTTCTCTCCCGCTCTTCCTCTCTCTCTCTCTCTCTCTCTCACACACACACACACACACACTCACTCAAATCATACAAAGACCACATTTTATCCATGTTTTCCTTAGAAACTCATAGCATAATGTAGTCTGTGGAGTGGAAATCATAGAAAGGAGAGATAAAGCAACTTATAAAAAAGGCGGATAAATATGTCCCAAGATGTGAAGGTTAGAGAAAGTCGAGAGAATAGGGTACTTCTAAGGATTTCAAAAGAAAATGAAAAATCAGTGCCACTTCTAGAATACTAATAGACCCAGAAGTTAACAGTTGACCCACACATAAGTTGGAACTTGCAGATCTTCTGAGTAGACAGCCTTCTTTGGAAATCTTTGTAAACCTCCAGTAGGAGGTTTATCCAAATGAATACTCATAGGAGCTGCATTAGAATGAAAGAATCTGTGACTCTGTGCAATTCACAGTTGGAACACTTCTGCGTAAGTACTTTTGGGATTCCAGAACCAAAGGAAAATTTAGAAAAGGTCTAGAGTTGGGAATATTACTGAAAGCAGACAATCATTTTCTTGCCAATGAAAGATGATATTCTCTAGGTTTCACTTACAAATCTTCAGTGTCATTGATGTTTCAAGACAAGCTCTATACTCCAACTTCTGTATTGATTGGTTTGTACAAAATCTAAGCAAATGCCACTTTAACACTAAAAAAGTCCCCAGTTTCCCCGTGGTTTTGGCTTTTCCCTGCTCTACAAGCATTCTTCATGTGAGAAGCGAAAGTGCATCCTAGGACATAGTTACATATGAATGCTGAAGTATTTGTTTGTTTGTTTGGAAAACTGATGAGGAACCTGACAAAGGAAGATGGTCTAAATGGGGATAAATATCGTGCTTCCTATATCCATCTGTCTTTTTTTTTTAAATTGGAAGCATTTCCCAGGCTTAAAAATAAAAAAGAACATCTATTTTGGAGATGGGCAACACATTTTTTCCTAGCAGCAACTCAAATCATGATGAGTAATTTGGAAAAGAACTGTCAAATCTACCAGCTGCCTTGCTCTTGAATCTGAGCCCTGCTTAGCTTTGTGTCTTATATACCATATGCTAGATGCTGATTGCCTCAAGTATGGAAACGAAAAACTGAGTATATCAGGTGAAACTTGTCTAAAACACCAAAAACACAAACTGACAATATGCAGCTTTATGTAAATTTATAACTATTAAAAATTTGATGATTCAAAACTGTTTCCTTTGGATAAAACATTTGCAATTCACTACGCGTACATTTATAACTATAAAAATTAATATAGTTTGCCATATTCTCTATATTTTTATTAGTTTAAGGAAGTAATTATTAAAGATATATGTAGATATAGGGAATGTTTTTAGTGGGGCTTTTATCAATTGCCTAAATACAATGATTAAAATGTATCCACATTTTAGAAAGTTTTATCATTCGAAATATTGCCAATAACATGATCTCAATCATTTTAGTGTACAGTCTAACAATAGTAGCCATAAAGTGTAGCTGGTTCAAAAATTCATTCAGGGCATGTTCCAAATCAGATGTTACTTTAAAAAAAAATACTGTGACTGATATCTGCAATGCACTCTCCTTATAGGAAATCTGGAACAGTTAGTATATAGTAGATACTTAATATTGGAACTATTCCAATTATTAATATTAATATTTAATCACAAAACATTTGGACATTATGTAACAACTCTGATATATTTGCATCCATTTTCTTAAAAAATCCTCCTGAGTGTGTCTTGGAAAGAGACCTGGACATTTTTCCCCAGCAGTAATTCTCTTTGGACAGGCTGTTACCCCATGACCTGAAATGATCATATCCCTCTTGTGAGTGCTTAATGTTTCCTGCACCTGGCACTAATTAGATACTTTATGCAGAGTCCCATTTAATTATTCTTAAGCATCACATTTTTATTACTCCATATGTTTTGATTAAATGATAGATGAAAAAAAATCTATATTCCATGTTGTCTAGTATATGTCTAATAAGTGTGGAGCATTTAAATATCTTACCTCTGAACTGTAACATGAAAAGCAAATAGCAGTTACCTCTTATAGTTGGCTGGATTCAATCAAATTGACTTAGTTCTGGAGCCTAAAGAACTGACAATATTGTTCTTATATTGGAGGTTCTTGGGCCTGTGGAATTGACAGTGTCATCATATTTTGAAGGTTAGACATAGAATTACTGACGAGCTTTCTTTTCCTCGGTATTTCGTGATGTTATTTTACTGTGTCAAGTTGAATGTTGTTGTTGTGAAGTTGAAAGTTATTGTAGTAAAATGTGAGGTTTAAATATTTTTTCTTTGCTAGGATATCTTTTACTACATGAATTCACTTTCTTCGTAATTTTACTGGCTTCTATTTTGGTGCTGATCACCTTGAGCATCCTAGGATACTCCTTAAAATTGCTTTAACTTTATTTACATGAAAATTTTCTTCTGTGTTATCTTTGTGCTTTTTTTGTGCTTTTTCACTGCTGTTCTTTAAATACATAAGCTGTATTGGCTTCATTTTATCTCAGTTCTACATTTACCAGTTTTTACATAATAATTTTAATGGTATCAATTTTTTTATTTGACATCATGATGTCTTAATGCATAGTTAATACCTCCTTAAATTTTTTAATCACAATTGCCATTTTTCTTAATTTCTTGTTTCTAAAAGATCTTTCTATTGTTTTATTGTTCTCTTATGCACTAATTTTTTCCTCCACTTTGTCTTTATCTTTTAACCCTTGTTGAGTTTTAACTGTGTAGTTGTTTTTTTGAAGATGTAGTTGTTCTCATTAGTTTATCTATAGAGTCAGAGTTTACTTAGTATAAAGTATTACTTAAAAACTGGTCAGTAATTCTATGTCTAACCTTCAAAATATGATGACATTGTCAATTCCACAGGCCCAAGAACCTCCAATAAAAGAACAATATCGTCAGTTCTTTAGGCTCCAGAACCAAGTCAATTTGATTGAATCCAGCCAACTATAAGAGGTAACTGCTATTTGCTTTTCATATACTGAGTCACTGTATCGAAAAGAATTGGAAGACACAGAAGAATTTCATGAAACAACATATGAG
>NW_006399831.1:5240828-5249816 GCF_000299155.1 Elephantulus edwardii | reverse complement strand
CGCTATGAGTCGCAGGCGACTCAATGGCACATAACAACAACAACAACTATGTTGCTTGATCCAATCCATTCTTATAGTATCTACTATATTTTGTCTCAATACAAGCAGAGAATTTCCTTTTTAGCTCAACCTTTACCAAATACTCTTTCACCCAGATTTGACCACTCCTCAAAGTCTGAGAGGAAGTTTCACTGTCTTTGCCTCTAAGGAGTGTTGTGACTACACTTCTTCTAAAACATGTTGTTGCTCTTGTTGTTGTCAAGTGCCATTGAGTCACCTACAAACCATAGTGTCCCTACAACCAACATATGAGAACCTTATCCTATTCTGTGCCGTCCTTATGAGTTCTGCCTTTTTAAGCCCATTGTTTCAGTCACTGTGTCAATGAATTTTGTTGAGAAACTTCCTCTTTTTTGTTGGCTGTCCACTTTTCCCAGCATGATGTCCTTTTATAAGGACTGGCCCCTCTTGACAACATGCCCAAAATATGTATCATTTACTTCTGAAATAACAGAATATCAAAAACCAAAACAGATAGAACCTAATAAATATAATTTCAGTTAGATTATGGACAACTATTATTCACTATTTCTATGTTTATATGTGCAGTTCTTAATAGTTAATATTAATAGGCTTTTTATTTTCCTTTTGATTACTTGATTAAGTTCTTTTTTGTAATTAATTAAATAAGTAATTACCATGCAAAATTAATGTGTTTGTGTAGATCTGAATTTAATCCTTACCTGTCTGTTAATGGTTTAGTTACTTGCTATTAAAGACATGTAAGAAGTCCTGAAACATTCAATTGATTTAGTTGGATTTCTTATTGTAAACATTTTCTAAAACAATGAAAACTAAAATGTAGTACTCTTAGTATCCTACTTCTCCTAGTGTTAAAGCACAAGTCTATTTAAGATGTAAGATTTTTTTACTGCCATGTGACACCACTTTCTCTTTCATTTTTTTCTGCTATTTTTCACAGTCTTAACCAACTTCTGTTGTTGTTGTTTTTAGGTGCTATTCAGTCAAGTGCAGCTCATTGTGACCTTGTGAACAAAATATCTGAACACTGTCCTATCCTACGCCATCCTCATACACTCTGACACACTAAAGCCCATTGTGGCAGTCACCATATTAATCCATTTGGTCAAGGGTCTTCCAAGTATCATGTTCCTCTCCAAGGAAAAGCCCCTCCTACCAACATGCCTGAAGTACATGAGGCAAAACCTCATCATCCTTGACTCCAAAGTGCACTCTGGATGCACCCTCTCCAAGACATATTTATTTATTCAACACCACATTGCAAAGGCATCAATTCTTCATCTGTCCTCCTTATTCATTGTCTAGCTCTCAGATGCATAGCAAATGACTGGAAAAACCAAGGCCTCAGAAACATCTTAGTCCTCGAACTGACATCATTCTCAGTAATTTGGAGAGGTCACTAACTGCAGACTTTCCCAGTGCAGTGTGTCTCCTTATTTCCTGAGTGCTGGTATCAAGGGTGTTAATTATGGATCCAAATAAGAGGAAGTAACTGATAATTTTCATCTCTTCTCCATCCATCATGATGTTACCTATTGGCCCAATGGTAAGAATCTTTGTTTTCCTGCCAATATGGAATCCATGTTGAAGGCCGCATTCCTTGATCTTCTGCAACAAGTTCTTCAAGTCCTTACTTTCAGCTAGGAAGGTTGTATCATCTGCATAACCCAGGTTATTGATAAATTTCCCTCCAATCCTGAAGGCATATCCCTCTTTGTAGAGTTCAGCCTATAGAATACTTTGCTCAGCATATAAATTGAATAGGTATGGAGAGAGAGAATACAACCCTGACACACTCCTTTCTTAATATTAAACTACACAGTGTTAATAGCAGTTTAAATGAAACTACTAGTACTGAGTAGTAAAGATGATTTGTAGGTGGGTTGGTTTTCTATTCTGCATAAAATATTGAAGATAGTGTGTAAATGATCTTTACTGTTTAGTAGTGCTGTATCAGAAATACCACAAGTTGATGACTTTAACAAAAAGGAATTTATTGTCTCATTTTTAGAAGGCCAGAAGTCCAAATTTAGGGAGCCCTACACACTACAGATCTGAACCTGGCCCTGTCCTGCATCATGCTTCTAATCTCATATGTTCAAGCCTGTTGTTACTGTCTCTGTGTTAATCCATCTTGTTGAGGGGCTTCCTCTCTTTTTCTTACCATCCACTTTTCCCAGCTTGTCATCTTTTTACAAAGCCTAGCTTCTCCTGGTTATACGTCTGAGGTTTATGAGAGGAAGTATCATCACTCCTGCCTCTAAAACCGCTTTGGCTGCACATCCTCACCTTTAAAGGCACTTGTGTGTCTTTAAGTGCATGCATAAAATTCCTTTGCCATCCATCCTACTTTTACTGTGAGAGTAACTCCAGAAGACAACAATCTTGTGAGCCATCTTGGAAGCCTGCTTGCCCCACAGGCTTGTTTACTGTTTGGGTTTTTTGGTTTTGTTTTTTTTCTTCTTTTCCCATCTTTATCTTTTTCTGGTTTTTGAGTTGTAGTTGATATTTTTCAAAGCCATATTCCATATTGCCCAAGGTCCATCCCTGACTTTAGTCTTCTCAAATGAATAGACTGTCAATTATAACAGATAGTTTTTATTAAATCAGTATTGGTTCTTGATAAGTGATTCAGCTACTTAAGAGTTTTTCTCACATAGCTTCATTTTCTCCCAGGTAACCATGTTTGGAAGGTATAGTTCAATACTTTTGGCTTTGGCCTATCTTAGTGTTTTTTTTTAACATTATCTACGTCCTTTGATATATTTCATAAAATGAAGCAGTGAGAATTTACTTTGTTTTCTTGAACTAAATCTCAAAATAATGAAATACTTGTTACTTTTAGAATGTATCCACATATGAATAAAATGACAAATTGTTTAATATAGCACCAAAATACTAAGTATCATGCTAATATTACATACAAGAGTGAAGTAAATATGTTGTTCTTTCTGTTGTTGTTGACTGCCTTCGAGTCAAGCATGACTCATAGCAACCCTATGAACAAAAAGGCTTGAAGTCCCTCTACAACTATTGACATTTATCAAACTTCACAGGGTTTCCAGAGGCATGTTATTTAGGAAGTGGATGCCACTCCTGCTTCTAATAGAACCCAAATAAGTTGAAATTATGAGATGAGTATTAAGAGATGTTATAGGCTGTTACTAGGAAAAAAAATCATAATTTTATTAACAAAATATGATACAGTAAAAGATGACTCTAAGAAAAATGGGAATCCCAGAACATTTGATTGTGCTAATGCGAAACCTATACTTGGACCAAGAGGCAGTCTTGAGAACAGAGCAGGGAGACACTGGATGGTTCAAAATCAAGAAAGGGGTCTGTCAGGGATGTATGTTGTCTCAATACCTTTTCAATCTGTATGCAGAACAGATCATCCTAGACGCTGGGCTGTACAAGGAGGAATGTGGTATCAGGATTGATGGCAGAATCGTCAACAACCTGCATTATGCAGGTGACACAACCATGCTTGCTGAAACGGAGGATGACCCGAAGCTCTTGCTGCAGAAGGTCAAGCAAGGACTGCAGTCTTCAATATGGATTGAAGCTCAACATCAAGAAAACAAAGATTCTCATCACTGGGCCAATTGGCATTATCAGTATGGATGGTGAAGAGATTGAGATAGTTAACAGTTTTCGTTTACTTGGTTTCACAGTTAACACTCTTGGTAACAGTATCCAGGAAATCAGGAGATTAATTACGTTGGGAAAGTCAGCTATGAGGGACCTCTCAAGAGTACTGAAGAGCAGCAACGTCAGACTGGAGACACGCCTGACCCAGACTATAGTCTTAGCAGTCATGTACTTTGTTTGCATCGGAGAGTTGAACAGTGAATAGGGATGATAGAGAATTGATGCCTTTGAGTTCTGGTGCTGGAGAAGAGTGTTAAATATACTGTGGACTGCTAGGAGAACAAACAGGTTTGTCCTGGAGAGGGTGGGTGAAGCTGGAATGACCCTTGAAGTCAAGGATTCTGAAGCTTTGTCTGACATACTTTGGGCATGTTTCAAGGAGGGATTGGTCCTTGCAGAGGGACATCATGTTTGGCAGAGATTGGAGGGACAGCGCAGGAGAGGAAGACCTTCGATGAGATGGATCGATTCTGTGAGTGGAGTGGTGGGAATGAGTGTGTTTGAGATGGCAAGGTTGGCACAGGATAGAATGGCATTTAGGGCTGTTGTACATAGGGTCACTGTGAGTCGCAAGCGACTCGGCACATAACAACAATAATGTGTAGACAAAAAAAAATTATGTTATATTATCTTTATATTGTGCTCAGGCTGTTCGTTCATAGGGTCGCTATGAGTCGTCTATGACTCGACGGCATTAAACAACAACAAGAACATCTTTATATTGTATATTCAATATGGATTCCATGTAAATATTTACAATTATTAAGCTACTTATTTAAACATATATGTCACAAAGAATTATTGATAATTAGTTTCATAAAAGATATATACATTACCAAATTAAATTTATTTTAAAAGTCTTTTTAATGCCTTTTTAAATCTCTCTTTTGGCCAGTAATTTTCTCTAGGTCTATTAAAAATACTCTGTTGAGTCTGCCTTATGAAAATATTAGCTCTTTGGCAGCCAGTACATTGTCATATTTCTCTTTCTGCTACAGTCTTGATCTAGCATAACACTTACATGTGATAGGAGCACACCAAATGTTGGTACACTTAATTGATACACACATTTTCATACATAGGTAACACTTGCCTCAAAAATGTTTATGCAAGCAGCTTTAAATACTGCTATAAAAAGATTAAGCAACATTTATGGTTACAGGCCAATCGCATATTCACCATTCTGCTAGTAGGAGATAAAATACAACAAAAAGAAGGCACTAATGAGTTAGGATGGTGCCTTACTAAGCGTGTAATTAATGTTATTAAGAAACATTGCAGTTGCATATTAAAATTCCGTTAACTAAGCAGCCCTTCAGCATCAGTACATTTGTTCTTTGCTTGCAAGTTTTTGTGGAGTTTTTTATCCTCCTCTTTTCTGATTGGCATCTTCATGCAATCTTTTTTCTAAAAAATGAGATAATGGGATGTGATCAGCCCTCATGGATTTGCTGAAGTGCTGACATGACAGTTCTGGCAAGTTGACAAGTTAAGTGAGTGAAAATGGATGTCTTGTCTCACCATTTACTTGAAGAACCATTTTTAAGCTCTAGTATTCCCCTTCTCACCCTTACCCACACCACCCTATCAACTCAAGATATGAGAAGTCTAGTTTCTCGAATTTAGAACCTACAGAGGGTTTGGGTTAGCGCTTTTTGAACTATTCCCTTGCTGGTAAAAATGAGAATGTCACTCTAAGAATATTGTGAATATCATTTAATCTAATAGCTAAATAATTTTAGTATAGTTAATGAATTCACAATTAACAGCCTCCCAATGAAGACACATGCGTATTATCATATTTGTAATATATTTAGAGAGAAAAAGTAACATAGAGAAAAGAATGTCATAGGAAAATTTTAATAAGAAATTTAACGTTTGTTTAAAATAAAAGTTTATTTATTTTGTAAATTTAGGCATCTTTCATTTTTTTAATGTTTTATTACTCAAAAGTTTTGTGACATGTGCAAGTTGAATTTCAACAAAAAGTTTTGTGACATATGCAAGTTGAATATACCTGGATAATTTGCTTGGCAGCAACTATCAGGAGATCAGAGATATTGCACTGGGAAAAGTCTTCAGTTGGGGATCTCTCCAATTATTGAGGGGAATTATACATCACTCTATGTGCCTGATTCAGGCCATGTTCTTTCTAGCCATTTGCACCTGAGAGATGGACAATGAATACGTATTACAGGAAAAGAATTGATGCTTTTGAATTGTAGTGTTAAAGTACTGAATATCCCATCATATACCTAAAGAACAAAGAGAAATATCTTCAGGAAGATGCAGCCAAAGTCTTCATTGGAGACAAAATGGTAAAGCTTCATCTTACATACTTTGGGTATATTGCAAAGAGAGGCTACGCCTTAGAGAGGGACATCATGCTTGGAAAGGCAGAGGGTTGGCAAAAAGAAAGATCTCATGCAGGTGGATTGACACAGTGACTGCAGTAATGGGCTCAAGTGTGCAGCAGAGTGTGAGAATGGCACAGGTAAGACAGGGCACGATTCAGATCTGTTGTTCATATGGTTACTATAAGTTCTGCCAATCTTGATGGCACATCACCATCACCACAACAACAGCATCATAATTTGTTGTTGTTGTTGTTGAGTTGCTTGCGACTCATAGTGACTGTACGTACCCAAGCTCTGAACCCTGCTTTATCCTGTGCTAACTTCATCAACTCCAACACACCCACTTCCATTACCCCAGTAACTGAGTCAATCCATCTCATCCAGGGTCTTCCTTCCTTAAGCTATTCCTCCACCCTCCCAAGCATAGTGTCCCTCTACAGGGACTGATCTCTCCTTACAACATGCCCAAAAAATGTCAGATAGCACTTCAGAATCTTTGCCTCCAAAGGAGCAGCCTAGTATTACCTTCTCCAGAATAAACATGTTTCTTCTCCTAGCATAGTCCATGGTGTATTCAATACTCTTCACCAGCTCCACAATTCAAAGGCATGAATTCTCCTTCTATAATCCCTAGTTATTGTTCTGATATATACATAGTAATTAATCAGGAAAACCATGGCCTGAATCAGGCACACCTTAGTTTCTAGACTGACATATCTTCAGTACTTTGGAGAGATTCCTGACAGCACACTTTCCCAATATAATTTGTCTTTTGATTTGATTTTCTGGGTGCTGGGACCAAGAGTGTTGATTGAGGAGCCAAATAAACTGAAGGTGTTAACAATCTCAGTCTCTTCACCATCTATCATGATGCTGCCAATGGCCCACTCATGTGAATCTTTGTTTTCTTCATGTTGAGTTTCAATCCATATTGAAGGCTGCAGTTCTTGCCCTTCTGCAGCAAATGCCTCAGGTACTCTTCAGTTTAAGCAAGCAAGGTTGTGTCATCTGCATTACAAGGCTGTTAATGAGTCTTCCTCCAATCCTTATGCCATATTCCTCCTCATAAAGCCCAGCCTCCTGGATGATATGTTGTGCCTATAGATTGCAAGGTATTGAATCCCTGGCATACTCCTTTCCTGATTTGAACCATGCAATGTTTTCTTGCTCTATTCTGATGACTTCCTCCTTGTACAAGTATAGGTTTTGCATAAGCACGATCAACTGTTCTGGGATTCCCATTCTTCTCAGAGTTAGGCACAGTTTATTGTGATGCATACAGTCAAATGCCTTTGCATCATCAACGAAACACAGATAGACATTCCTCTGGTACTCTCTGCTTTCAGCCAAAATCCATCTAACATAACCTATAATAATCCTAGTACCATGGCCTCTTCTAAACTCAGCCTACACATCTGGCACCTCTCTGTTGATGTGCTGTTTCAGTCGTTTTTGGATAATTTTCAGCAGGATCATGCTTGTTTGTGAGATATATATTTATATTTATAATTTCCACACTCTCGGGTCACCTTTTTTGGAATGAGAACAAATAATGAATCTCTTCTAGTCAGTTGGCCAAGTGTTTGTCCTTCAAAGTTCTTAACATAACTGGTGAGCATGTACAAGGCAACATTTCTTTGTTGAAATATATCAGTTGGTATGTCATCAATTTCTGTGGCCTTCTTCAGAGCTAATTCCATCAGAGTAGCTTGAACTTCCTCTTTTATCATCATAGGCTCTTGATCATTAATTGTTTGATGAAATTTTCCTATGCCAGGCAATTAGTTTTGGTATAGTGACTCTTTATACTCCTTCCATCTTCTTTTAATGCTTCCTGGATCATTTCATATTCTACCCCCAAAATCTTTAAATATTGCAATTTGAGACTGGAATTTATTTGTCAGTTTCTTCAGTTTAGGAATGCCAAGCGAGTTCAGCCCTTTTGATTTTTTGAGTCCAGCTCTTTGCACATTTAATTAGAATACTTTGCTTTGTCTTCCCACACTGCCCTTTGAAATCTTTTGTTCAGCTTCTTAACTTTTTTGTTTCTTCCCTTTGCTTTGCCTTCTCAGCATTCTACATACTCACTATTGAAATAGAATATATTTTCATATTCTAATATGATAAAACTTAAGATGTTGGAGAGATCATTCAAGCCTAAAAAAATTTAGGGATTTATTTAGCATTAAAAACTATATTTGAGTAAAGTAACTGGCTCACACAAGTAAAAACTAGTGCATATAAAGAAAAAAATCCAAGTAGGAATCGATACAGGGATTAAAGAAGAAACTGTAGCAAAAGCTTTGACTTGTTAAGTGTTGATTGAAGTCAGTGTAGGGAAAAGTTAAATGAAGCTAGGAATTAATGATAACTGGGTATGTATTTATTAGTAGTAGTGGTGGATTATTGGTAACAGAATTTAATTGAAGAGATTTTCATGGGCACAGAGATTTAAAGTCATAACACAAAATGCTTATTATGTACATTTTTTTCTGAGTAGGTTACAAAGATGTAGAAACTTTCTAGTGAATGTCAATTAATGGAACTTGTAATATGCCTCGGTGCCATGAATCCTTTGTTATGTATGTTCTTTCCACATTCTGGCGTGACAACGTGTATTTTCCTAATTATCCTTAGTAGTTTGGAGTAATAGTTTGATGACTGATGGGCAAAGTGGTTGGATTCTGAAAGGTGGGCTCTCTTATTTTGGTTGAGGGTCAAGTGTGGACTAGTTGGTTGTTTTTTATTTAAGCCTCTTTTTTAGAGTCAACAGAATCTCGTGGAGGGCCTTTGTATTTAAAATTCAGTTGGGTTAGGGTTAAGGTTATTCTATTTTTGAAGAATATTCTTCTACATAGTAGAGCACTGGTCTGTCAGTTTTCTGTACTGAGGTAACCTGGGGTTGCTGTGATGCTGAACCCTGTGCCACTGGTGT
>NW_006399831.1:5233423-5240422 GCF_000299155.1 Elephantulus edwardii | reverse complement strand
ATAAACCAAAAGTTTAGACACTAAATGTATGATTTGCTTTTTCTTAATCTGACATAAGGTAGGTAACTGTTATATGCCATCAAGTCACCTGCAACTCATAATGACCCTACGTACATTAGCTCTGAAAGCTGCCCTATCCTGAGTCAATCTCATCATCTCAAGCAGACCTAATCCCGTTTCTTCAGTCACTGAATCCATCTCATCCTGGGTCTTCCATTCCTGTGCTGTCCTTCCACCCTTCCAAACATGCTGTCCTTCCACCCTTCCAAACATGATGTCCTTCTCAAAGGACTGGTTAGTTTAGTCAATTTTCTTTGACCAGAGATTAAGTATAAAATTCCCTTTTATAGGTATCTCATTTTAATGGGGGATTTCATTGATTGATTACTCTCCAGTCAGTTTCAGGATTAAATTTTTCTGCAAACTTGACTTAAATCTCCACTTGCTTATACTACTCACTAGTGACTTTTTGAGTGTTTAACATCTCAGACTTAATGTCTTAATTGTGAGGCTTCAGTGGTATATTATTTGTGAAGCAGTTCCAGTTGTCTTCACCATACTATTTCAATCCCTTAGATAATGTTAGGGAGAAACGTATGTTCTTACAAATGGGAACACGAAATTCACATCTTTCAATTTGTTAAGAATATGTCTAGTTTCATTGTCCATTAGGCATCAAGTTTATTCTCTGAATCAGGTTTATGTTGAAGTGCAATTTAATCACTATTCAGTGACAAAGTCACTTTAGGCAAGGTATTTTGGTTATGGTATATACACCTGGGTGGGGGGAATGTTCTACCTTCATGCATATGGCCCATTTGAAGGTGCTTGTTCTTATTTTATTGCTGTTATGTGCTGTCAAGTCACCTGCGACTCATAGCGACCTGTTCTATCCTGCTCTAAACCCTGTTCTATCCCTTGCCAATCCTATTGTCTGCAACACACCTATCCCCATTACCCCAGTGTCTGAATCAATCCATCTCATTAAGGGTCTTCCTCTCCTGCACTGTCACTCCACCCTCCCAAGCGTGACATCCCTTTCCAAAGAATGATCCTGACTTGCAGCATGTCCAGAGTATGTCAGGTGAATCCTTGCCTCCAAGCCTGGCTTCACCCTCTCCAGGACAGTCTTGTTTGTTCTCCTTGAAGTCCATGGTATATTTAATACTCTTCTCCAGCACCACAGCTCAAAGGAATCAACTCTCCTTCTGTCATCCCTACTCATTGTCCAGCTTTCTAATGCATAGCAAGTAAGTGCAAAGACCATGGCCAGTATCAGGCACACCGTATTCTTCAGACTGACATCATTGCTCTTCATTACTTTGAAGAGGTCACTGACAGCAGACTTTCCCGATACAATTTGTCTTTTATTTTCCTGGCTGTTAGTACCAGGAGTGTTGATTGTAGAGCCAAGCAAACTGAAGCTGTCAACAATCTCAATCTCCTCATCATCTATCATGATGGCTGCCAGTCTGCCCAGTGGTGAGAATCTTTGTTTTATTGAAGTGGAACTTCAATCCATATTGAAAGTTACCATTCTTGAACTTCTGCAGCAAGTGCTTCAGGTCCTCCCCAGTTCCAGCAAGCAGGGTTGTGTCATCCGCATAATGCAGATTGTTGATGAGTCTACCTCCAATCTTGATGCCATATTTTTTCCTCATAGAGCCCAGCCTCCGAGATAATCTGTTCTGCGTATATATTGAAAAGATATGGAGATAGGACGCATCCTTGGCATACACCATTCCCAATTTTAAACCATGTAGTGTTTCCTTGCTCTGTTCTGACAACTGCCTCCTGGTCCAAATACAGGTTCGCATAAGCACAATCAAGTGCTCTGGGATTCCCATTCTTCTCAGAATCAGTCTTAGTTTGTTGTGATCTACACAGTCAAATGCATTTGCCTAGTCAAGGAAACACAGGTAGACCTTCCTCTGGTACTCTCTGCTTTCAACCAAGTTCCATATGTTGTTGTTTTGGGTGCTGTATTTATAATTCATACTAGTAAGTTTAATAGCAGACTATTTATAAGTTGTCTCAGGTCAGTGTATTACCAAATGCTTAACCTGATGTAAAAATCCATAATTTCCAAAATTAATGACTCCATCTTTGACTCAGTTCCCCAATTCTCTCTGGTCCTTGGGTTCATTGATTTGTTAGAAGGTCTTTCACAGATTCAAACTCATGTGACTGGAGATATGCTGGCTGGTTTTGGAGAAACTGGTGAAAGGTGGGCCAGAATCTTGTAAACTGTCAGTCATGGTGCAACTAGATGGCTACTCTATGTGATGCAGTCTGGTAGTGAGGAAACTGGTGAGCTAGGATCCTTTAGTCTGTCAGTTGTAATGTAGCTGGATGATGACATGCTTCAATAAGGGGAATTGTCCCCTTCAATAATATCCACAGTAGCAAATAGATATCTCTTTGGTCAGACCTGACACCACTCCTGTTTCCACACCTCTGTCTACCAGTCATTCATTTCTGGTATTGAGTGTTGACTCACAGACTTTACACAGTGGTTCTGTGGTTTATTCGAGAAATAAATTGGAGAACAAGAGAAGCAAATAATAAAACCCAAGGCAAGTCCAGGTTTAGTCCAGAAGTCCCAAGCCAAATTAACAACAAAACACAGCACCTCATTTAGTGAAAGTCCTGGCTCACCAGGTAGGGGGTGGGAGGATGCTAGGGAGGAAAATGTGCAATGATGAACGAAATCCAAATTTTCTATAAACTTTTGTTAAAATATCAAAAAAATTAAAAAGATAAGAAAAAAAAAGTCCTGGTTCAATTCAATAGTTGTTGTTGTTGTTGTTGTTGTTGTTGTTGTTGTTATGTGCCATCGAGTCGCTTGCAACTCAGAGCGACCCCATGTACAACAGCCCTAAACTCTTCTCTGTCCTGTGCCAATCACACTGTCTCTGACACTCTCATCCCGATTATCCTAGTCACTGAATCAATCCACCTCATAGAGGGCCTTCCTCTCCTGCACTATCCCTCCACCCTCACAAGCATGATGTTCCTCTCCAAGGACCGGTCTCTCCTCACAACATGTCCAAAGTATGTTAGACGGAGCCTCAGAATCCTTGCCTCCAAGGAGCCACCCGGTTTAACCCTTTCCAGGACAAATCTGTTTGTTTTCCTAGCAGTCCATGGTATTCTCAATACTCTTCTCCAGCACCACAGCTCAAAGGCATCAATTCTCCTTTTATCCTCCTTGGTCATTGTCCAACTCTCTGATGCATAACAAGTGATTGTGAAGACCATGGCCTGTATCAAATGCACCTTAGTCTCCAGAGAGACACCATTGCTTTTCAGTACTTTGGAGAGGTCCCTAACAGCAGACTTTTCCATGGCAATGAGCCTTTTAATTTCCTGGTTGCTGGTGCCAAGAGTGTTGACTGTGGAGCCAAGCAAGCTAAAGTTGTGTACAATCTCAACCTCTTCACCATCCATCCTGACGCTGCCAATTGGCCCAGTGGTGAGAATCTTTGTCTTCTTAACATTGAGCCTCAATCCATATTGGAGGCTGCAGGTGCTTCAGGTCCTCTCCAGTTTCAGCAAGCAGGGTTGTGTCATCTGCATAATGCATGGGTCACCTTTCTTTGGGATAGGAACAAATATAGATCTCTTCCAGTCAGTTGGCCAACTGGTTGTTCTCCAGATTTCTTGGCACAACTTGGTGAGCAGGTCCAGGGCAGCATCTGTTAGCTGAAATATGTCAATTGGCATACCATCTATTCCTCGGCCCTTATTTTTTGCCATTTCCTTCAAAGCAGCCTCAACTTCTTCTTTCATCACCATAGGCTCTTGATCATATGTTGTTTCATGAAATTCTGTGTCTGCCAATTCCTTTCAATACAGTGACTCAGTATATTCTTTCCATCTTCTTTTAATACTTTCTGGATCATTTAACATTCTGCCAAAGACATCCTTGATTATAGCAACTCGAGGTTTGAATTTGTTCTTCAGTTCCTTGAGCTTAAGAAATGCTGAGCGAGTTGGGCCCTTTTGATTTTCTGACTCCAACACTTTGCACATTTCATTGTCCCACAAGTTTTGCCCCAGAGCAAGTTATAAGTTATCTAGTCATCCAGCAAGCAAAACCTTTAACTGTGGATAACACTAGCAAGAAGCCTCAGGTTTATCCTTTGCACAGTCTCTGTATAGCAATTCCACAATCAGTCCACAATTTCTTCACCATCGTCATTGTCAAGGTCTTGCTCTGAGCAGGGTTTTGCTCTCACCAGAATCTTGCTCCAGTCTTCCTCAAGTCTTGCTGCTCTGTGTGGGAAGCACTCTCTGTCCTAATTACATAGTTATTGTTGATTTTTAAGACCATTTATCTGTAGTTAAAGTAGTTGGAGATCAGAAGGGACTGATATAACAACACCCAAGCAAAAAAATAGTAAAATTGGTACTTTACGTATTATGATGAGTTAGTATAAAAGATTAAACACAAAGAAGGCAATAATAAACACAGAAAAATAAAACTAATGCAACCTCTACTTCCCAGCAAACTATGAGAAATGTAGCTATTCTACATTAAATGGTATTTATAGAGTCAATTTTCTAAGGGGAAAACAGTATGTCTAAACAAGGAATAGCACTCTCAGAACGCAAAGTCACTGAATAAAATAACCAAAGTAATAAAAAAGAAATTCCAATAATATCCACAGCTAAATATCTTTCTGACAGTTCAAGCCAGTAGAACAGGGCTACCTAAAAGCAATAAAATGGAATAAAAGGATTGCTGACCCTAAAGTTTCCATGTAAGAACCAAGAAACCAAGTTATAATTTTTCAGTAGTCTTCCTGTGCAAGTTGTAAGTACTGGCATAATCTCAGGTCATTGAAAAAAAATCAAATTTTTACTGCTTCTTGTACATGGATCATTTAAATCTTAGTTTGAGTCACTCAGTAGGCTTCACAGTCTGTGAGTTAGAACTATTTTTATTTAATTAGGGTAGATGAATTTTAGACTTAACTGCAATTTCATAGCAAAAGACATTGCAAGAAAGACTAAATAAATATTCTACTACTGAGGTTCAGGGTAATCTTTGAATTTATTTCAAACACATAGTATCTAGGTGTCAAAAGAGAAATAACAGATTTGTGTTTAGTGTACTCTACTTGAAAACTTCTTAAGGAACTGTAGCTTGCTCTTTATCATAGCAAACCAGGGACGGGCAAGTCTTCAGTAAGTTGACTTGAATCAAATTTGAATCAGCAACACATACATAACATTCATTGTTGACCCTTTACAATTTTAGTGAGGTTAATTTATCAAGGCTAAAAGGAGTGGCTCTTAAATTCATTAACACTAATGGGAAGGCCTGCAAGCCCGTCCATCCAAAGAATAATGCCAGCTTTACCAATTGAGTTTTTAATGATGCAATTAGTTCTTTATACAAGTCCAAAAATTTCAGAAAGATAAGGACAGAAGAGCCTATGAAAACTGGGAAAATACACTGTAAGTGGCTAGGGTTACTTGTAAAGGGAAGTGGGTTCCTTAGTTACTGCAGAGCCTGGCTTTATCTTCCCACATTGGAACAGTTTTATTATTTTTTTTTAAATGCATTATCCAAGAAAGCAGCTATAATCGTAAGGCAGAGAAAAATCCTGAACCCAAAGTGAATGCTTACAAATCATAATTAAAACATAGTTATAATCTTTGGAAAGTATCCACTTAGTGGATAAAAATCCTTCTGTGTTTGAACATTGGGTAGGTTGTCAAGGAGCATCTTCTGGGTGAAGGCTCATAAGTATTCATAGGATTGATTTCAGAGAAGACAAAACATTTTTTTGGCTACTTTATCTGCACCTCCAAAGAAGTCTCTAAAATACTCTTCTAAGTAATTTTTCTTTTAATAATTCTTTCATATAGAAAGTTGTTCATGTAAAACCTTGATGACAGTAAATTGTTGTTAGGTACTGTTGAGTCAAGTACAACTAACAGCAACACATAAACAAAAGATCTGAATCCAGTCCTGTCCTGTGCCATGCTCACACTTTATGACACACAAGAACCCAATACAATAGTCACCTTGTCACTTCACCTGGGTGAGGGTCTTTCTCTCCATTACAAACCCTCCGCACTTTCCAACATCATGTCCTTCTCCAAGGAATAGCATCTCCTAGCAATATGTCTAAAGTGTTTGAGGCAAAGCTTGGTCATTCTTGCCTCCAAAGAGCATTCTGGCTGCACCCTCTCCAAGACATATTTGTTCATTCTCTTGGACGTCCATGGGATGTCCAGTGATCTTCTCCAAAAGCATAGCTCAAAGGCATCAATTCTTCTTCTGTCATCCTTACTGATTGTCCAGCTCCGAGATGCATCGCAAGTGATTGGAAAGACCATGGCCTGAATCAGATGCACCTAATCTTAAAACTAACATCATTACTCCTGAATAATTTGGAGAGGTCCCTAACTGCAGACTTTTCCAGTGCAATATGTTTCTTGACTTCTTGACTTCTAGTAAAAAGGCTGTTCATTGTGGATCTAAGTAAGATGAAGTTGTTGATAGTTTTAATCTTTTCTCCATCTATCATAATGTTGTCTATCAGTCCAGTGGTAATAATCTTTGTGTCTTGACATTGAGATTAAATCCCTACTGAAGGCTGCCTTCTTTGATCTTCTGCAACAAGTGCCTCAAGTCCTTCTCACTTTTAGCAAGCAAGGTTGTGTTATCTGCATAACGCAGGTTATTGATGAGTCTCCCTCTTATCTTGATTCCACATTCTTCTTCAGAGTCCAGCCTGAGCTGTATATGTGTGAAGGAATGGGAAGGATCTTCTGTGAAAATGAATATATTAGAACTTTGTAAATAAATCAGTATAAAATGAATTTTAAAAAAGGTAAAAGTTAAAACAAGTCAAACAAACAAAAACAAAACAAAAGAAGTTTTCAGCTCCTCTAGTATTTTGGTATTAAGAGAGAATACAATCCTGGCACACTCCCTTCTTAATTTTAAACCATGTAGGGTTCCCCTGCTCTGTTCACACA
>NW_006399831.1:5168513-5231198 GCF_000299155.1 Elephantulus edwardii | reverse complement strand
CTCTGTAGATGTTCATTGAAATGAAAAATAAAGAAATTTTTTAAAAAAGAACAAAAGCCTATGATGATTGCCATATCGGACCTTTCTCAATTTGACTGTCCCCATCAATAACATCCACAAAACAAAATTGATTTCCATAAAGTCAGACATGTCCTTCATTCTCCCCCATCTCTTTCTACTAATTCAAACACAACTATCTTACAGGTTTACTGGGTCCATTATCCATTGTGATAGCTCAGAGACCACATAGAATTATAAAATGTAAAAAAAAAAACACAAACCTATAATTAAGGTTAGTAGCAACCCTCAGGCCTATTCTTAATTGTTTTTGGTCAAACATTCTTCTAGTTCATATGAGTCTGGTGTGCCCACTTGCCGTACAGAGGTAACTTGTGATTGCTGTGAAGCTGAACACTGTGATACTGATGTGCCAAATGCAATAATGGTCACCCATGGTGGACAGTATTTGGTGGATCTCCCTGATTTAAAACAAGCTTGGAAGCAGGAGTGGCCATCCACTTCTGTAAATAGCTTGCCTCCAGAAACCCTATGATCCTGGAGAAAGGATGAAACTCACGCAGGTGTCGAGGACTTTCGTTCATAGGGTCACTATGCATTGCCTAGGACTTAAGGGCACTTGACAACAACAATACAATCACTCAGTCAGGACAGCTTCTGAAATGCACTCTGGGTGCCTCAGAATTAAGCCTCAGGGATTTAGGCCAGATTTACAAAGTTCCCAGTCCTGTCAATTATTGCTGTCTTCCCCACTCCACACCAGCTGCTCATCACACTTGGGCAAAATGCTCCTAGTCCGGTTCCACGGGGTAGTAATCCCAAAGTCGGCTTCATCTGAAGTCAGATCTCTGATTCTCTGCTGTGGCTGCTGTTCCCATAGCCCTGGATCTGACTGGTGCAAAAGTCTCTGACCCCAAAGGATTCCTTGAATTCTCTTGCTTCTTTTTTGCTGCTAGTGAAGTTCTCAAACTCTTCTCCTGGATCTTCTCAATTTAATGGTGAGACTAGCCAATCCCTTTGTGGATTGATGACACTAGCCAGTCCTTTGGTAAATAGACTAACCCTGCCTATTTGTATATTCTCATCCATCTACATGGCAAAGTCAGTCAATGGCTAGTGAAGCCATTTTGAAAAATAAACTTTTACCACCACACTAACACACACTTTTCTTAATTTGAAGCAATACAGTATTCCCTTGCTGTTTGGACAGAAGCTTCTTGGGCTAGGTGTAGGTTTAATGTGAGCGTAATTAAGTGCTCTGAGATTCACATTCTTTAATATAACACTTCTCTGTCAGTTTGCTCCACAAGGGTTACTTGTGGGTTGTTGTAATGCTAGAAGCTATGCCATCACTGTGTCAATGGTGGACAAGTTTCAGCAGTGGACATTACTTAATATAACCTCTAGTTGCATATCCTGTATGGAGCTGTGCTGCTAACTCAATGATAGCATCTCTCTTGCAGTTTGTATCCATTAGAAGTTCCTCAGGAAAAAGAAGGGACATCTCCTTCAATGAAATTGACAGCATCCAAAAGTTTTTGCGGGGTCAGCTATGAGATGATTCTGATTTCATGGCGATGAAAAATAATTTTTAAAAGTTAGACCTGCTTAGAAGTCATATCGCTATTGTAGCTTTCTCAGCTAAAATCTGGCTCTCCAGTAAATGTAATGATGGTATATCCTTCCCCCTTGCTAATGAAAACTAGAGAATTCTGATTTTAAACATGACCTCCTCTTGGGGCCTAGTCACAAGAAGCTGTGCTGCAATACTGAAGGTATAGATTTTAAGGCCATCAGCTGCTCCATGGGAGAAAAGAATAGTCAGTCTCCTCCCATGTGATTAAGTGCCTCTGAAAACTTCTGGAGGGTCAGTGATGGGTCAATTCTGAATCTGTGGTACACCTTTAACACAACCCAGTAAAAACAATCAAATCATGAGTTGGAAAGAGTCTTCAACAGGTTTTATCTCAGGATAAATAATTTTTCAAAGTTGTAAAATCAAGAGTCATGAGGGATAGTATAAACACCATCAGGTGCAGGCAATAAAGGCAGCTAGATTTTAAGAGCTGGTAGTGTATAATCAAATACTGATTGAAGCCAAAAGAAGCACTTCATAAGAGGTTAGCATGCTAACTGACATATGTTTGATGAGGGATACATTTCAAATAGAGATCACAGCATTAGGAGTACATACATCTCAGTATTTCTCAAGGACAATATCTTTAGTGATTTCCACCAGCCAGGTTATTGTGACAATTGTCTTAAGGCATAGAAACTACCTCCTAGCTTTTGTTGTTATGTTCCTTCTAGATGGAACTGACTCATAGCTGATAGTGCAGATTTTCAGAGGTTGTAAATTGCACAGGAGGAGATTGCCAGTCTTTCTTATGCAGAGCAGCTAGTGAATTTTAACACCATGAATTTGAGTTGGCAGCCCAACTCCTTACCAGTAGGCCACCAGAGCTCTCTATTTTCTGGCTATTGGATCATATTATTAGTTATGAAGTAGCATGGCCATTGTGTAATGATAAAATCATCTTTCATGATGTGATCAGGACTGTTCTGGTTAAAAGAGGGTTTGAGTGTGATGCAACATCCTTAATTTCATCAAAGTCTTAATCATATATCACATTTTTTATCTTACAAGAGACAATTGAAGATCAGAGATCAGGACACTACTACTCCCAAGAAAGAACAGAGAGTGGAGTTTTCCCTTTAAACCCAGGTTTCCAGTACTAGAGAGCTCCTTGAACCAGAATTCACACAAAAAGAAAGTCTAGCCCTAGTGCTAGCACTCCATCTATCATAAAGTTGACTGTTGGTCCTGCAGTGAGGACCTTTATTTAGAAGGAAGGATAGTGAAGCTTTGTCTTTCATACTTTAGACATGTAGCTAAGTGAAGCTGTTCCTTGGAAAAGGACATGATGCTTGGAAAGGTAAACTGACAGTGAAGGAGAAGATGACCCCCAATGAGATGGACTGACTTGGTGACCTCAGCAATGGGTTCTAGTGTATCATAGATGATGAGGATGTCAGGGGTCAGGTCAACAGGTCATAGGGTCACTATGAATCATACTCGACTCCATGGCAGCTAGCAACAAATGCTGACACTCAGAATTCAGCCTTCTAGTCTCATAAACTGTGAGACAATACATTTCTGTTTGTAGAGCTACCTACTTGTGGTGTTTCTGTTAAAGAGGCACTAGATATCAAAACAGAATTTCCTGCTGTTGAGAGGACAATATAAAGAAAAATCCAATTTATAATTTGGAAATAGCATAAAGATTTATAGGTTTTCATAAATGGGAATCAATTAAATAGCAGTGGGTTTAAGGTTGAGATAATGAAAACGGACTCCTTTAAGTTATAGAAAGTATGGATACCCTCTTCGGAGAACTGAAATGGACGTTTGAAATCTGAATTCATATTTACAAGTCAATGTGATGTCTCCTTAATTTACTAAATAAGACATCATGCTGGGAAAAATGGAGAGTCAGAAAAGCACAGGGAGACCCTCAACCAGATGGATTGACTCAGTGACTGTAACAGTGGCTTCAAGTACATCAGAGATAGTGTGGATGCCACAGAATAGGGCAAGGTTGAGATCTATTATTCACAGGGTTGCTGTAAGTAATTTTTGACCCAATACCATATCATAGTCAACCCAAAAACATATCCAATGACAACAACAACAACAACATATCTACAGTGAGTCTATTGACAAAGTTATATTCTCACGAGGGTAAGGATTTCAGTATATCTTTTTAAGGACATAATTCAATCCAGAAAAGGCACTTATATATTATGTGAAACCTCAAAAATTGATCTTCTCATAAATTCCAGAAACCATGTTTGAAATGTAAAATAATAATTACATTCATGTAGATTTTGGCCCACAGAAGCATTGAAAAGCAACATGTATGTTAAAACTCTCATAGGTAGAGAGCAAAGCACAATCTAAACATTGTGATTCACTGTTGTCATTTTTTTTCTTTTCTCATTGCCTTTGTTCCCCACATGAAATATTTATAAATGAAGTAAACAATTTTATACTCTTCCTTTACCATTTTGATATAAAAAATCAACTCTAAGTTAAATTATTGCTAAAAGCAAAGGTTTAATATTGGAATTGTATCATAATATGAAAATGTTTAGTATTAGATGTTAAAGTCTAACTGGGGAAGAAGCATATATTGCTCATCTTAAAGACCGATAGATTGAACTTTAAAAAGGCTGTTACTTGGAAAAGTAGGGATTCAGTTACTTGATCATTAGCATCGGTGTTGGTGAAGAATGATGAGTATTTTGTAGATTGCCAGAAGAATGAACAAGTCTGTCTTGGAAGAACCAGAAGCCTCTTAGAAGACAAGATGGTAAAAAAAAAAAAAGACAAGATGGTGAGACTTTGTCTTATGTATTTGGAAATAAGAGTAAGAAGAGTCAATTCCTGGATAAGAAAATCATAAAATAGTAAACATTAGTAAAACAGAGGGTCAGTGAAAAGAGGAAAATCCTCAACAAGACAGATTGGCACAGGAGCTAAAATAATAAGCTCAAACCTCTCAAGGATGGTGAGAATGGGGGGCAGTTTTAACTCTCATCATACGTAAGGTTGCTATGAGTGAGAACCAATTCAACAGCACCTAACAACACAACACTCTTGAAAATAGTGATAAATAAATACAATGTGATTAAATGGGCTTTATAGAAATAAAGTACTATTTTAAAACTTTTAGTCCTAAATTAAATTTTTCCTTTTAAATGCATTGTTTCTTCTGCGATCAATTATGAGTTAATAAGTTTCAAGTAAAATATTTCATTACTTTATGCCTTTCTAATATTGTTAACAGAAACTCTTGTGCAATCAAGTGAAATGTTAAATAATAAAAATTAAATAGGATTAAAAGATGCTGAAGAGACAATCATTTATCAATTAGAAAACCAACCTGTGCTTATTATAAGCTGTATAAACATTCATCTTTTACTCCTGTTCTGTAATAGCTATTAATTAAATGACTTTGCCATCTGTTTCTTGTTGGTGGGAGTAATCATATTAAATACTTTTGTACTGCAACTTCTTGAAAATTAGGCAATGCCTATGTTTGTTATTTTTTGGATTGGTAGTTACTCATTTATGTTCTTGGAATTAGTTTGGAGTTAGGACTACTCTCTACAAGAGTCACTTTTGAAGTGTTTTTTCCAACAAATTTCCCTCAAATTCTCTCCACCATAACAGGTGGGAATAGAATATATCCTATCCATCAGGTATGTTGATGGGCTGGGGGAGGACCTTGAACATATTTCTGTAGCGAAAGGAGTTTTGGGAGCTTTTTTGTTGTTATTGTTTTTAGTTTGGGGCATTGGTTTTTGGTTTTTTTAATCCATTAAAATATGAATGACAGCAATGATGGCTTTTTAAAATTTTCTTAACAATAAAGAGCTTTCACTCATTTCTGTTATTTAATTTCATAATCTCAACAAACTCTTGAGCTTGTTATCATCTGTATGTTTTAAAGAGGAAATCTTCAGTAGTTTAAATGAATGATTTATTGAAACAACAGAAGAATGGAGACCAAGTCTGTTCCATTTTCCCTTGATAATCCAGGTTCTTGTTACTGTACATCAACAGTGAACAACAAAGAAGCAAAAGCATTCAATAATGCAGTTCACGAGTTTGTGAATGAACAATTGAGGGGGAGAAGTAGTTAAAGTGAACAAATTTGACCTCAAGTCTTTATTATATAGGTTGGATTTTCTTCCACATAACTCCATAACTGGAAAGAGATACACCAATGTCAAGAGATGATAAACAAAAGACAAGAACATTCCAAGCACAGAAAACAAAGCATGCAGCAGCCTCATTCTCATAATCCAGTAGTAGAGATGTGATAGTTTCATGGAAGAAACTTGAGACCCAACTCTGCCCAGCTGATCGTAGAATGAGGACTTTAAATGGTTTAAAAGAAAAAATCACAAGGTATTTAGTTCTCACTATTTGCCTGGAGCTTTTCTAGGTCAAGTTAGGTCCCAAATATAATGGTAGGTAACAGCTCATACTAAGAGCTTAAGTACTTATTAAACAAGACACGCAGAAAGAAGGAATAGAGAAAGAAACTAAGCAAGTCAAGCAAAGGAGAGTATCTTAAAGTGTAAAGAAAATAAGAAAATGACAAGATTAGAGTGCATTGAGGTTAACCAGTGTTGACAAAATAGATCAACGAATAATAATCAGGATAGACTAGCCACAAGAACAAGCAAATTCTTAAAACAAGTGATTTAAGGTAGACTTGTTTGACTATATAGTGGAGCTACTTAGAGAACAAGTGACTATAAAGATGGTAAAATCTTGGAGCATCATTAAGTATTACAGTGGTAAGCAATAAAAAAAGCATTGTAGGTATTTTATTTAAAAGAAGATAACCTAAATTTATGAAAGATTATGTTTGCAGGTTGTCTGTTGCTGTTGGGTGCTGTCGATTCAAGTATAACTCATAGTGACCCTGTGAATGATAGATCTGAACCTTGTCCTATCCCATACCATCTTTAATAACTATAACTGGAGCCAATTGCAGCAATCACTTTGTCAACCCATTTCCTTGAGGGTCTTCCACTTTTTCAAGTGTGATTTCCCTTTCCAAGGGATTGTTGTTGTTGTGTTGTGTGACATCAAGTCAGACTGACTCATAGTTAACCCTCCAGCTGGTTTCCAGAGGCAGTAAATCTTATGGTAACTATCTCCCACAGAGCAGCTGATGAATTTGAACCATACATGCATTTGGGATTGCAGCACAGCTTCTTATCTCTAGGCCACCCGTCTTAATAGTATGCCCAAATGTGTGAGATGAAGTTTCATTATCCTTGTCTCTAAGAATCTCTCTGGCTGGACTTTCTCCACAACATACCTGGGTGGTTTTTTTCTGTTTGGTTTTTTTTTTGGTTTTTTTGCATGTTGTCTAAGAAAATAAAAATCTTGTGTTTTGTGATAATCGTAAAAAAACAACAAATCACTCAGGGAAAAAAATGCGATGTTATTTTTTTAATTAGATTACACTGTCTAGGAAATCATATCATACAACTTTTGCCTTCCTTGTTAGTCCTAAGGTGCTCTGGTAAGAAGCTGTGCTAAAATTACAAAGGCACAAGGTTCAAGTTCACCAGCTGCTTAGCAGAAGGATGGACAGTCTCCTCCCATGTAATTAACTGCCTCTGAAAACCCACTGGAGGGTCAGCTATATGATTTCATTCACACCCAATGGCCAAGAACAACAGTTGATTCCTTATCAGTCAATGTTATGTACCTGAGAATGGTTTGAGATTAGCTAAATTAATCTAGTAGTGTAGCATTTAAAATATCCTCCTAATGATATTAAATGGACTTGGGATCATGCTTTTCCCCAAACTTACCTCTTTAGCATTAAGAAAACTATGTACCCTTTCTTAAATTTATTTTTCTTTCTGTACTACCAGTTGTAGTTAACACATAAGATACTTTGGATATTAATTCTTGTGGATGGATGGCCGAATAGAATGCCTGGAACCTAGTAAGCACTTAATTAATGTTAATTGTTGTTGTTATTGGATTAAACAGTTTGTGATGCAGAAGATCTTTAACACAGCAAATATTGGAAGAATATACTTTTCAAAATGCAATATATTAGAAATTAACAAAGAATATTTTGAAGCAAATATATACATATATATATATGCGTGAACTTAAGACATAAAGTTCAAAGTGTTTGTTATTATAGAATAAAATATGTTAACCACTCGGGCATGAAATCATTCCCAAAGAAAGAGAGCAGCTGAGCATCCCAGTAACCACCCTGTGTAACACATTAATGTACATAAGTGCTGCATGACTATCTCCATGTTAATGCCTGCCAGAGAAAGTCATATTTTCCTGTAAAAACAACTCTGAACATGATGTGATTAACCTTTAGGGTCCCCATCCCCTCATCTCAGTACCTACCTCATGCATGGCCTATGCTTCCTACTCATGTTCAACCATCTGATTTCCATATCACCCACTCATTCTCAGGAGCGGGTATTAGCATAACAGAGCTACAGCCTGACTTTGATTGAAGCTAGCTTGGGCAGAATGCAGTATCAAAGCATAATTTAGTAGGAATCAAATCTAATTTACTGTGCATTGTATTTAAATTCTCAAAATACAGTTTCAAGAGAACTGTCCCAGACCTCTAATCTTAATTGACCTTTTTATGTGCGAATCTACATCTCTGGAAATTGCACAACATACTTTTCGTATAGAGCTGTTGTTTTTAGCTTGTAAGTGTCGATTAAACACCGAATTGTGCCACTGGGTTGTTTTCAGCTCATTTCTTGTTATAGCAGAAGCAATAAGGTATAATCACTTGACAGATTAAGCAAGTAGGTTATTACATCATGATACAGGATTTGTCTAATGCTTTCAGGTTTGGGAGAAGATATGAATATGTATGTTTAGTCATCTATCTTAGAAATATATGAGAGAATTGTCATTTCTAAACCCAGTATATTCTTCTGGAGGTTATAACACAGACTGTTTCAATTCACATTGGGTCTAAATGTGTGTTTTAATTGTCATCTTGAGGGAGTAATAGTATTTTTTTTAATTTAGTGAATGCCATCACAGAAAATTCATTTTATGTAGAGCACAATTTGTGCTATTGTGCAGCCTTGATAAATGCTACCTCTCTGCCTACTTGCTCCCACTGGCGCCATCAGCCAAGTACTCCTTCTCACACCATTTTCCCTTCCACCTGGCAGAAATATTGAAACAGCAAAATATTATCAAAAGAGTTGCTGATACAGTTTTCCATTTTAAAACCTCCCAAAATAAATGCATTTATCTAAATTGCTTTACAGAAGATTGCTATATAGATCTTGGGCTAAGAAAGAGAACTTGTAAAAGTAGAAATGATTGATCAACTTGCCTTAGCAGTCCAAATCCAGGGAGCAGGAGAGTAGAACTCGGGGGGAAAAAAACAAAAACAAACAACCAAAACCACAAATCAACTCAACTCAAACCCATTGCCATTGAGCAAAAACCAACTCGTAGCTGACCCTCCAGCAGGTTAATGAAGCTGTTAAATGGACTGAAGAACATTTTCCATCCTTCTCCAGAAGCGCATCTGATACATTCAAACAGCCGGAGGTGCCCAGCCTGTGGATTACCATCACACCTCACTATGCGCTATGTCACCAGAGCTCCCTGACAGTGGAAGAGCATGTCCATTCTTTTCTACTCCTGAAAACTCTTGTCTAACTATGACTATTTTTAATTGAAAATTATGGAATTACCTTATTGTTATTGTTATTAAAGAAACTGGAATTACCTTCTTTTTCATTAAAGAAAACCTAAAATTATCTTCATTATTTCTCCTCCTCCAATGGAGTATTTAGTGATGCTATATATTATAGCAACTCTTTGCACAGCCAAACTGAAACCTGCTCTATCCTGTGCCGTCCTCATCATCTCTGAGACTAGAATCAGTGCTGAAGTCACAGCATCAATCCATATTGTTGAGGGTCTTCATCTCCTTTGCTGACTGTCCATCTTACGAAGCATGATGCTCTTTTCCAAAGAATAGCTTCCCCGAGCTACATGTCCAAAGTATGAAAGACTAAGCTCCATCACCCTTGCCGCCAAGAAACACTTTCACACCCTAGCCCTCAAAGTGACCTCATTGCTCTTCAGTATTTTGAGGAAGTACCTGACAGTACATTTGCCTAATGCAATATGTCTCCTGATTTTCTGACTGCTGGTGCCAAGGGTGTTGATTTTCAAGTCAAGCACAATAAAACTATTGACAAGTTCTAGCAATTTAAATTTTCTATCATTTTTATAAGATCTAATATTTACGTAATGATATTGCAGAATTTCTTTTTCCTTTAGTGGTTCTCATGCAGTTTTCGCTTAACATCCTACTATGAATAACAATTCTCAAATTATGTTTTGCACAAACATTAATACTTTGTCAGCTTTGTGTTTGTTCTTTTTCCAGTCAACATTAACATTGCTTTCAGACAATTCTTTGGAAAACACAAACTTGATTGTCTCCCTCTCAGATAAAAATTTTTGAACAGAATAAAATGTGAGCTCCTTCAGCATAAAATTATACGTTTCATATCACCTCTGCATCCCAGTTCTTCCGTTGATTTTCAGAATCGTTTATGCTCCTCATGCTGCAAAGGTGCCTAACATGCTGTTTTCTATCCCAAAGTGACCTGATGCCTCTTCATCTAGCAAACTATTATCTGTGTTTTCTAATGCATATCAAGTACAGCAATCTCCCTATCACTTTTACCCTTTTCCTCATCATTTGATTAAATTAGATATTCTTCTACTGTTACTTTCCCTATGACTTTCACATTTTTCTATTATAACAAAATCATACTTTGCTTTTTTTTGTTTGTATTTATATACTTGGAGGTCTCTTCTATGAATTCCTTGAGGGCAGGACATATATATACACATATGCGCTCTAGTGGCTTAGTGGTAAGGAACTGTGACCAGTTCAAATTTACTAGATGACATGTGGGAATAAGGTGGGTAATCTCCTTTCATGCAGTTTACAGCTTCTGAAAACCCCCTGTAGGGTCAATTATTGTCCAGCTTGATGGGATATTTAAACAACATTAATGCTTATAGACATACACATGCAATTTGAATAATATGTTTCAATCTATACAATATGATTTATTGCTTTCATTTGGTATTTAACTTAGCTATTATAGTTCTACTTAATCAGTTATTCTATTTGTGAAAAACATACAAAAAGATATTTTATAGTATATGGGTCTCTATATGTTTACTGCCTTTTGAAGTCAGCACGGGAAGACAAAGCAAAATATTACAATGAAATGTGCAAGGAGTTGGAGTCGGAAAATCAAAAGGGCCAAACTCGCTCAGCATATCTTAAGCTCAAGGAATTGAAGAACAAATTCAAACCTCGAGTTGCTATAATCAAGGATGCTTTCGGCAGAATGTTAAATGATCCCGGAAGTATTAAAAGAAGATGGAAGTAATATACTGAGTCACTGTATCGAAAGGAATTGGAAGACACATAAGAATTTCATGAAACAACATATGAGCAAGAGCCTATGGTGATGAAAGAAGAAGTTCAGGCGGCTTTGAAGGACATGGCAAAAAATAAGGCTCCAGGAATAGATGGTATATCAATTGACATATTTCAGTTAACAGATGCTGCCCTGGACATGCTCACCAAGTTGTGCCAAGAAATCTGGAGAACGACCACTTGGCCAACTGACTGGAAGAGATCGATATTTGTTCCTATCCCAAAGAAAGGCGACCCAACTGAATGTGGAAACTACAGAACAATTTCACTGATTTCACATGCAAGCAAGATTTTACTGAAGATTATCCAAAAACGACTGGAACAGCACATCAACAGAGAACTACCAGAAGTCCAGGCTGGTTTCAGAAGGGGTGGTGGTACTAGAGATATTGTAGCTGATGTTAGATGGATCTTGGCTGAAAGCAGGGAATACTAGAGGAATGTCTATCTGTGTTTCATTGACTATGCAAAGGCATTTGACTGTGTAGATCATAACAAACTCTGGCTGACTCTAAGAATGGGAATCCCAGAACACTTGATCGTTCTAATGCGAAACTTATACTTGAACCAGGAGGCAGTCGTCAGAACAGAGCAAGGGAACACTGCATGGTTCAAAATTGGGAAGGACGTACGCCAGGGATGCGTCCTATCTCCATACCTTTTCAACCTACATGCAGAACAGATTATCCGGGAGGCTGGGTTCTATGCGGAGAAATGTGGGGTCAAGATTGGTGGACGATTTATCAACAATCTGCGTTATGCAAATGAGACAACCCTGCTTGCTGAAACTGAGGAGGACCTGAAGCACATGCTGCAGAGTGTCAAGGACTGCAGCCTACAATATGGATTGAGGCTCAATGTCAAGAAGACAAAGATTCTCACCACTGGACCAATTGGCAGCATCAGGATGGATGGTGAAGAGATTGAGATCGTACACAGCTTTAGTTTTCTTGACTCCATAGTCAAGTCTTGGCACCAGCAGCCAAGAAATTAAAAGGCGCATTGCCATGGGAAAGTCTGCTGTTAGGGACCTCTCCAAAGTACTGAAGAGCAATGGTGTCTCTTTGGAGACTAAGGTACATCTGATACAGGCCATGGCTTTTGCAATCACTTGTTATGCATCAGAGAGTTGGACAATGACCGAGGAGGATAAAAGGAGAATTGATGCCTTTGAGCTGTGGTGCTGGAGAAGAGTATTGAGAATACCATGGACTGCTAGGAAAACAAACAGATTTGTCCTGGAAAGGGTTAAACCGGGTGGCTCCTTGGAGGCAAGGATTCTGAGGCTCTGTCTAACATACTTTGGACATGTTGTGAGGAGAGACAGGTCCTTAGAGAGAGACATCATGCTTGGGAGGGTGGAGGGATAGCGTAGGAGAGGAAGGCCCTCTATGAGGTGGATTGATTCAGTGACTGGGAAAATTGGGATGGGAGTGTCAGAGATGATGCGATTGGCACAGGACAGAGCGGAGTTTAGGGCTGTTGTACATAGGGTCGCTATGAGTCGCAGGCGACTCGATGGCACATAACAACAACAACAACATATGTTTACTAACTTGTTACATGAACCAAGTTAAATTCTTTCTTGCCCAAAATAGTACAAATTGACTAATACCTTGAATATGGAATATTATTAAAGACTTTCACATAAATCTTTTTTTACTTTTAACTTTAATTTTGATAGAGACACAAGATAAATAACTCAGCATTTCTCCTTTAGTTAAGTGTCTATTAAACCACAACTGAGGTTAAGTAGGTTCAGACTCATAGCAACTGCCCCCCCATCATGTTACTCAGGCTCTATGTCCTTAAGGGGGGAGGCTGCCTGTCTTTCTCCTATAGAAGTCCTAGATTTGAATCACTGACCTTTTAGGTTAGCACCCCAATAAATAAAAAACTATGCCACTAGTGCTGTATATGTTTTCTTTGATGTATTTGCAAATAAAGAAAATGTCATATAGTTGGAAGGGACACTTATGTACCATAGTTAAAGCATTTGGCTGTTTGATCTTACCTGTCACTCCTTAGGTTATATGTATCTGTTCTGTTAACCACTATGAATCAGAATGGACTCGATCACAGTGGATTCAATTTTTTATGATCTGTTTATTTATGAATTCTTTTAACCGTATGCTTTTTCTAGAATAATATAAATGATGACTTTAAGTGGTTTTGGTTTGGGGTCTTTGTGTGTGTGTGTGTGCGTGTTCTGTTTACTTGTTTTTGTTACTCAGTAGTTCTGCTAAAAAGTATTTTAAAAGTTTTGTTGTTCCTCTGAGGTAATTTTGCAGCATTGATTTAACCTATCATTCCTACTAGAAACCATGAAGTAAAAAAAAATCAATGTATCTGTTGATTCAGTGGAATTATATAGAAATACCAAGGAGATTGTAAGAAGCAAGTAATCTCCTAAAACTGTAAGGCAACATAAACCACACTCTGTTTGAATAGATCCATAAATCTGGGTTCCCTTTGCTGTAAGAATGAGTCTTCTGTTATCTATAGTTATAGGAGAAAAGTTCTCCTAGAAGATTTATCCCTTCTGTCCTTGGGTTATGTGTTGAATTAGGAGGCAGTATAAATAGAACGCCAAAAAATAAGTTACTGCAAATCTCAGTGAATTTTGGGGTGGGGGTTGGGCAGGGGAGTGGAAGAGGGTGCAGCTGCTTCTTTTTCAATGCTGTTTTTCCTGTAAGGATGAGTGATTGGTTGTATGTTTAGGGTTACCCTAAATATCCTCCATCCTTGGACCTGTGTGTGTGTCTGTCTGTGTATATATATATTGCAGAAGGACTGAAAAAAGCTCTGTATGAGGCATTGACTGGACAGTGCTTATTGTTAGCGTGTTTTACCGTTTGAATTTCAGGAAAGCTGCCAGGTACAATAGGTCTTAATAGCTGCCAGGTACAATAAGCCTTAAAAATTAGAGTGGATTTTAAAGTCCTTTTATGGGGCTTTGCCTTAGTTTTTCTAATATAAGCAACTAAAGTGAAACAGATGACCTGAATATCATGGAGTAAACCTGATGTTTTCTGTTCAACAGGCAATCAATTCCAGTTATTCTTTCTACTGACTTTTTTCTTTATTAAGTTGTGTTTGGTGTTTTGGGGGGTTTTTTGGCTTGTCTTTTTTTTTTTTAAATTTACGCTCTTCTTCCTTCTATTTAGAGCTTCCGAATCCCCACTGGAGAAATGGGTCAGTTTGACTTGTCAGGGATGGAGTTCCCCCCCCTTTACTGTTCAGTAAACCCAAATGTGAATTAGAACTTTGTTAGAATCTTTACTTTCATTCCTTTTCCTCCCTCTTTCTACTGCTATTACCTATGTCTAGTTGTAAGTTCCTTCACCTGCACAAACTTATTAGATGTTCTCTGCTTACTCTCTCTGCTGGGGTGGTCCATAGTAAGCTGTCAATCAAAAGACTACTACTCATCTCTGGTGGTTTGAATCCACCAGCGGCTCCCCAACAGAAAGATGGGTAGTCTCTTTCCAGTAAGACTTACAGCATTAGAAACCCAGTGGTGTTTCTGGAATCAAACTGCTGGCAATGAGAGTGAAACCAGCTTTCTATTGACTCACACTCCGATCCATACTACCTTCAATCACTGATTCTTTGCTGTTCAGCAGTGATCGGCTCTTAGCTGACCTTCCATTGGGTTTCCAAGGCTCCTTCATAGTTAATACACAGTTAAAGATTATGTATCTCTATCTCTATATCACCTATAGATCTGTATCATCTATAAATCTATATCTATTTCTGTCTATCTTCAAAAGAGTTCAACTAAAGTTGTGAGTTTGGTTTCCCATATTTCCCATGTTGTTATTGTTATGTACTGTCAATTCGCCTGAGACTCATACAGTAGCCTTAAACCCTGCTTTATCCCTTGCCAATCTTATTGTCTCCGACACACCTTCCACCATTACCCCAGTGACTGAATCAATCCCTCTCATAGAGGGTCTTCCTCTCCTGCACTGTCCCTCTGCCCTCGCAAGCATGCCATCCCTCTACAAGGACTGATCCCATCTTGCAACACGTCCAAAGTATGTCACACAGAGCTTGAGAATCCTAACCTATGATATTAATACAAGTTGGACCTTCCAGTGCGGCTAGATTATACACTCTCCACTAGAGTTGCTCTTGACCCTTGTACTTTGCTCAGTAAATTCCTTGCTAGGAATGTGTAATTTTCTCAGTCTTTATTTTTTTCTCAAATCACAGGAAACGCCTATTTCACAAGCCAAGCCCTTCACAGCTGCTGCAGCACAGGGGAATGTCTCTATCCTGAGCTTCCTGTCATATATACTGTCTATTCTTTAACAGAGTGCTCTGCTACTGACATCTGAGTATGCCTCTAGTATTGCACAATCCACCATCCCAATAACAAAACTCACTGCCACGTAGTTAGTGCTGACTCATGATTGCCTTCTGTTGATGAATTTCCACTGATGTAAATCCAATGGGAGGAGGATGCCGTCTTCCCCCTGCAGAGCACCTAGTGGGTTTGAACTTTGAGAAGCATTCTTTTGGTTTCTAGTGCATGTGGGAAGCGCAACACTCATTAATTGTTAATTTAACTTTGTTATTGCTGAGTTGGTTTGTTTCGGTGTTTTTCTTTCTTTTTTTTTCCAATGAGACCGCAAACTCTTGAGGAGCCACTGAGTGACACAAGCGGTTAGCACTCAGCTAGGAATGGAAAAATTGGTTCTGAAAGGTCACAGCTCTGAAAGCCCAGGGGAAGGGTTATTCTCCTGGGCACGAGTGGAGCTGCCATAAGTCCGATCTGACCCTAGAGCAAAGGTTTTATTTTATGTTGTGCTTTTCTTTCTGACTCCTTAAGGACTGAATGCCAGGTGTTTGTCATCTCCGTGCCTTTAACTTCAAGAAGGGGAGCATGAAAATTGCCTAGTAAATGTTTATTGAATTGTTTTAAATTGAGTAAAAAAAAGTCTTTATTGATCTTTATATTGTTAATTATATTTGCATATCATTCTCACCCTTTCAGTTTCACAATGTAAGTGCTTTGAGAATATGGATCATATTTGATGCCTATTGGTATCCCAGCACCTAGTACGCTGTCTTTGTAAGACAATGAGATACATCAGTGTCTATTAATGGATTGATGTCAGAGGTGTCAGAAGATAACTGTAAAAGAGAGTGATTCTTTTTTCTTTTTAAAAGGCAGAACTGAACAAAGGAAACCATACTTGTCATTGAAAATGTTAAAATACCACCACAAATATTTCTTATGAAAGTAAATGCACCACAGAGGTACAATATACATAAATGTGTCTACTAATATGTTTACTTCATTTCTCACATTTTTAGGGTGCTTATTCCCCTCCTTTGTCTTCTGTATTTTGAAAAACATTTTTAGAAAATGAATAAAAAGTGTCTGCTTGACACCGAGCAGTCTACCTATGACCAGAGTTTTCTTTGATATTTCTTTGCCATGGATTGATTTTTACACACTTTCTCTCCTTTTAAATTGTAGCTCCACCACAGTTTGTGGTTAGGCCAAGAGATCAGATTGTTGCTCAAGGTCGAACGGTGACATTTCCCTGTGAAACAAAAGGGAACCCGCAGCCGGCTGTGTTTTGGCAGAAAGAGGGCAGCCAGGTGAGTGCCATCATTTTCACTGATCACCAAATTTCTCTGTGGTGCTATTCCTTGAGGAAGGACATGATGCTGGGAAGGGAGGAGGGTTGGGGAAGAAGAGAAAGTCCCTCAAGCAGGTGGATTGACATAGTGACTGCTGCAATGGGCTCTTGTGTGTCAGGAAGTGTGAGGATGGTGCAGGACAGGACTGGATTCAGACCTTTGGTCATGGGGTAGCTGTGAGTCATACTGGACTCATCGGCATGTAAGAACAACAACAACAATGAACCTCAAAGTTTGCCTAGCCGCTCTTGCTATCAGTTTTGAATTTATTCTATTTCTAAAGAGGAGGCCAATGAATTCTAGAGGATTCTAGACTCTCTAAAACCACCCACAAAGATCCATAGTGTTTCAGCAGTATCTCCACCGATTCCATTCCTGAGCACGCATTCTTTCTCTGTCTAAGTTCAGGGGGAAAAAATTTGTGTAGAATAATGGAATTCATTATGACAAGTCTCAAGAAATTTAAAAATTTTGCCAGAGTTTATAGCATATTTTTATCTATATTTAGAAATTTTTACTTAAAATCATATGTTGGTCTAGAAAGGCATAATCATTGTCCTTTACTTAGAGTGCAACACAGTTCTGTTCCAACCCAAGCTAGAAGTTTAAACAGTTTAGTCTAAATGGATGAATTGGACTTAACATGTTTCCTTGATGTTCTTTATTGGATTCACACATCCCCTGTTTGGAAGGTGTTACAGGTGGTGGTGATGAAATAAAGTATCTCATCAACCAATGAAGTTACCTAAAGTCACATCAGAATTATTTTAGACCTTTAACCTCTGATTTGTTGATGATGTTGTTGTATGTGTAATTTGTTATTCAATAGATACAGACTTCTGCTAATTTAATTCCTTTTCACCTAAACATAGCTTTGGGATATAAACATTCTAAATCTAAAAAGACTTTAAAGTTACATGACATGAAAGAAAATATGAACTGTCTTACTCACTGAAATACTAAAAGAGGAATAAATGCAAAATCTTTTCCATACTTTATTGTTCATCGAATTGTAGAGTCTTTATACTGTTAATTTAATGTCACCAAAAAAATTACATTTTCTTAATAGTAAAGATTTCATGATTTAAAAGAAATTAGTCATATAAAAGTGCATTATAAATTATGGTCAAACAAAACAATAATATAAAGAAATGTTTATACTGCTAACTTACACTTTAAATCTACATGTTGAGTGAAAAATATGCCTTGTAATTATACAGACACAATTTTAATCAAACCAAATAGACTGTTATCAAGTTGATTCTAGCTTGTTAAGACCAAACAAATCTGCTTCATAACATTTTCTGAGGTGTAAAGAAGGAGCTCTGGTGGCCTGGTAGGTAAGGAGTTGGGCTGCCAACTGAAAGGTACATAGTTCAAATCCACCAGCAGTTCAGTGTGAGAAAGATGAGCAGTCTCTACCTAAGCTCTTTGTTGTCTCTGAAAACCCACTGGGAGATCAGCTATGAATCAGTTTCTATTTGACAGCACACAACAATAACGATATTTACAGGAAGTGATCACCAAGTGTTTTCTTCATGAGAGTAGCCTGTAGGCCTACACTACTGAATATTTTAGGCATCATTAGTAGGTCAGTAGGATCTTTATATGTAAAGGTTACCTTCTAAAATAATCAGATGTTGTATATAAGATGTAACATACAATTATCATTTCTAAATGTGCTCTATGTTTCTTTTTAAATACCTTGAAACAGTGAACAGTCTAAGAACTTATTTTAAATATTATTATTTTCAGGTTATTTGACATAATGATATGGAATTCTAGAAATGTCAATCTTAAAGGTTACCCAAAATTTCAGCCTGATAGTTTGATTTGATTGTAATCGTAGGTATTTTCCCCCTTTCCTTCATTTTACATCTTTCTCCCTCCTGTGAAAGAGAGAAAATGAGAATAAAAGAGCAATGCTTGACCAAATTTTAAATTTTCAGATCATGAATTGGGATATTAGGAAAAATAAATTGGTCTTACTGACTCCAATATCCAATTTTTACAGTGATCTATGACTATCCATCAGTACAAAGAGTTAAGAGCCTGAGCTTAATGGTCCATATGCTTCAATATGTGCTGATAATGCCAATTAGCACTAATAGGATACCTAGGCACTTCAAGGCAAGAAGAGCTCTGTAGAGTTCCAGGGTTTTGCTTGTAATCCATTTTCTCATGCTTGCGTCGCACAAGCCAGGAATAAAGATGATGGGTTAACCTCAATCATACGCCATTTTCCATGTCAACGAATCATTTAGAAGGTGGACTGATATTACCTTATAGAGAAAGAGATCCCAGAGTGAATTAAGCCCATCTGATGTATTAGTGCTATGTAAATTAGTATTCTAATAGCTAATTGTAGGAAAGTGCATACTTTGAGTTATTGTATCATTTTCAAGTGGCTCTAAAATTTAGACTCTTCTCCTGTAGATGGTTTATTTCAGTAATATATTTGGATTCAACGGGAGAATTAGCTTTGTCCTCAGATTTTGCTTCATATGTGTGGAAATGTCTAGCATTATGCTGTAACACAAATTTTTATTAGAGTGCAGTTGCTAGAAAACATCACTTTTAAAAGAAGAGGTTTAATAACATGGTAATGTTTATGTAAAGTGGGCTTATAGTGTCACACTTGAATCTAATAAAGTGGACATCCATCATGTTGCAATAAAGAGAAGAGCTTCTAATTAAAGTAGGACATCATTTGCAGGATTAAAGTCATTTAGCGTAATTGAAAAGTGTTAATACCCTATTTTATCCTCTTCCATTGGTATTACTTCAAGGGTAAAAACATTTTAAGGTGAAAATGTGTCTTGTGCCTTTAATTGAATGTTATTACCTCCTGATTGTAACGTATTGAAACTGTATAATTACAAACCTGGAAAATTAATTACTATATTGAGAAACAGATCCCAGAGGGTTGTAATGTTCTTTTTTTGTAAGTAAATACAACATAAAAATTGATATGTCTTTATTTATAATCCAACTTGTAAGCATATTTCAATATGATTTATTATGCCCAAATGTTTATCCCAATTGAACAAGAGTAAAGCAACATGCATAGGTCGTCTAGGTTAACATTGCTGCTCTTATCTGAGAACTTTTAAAGATTTATAGTTAGGCTGTATATATTTACTGAGATATAGTAAAATAATTTTTAAAATTATGTCACAGAATTCTTTAAACCTAGCATGTATATTTTTACAGTCTGCATTCTACTACTTTTATTTTCTTTCAATAATGTATTTAATCTTGCTTAGACTAAAACATTGTTAATAAGACCTTCCAAAGATTTTGTGACTTATTTAAAGCTGATAGCAATAAAAAATGATTCAAATTTCTGCATCAGCCCATTCACAGGCTTTTGAACATCTTTAGGTGAAATTCACTTGACCCGTTAACTATTTTAAGTGATAAAAAAAAATTAGCTTTGTTATGATTTAAGACTTTGTACTTTATTGTGAAAGGAGCAGATGCAATGACATGCAGATGACCTGCTTCAAAAAGGGGAATTATCCCCATCAATAATATACGTAGCAGCAAACAAACAACTGCTAGACTTTATGTCCCTCCCATGCTCCTTAACCCATGTCCACCAATCATGGGGTTTGATATTTGTTGACTCACAGACTTTACCCACAGTTTTGATACAAAGAGTGGTGTTTATTAGGGAAAAAAGTTTGGGGAGTGGGAGAGGCAAAGAATATCTCACAATGCAAATCCAGGTTTAGTCCAGTAGTCTCAAACCAGATTAATAGCAAAACACAATTCCTTAATAGGTAAAAGTACTGGTTTCCATTCGTGAACACAAATTCAAGAAGCCTCTGCAGTCATCCAGCACAGTTTGCCTCAAAGCAGCTATCAGTCAGCTTTTCTTTCTATCATCCAGCAAGCACAGCAAAACCTTTAACTGTGGCCTTTATTTTGGGACTCCTCTGGTTACACCTTGCTATAATTTCTCCACAGCAAATCCACAGTGTCTCCACCACAATCACCAGGGTCTGGCCACTAGGGTTTCACTCTCACCAGGGTCTTGTTCTGGTCTCTCTCAAGTCTTACTGCCTAATATAGAAAGCACTTTCTCTCTTTTATCCTTGTCCCAGAGCTGTTGATGATTTGCAAGACCATGTGTCTACAGTTAAGGTAACTAGAGACCTGAGGGAACTAATGTAATGGTTAGAAAAGCCAACTTGTAAGCTAACACTTCACTTATAAAGTACATACATAGTTCATTTCACAATCCTGGTCCTCACATTGTCTTGTGATTTGAGTCAGTTATGATAATGATCATAAGTCCCCATGTCGCAGAGAGTACACCAAGTTCCAAAAATATTGAGGACCTATCAAAAGGAAAAAGTATAATTTATATAGATAAAGATATTAACATTAAAAGCTTTTTAAAATTGTAGATAATTGTTTCTTCTCTTAGTTTATGCTTATTCCTTAGGATTATTTTTTCCTAATTTAGACAGTTTCTCAGTGGAGTTCACTGCCTAGCATATACAAATTTTAATATCTCAGTTTTGATTTATTTCTTATTTGTAATTTGAGTGAAAGCTTACAGAGCAAATTGAAGTGTGTGTGTGTTTTTTTTCATTTCCATCCACATAAATCTTATTTTATAACACTTAAATATTTGTATTTCCCCTTCTTTCTCCTTAAAATTCACATTTCCATTAGTCTTCTATCTTACCCCTTTCTGTTTTAAGGATTTTATTCTATCTACTCTACATTCTATTTCTTAGCTTTTCTTTCTGTGTCAATGTCATATATTTTTTAAAAAAATATCTTTTTCCTTTGTTCAACAATATTTCTATTATTTCAATAGCTGTTACAATTTCCCCTACTGAGTAGGAATAAAATAGCAATGATACTATGCTTGCTTTCACAGAACCTGCTTTTCCCAAACCAACCCCAGCAGCCCAACAGTAGGTGCTCCGTGTCACCAACTGGAGATCTCACAATCACCAACATTCAGAGATCAGATGCAGGTTACTACATCTGCCAGGCCCTGACGGTGGCAGGGAGCATCCTCGCAAAAGCTCAACTGGAGGTCACTGATGGTGCGGTATTATACTTATTATTCCTATTACTTTAATTAAACTCATCTTCTGGAGAGAATAATTATATTTTTGCATAAACATTAACAGTGTGAATTTTTTAGATTTATTAATTCATTTAAGTTAATGGTATTTTCCATGTTGGTTATAAAATTGCCTTTTGACTGGATTCTAATTCTTCCTAATAGAATGCTACTTCTTTTCCCAAAGAAGAACATCAAAGCACAATTAATTTTATCCTTAAATATCTGATAATGTATTATTTAAAAGAAATAGAAAAATATGCATAATTTGATTTTATACACACTCACAAATTAATAGCAAGGCAAACTTAGGAATCAAGAATAACTTCTGGTACTCATGTTTGTGAATTTTTTGCTTTGTTTTCTTCCTAATGTTGGCTACTGACAGAAGAACTACTCTTTTCTACTGGTGACAATTTGATGCACTTTTATGCAATTCAAATTTACATGGAGATTAAAAGGTCATTTAAAATTAATAGAAGGGCAATATTTTTTAATATATGTCCATGGTTTTATCTAATTCAATGTCATGTCAGGAATGGAAATAAATAGAACAGACAAACATTGGCTGTGAGGACATTGAGTTGTTAATGGCCGCACCTGCTGATGCTGAAGAGATTTACTACTACAGAGCTCAATGGAGAAGTCAAGTTCAAGGGTAACAGTGATGAGAAATTCTTCCCTTGGCTAGACAAGGTTTTTGATAATTTTGTCCCTCTGTATTTTTTTAAAAGAATGAACATGATTGTCAATCTTTTAAAGTCCTTCTGCATTCCATTATTGGCAAAAATATTTAGATACATGTACTTGAAAGAGAAAATATTTAGTCAAGTCATAACTTTCATTCTATATTATTCTACATTGTAAAGCATCCTAACATAGTGACTAAAATATCTACTATAATGCCATTTGTCATAATCGCTTACAGAAGATAGATTTTGGAAGTGTTTCTAAACGAATAATTGTTTATAGAAAGGGAAATTATATTTGTAAAAAATAAAATATACATTAGAGAAATCAGTTGTTGTGACTGATGTTTGTGAAATTATGACATGGTAGATATACAGATTATGTCTGATATCTTGAAAAAGTGAATTTGTTTTCACGCTCTTATGTTAATAATTGTATACTCTTAGAAGGGGTAAAAATTTCAATAGTGGTGAGAAAGTGTAAATCTTTTGATGACTGAGATGGCTTTATATGTTTTAACTGTCTTGGACATTAATTCCTGCATTGATTTTTACTTAAATAAGCAATTACAAAGTCAAGATCCTTTTGGAGTCACCATTAAATAGAGGTTGTAGAAGTTATTGATTTTGGCAGCGAAGAAGTCTAACTTCAAGATTTTTCTGTCTCTCTAATATATCTATGATGCATGTATGTGTGTGTGTGTATGTATGTTTATGTATGCAGAGCTCTAAATATTAATTTGCCAAATCATTTAATGACTTTAGCTTCTTTTTTTCCAGACTGGTTAATGGTATGTGAGCCATCATTTTCATTTTTAACATATTTTTATATGATACATGACAATTTAGAGTCTATTGAAATTCCAGTAGCCAATGATAACATAACATTGTGTTCAGAGAAAATATGTGACTGCTTTTTCCATCTATAGCAGTGATTCTCTTGTTACTATTTTTTTCACTTGGACTTTAAATATATTATATATATAATATATACAATATATATATTATATATAATATATATATATTATATATATAAATCAGATATTCACATATGATAAAATTTTAAAGGGTGAGAAAAGGTGCTGTGCTGTGCTGTATGGCAAATTTCCTGATTACTGATTGAGCTAAGATGCTTAAATGTTTTATAACATTACTATAAAAAATGGCATTAATTGGTCCTATTTATGCATTTTCTTTTACTTTATTCTCTATTTTTTCCCCTCTCAGATTATTAGGAAATTGTAATGAGAGCCTAGAAGTTGAACCAATAGAATCTGAAGTAGAAAGAATACATTCCTATCTTATGATGACAATAAATGTCACACCATGATCTTATATGAATAGTTTATTGAGGATTTATAATGCATACTTAGTACAACCATGGAGTTATTCACAGATCACTGGAAAACCTAAATGTTCATTTAACCTCTGACCTTAGTGTCATGGAAACCTGTGGTTGACTTTCACCTATAGCATCCTTGAAACTGAAAATTCCACTCGCCAGGAGATTTTCAATTGCTTCATTGATCATATTCATTTAAAAGATGATGAGCTAGTTATGTACAGTTTATAAGAAAGGACGAAGAGAAGGAAGGGAGAAGGGAAGGAATGAACAAATTGGAAATCCTTTGGTTTAGCAAATTACCTTAGGATAAGAAAATAATAGGGAGAGTTCTATGAAATTACTAGAATTCTATATGGTGTTTAATTTGAAACAAAAAAGCAACTATTTTAAATTCAAGAAATATGGCTACCCTGATCTTTTAAGTCTGTTTTAATTTATCCGAATACTTATTTATAATCAGTTTCTTTCCTTTTTTTGAATCTTATATAAAATAAAATCCATAACAATTTCAGTTTTAATTCTATTTGCACAGATATTGTCAGATATCAATTATTATTTGATGTAGTTATTATTGTTCTTCCATATTCTCTTAAGTTTATTTTATTTACCTCTAAAATGAAAAAAAATTTAAAGAAAATCAGTGCTATAAACTATTCTAATTTTTGTTCTTAAGCAATAAACAAGCAAAGGTGGGGGGGTTTCCCTTTGTTTTATAAAGGTTTTCTATTTTAAAATTTTATATATTTATGAAGACCAGTTATCATGAAGTCAATACCAACTTATTTCAACACTATGTGTGTTAGAGTAAAATTATATTCCACAGGACTTCGGTGGCAGCTGTTTGAGAAGCAGTTGGCATGTTTCTTCTGATGATCCTCTGAATGGACTTATCCTCCTAACCTTTTATGTAGCTAAAATAATATGGATATATATATGTATGTATAAAGAGAATGCAGAGTCTGGTATAAGTAAGTAGAAAGCATGGATTTAGGAAATTTGTTTCAGTATCAAGGAATCAAGAGTATTGGATTTCATAAAAGTTACAATATCTTAATTCCTTTAGTTTTGACAGATAGACCTCCACCTATAATTCTACAAGGTCCAGCAAACCAAACGCTAGCGGTAGATGGTACAGCATTACTGAAATGTAAGGCAACTGGTGATCCTCCTCCTGTAATTAGCTGGTTAAAGGAAGGATTTACTTTTCTGGGTAGAGATCCAAGAGCAACAATACAAGAGCAAGGAACACTGCAAATTAAGAATTTACGGGTAAGTGATGTTTGAACTTGTATTTGGGTTTTCATCTCTGTAAAAGTATTGCCCTAGGGAACATCTATTCAATGAGTTAAGTCTTTCTTATAACCTAGTATAATTGCCTTATGTATTATTATAGGATGTATTATTTCTTATTTTACAAATTATTAACTTAGAGGAATGATGAGAGACCTTTTTACTCAAATTAGTGCCCACCTTTAAATACCTTGTATGCCATCTCAGTCCACGTGTGTACAATCAACGAAACTGGAAATTTAAACATTTAATGTAAATAATAGTGTATTATTTGGGGTATCTTGCAATTGGCAAAGCTTATGATGTACTTTTATGAACAAATTAAATAAAAAAAACCCCAAAAAATAACCACCCAACAATGTTCATATAGGTAACTAAAAATAAATTTGCTTGGCCAAATAATATTTTTTTAAAAGAGAGAGAGAGAAAGGATAGTACCTTAATTAAGTAGTTGAGGGGAAATCTTACATTTCAGATTCAGTTCTTTTAGGTTTTATATTCAACCCCATGAACAAGACCACGCCATTGTTGACTTTTTATTAAGAGTGATATTACTGGCAACATTATAAATTTTGGACCTGTTTCCAGAAAAACTAAAAATAAAATTTCTATTTTTGAGTAGTCTATTAATTATATGTCATTGCATAACAATTTTAGCAAACGTTTAGATATATATAATATAGCATATTTTGTTTGTCTTACATTATCTGAGGGTTGGTGCCTGGAGTTGACCAAGTTTGCTCTCTCGTTCTGTGTCACCTAGGACTACAGTCACATAACAGTGTAGGATATATTATCTGAGGGATGAGTGGTAAAAGATCTTCCTCCCCTCAAATAATGTTCTTGTTAACCTGTGTTTCCTTAGCTGTTTGCCAGAGATACCCTTCAGTTCTTTGCCATTTGTTGTGTATCATGAAGTTGGAACCGACTGATAGCTTACCCACCAGTGCATTTTCAGAGGCAATTAATCACATTGGAGAAGATTGTCCATCTTTCTCCAGAGAAGCAGCTGGTGAATTCAAACTCTGAGCCTTTGGGATGGAAGCACAGATTCTTACCATTAGGATAGTCCCAAAATAGCCACTTTCCTCCTCAAAGTCAGCAAGGAGGAGCATTCTTTTGCCACAAAAATATTGTAATCTTATATAACTAATTGACAAAAGTATCATCCTATCACTCTTTTTCCCCCCCCATATTCTCTTGGTCAAGAGCAAGTCACAGATAATGGCCATACTTAAGGTGAGGGAATGCTGCACTAGATGAGACTATCATGAAGGGCTTGTTGAGAAAACAGTTGTCAGCCACATATACATTCAACTGTTGGACTTTCCCTACACACATACCCCATATACCAAGCTCTGTTCTAAAGATGGACACTGTGATATGGTAACAATGTGCTTAAAATGCATGACAAACTAATACAGTGAATATAATGAAATAGTTGTTGTTGTTGTTAATGTTGTTATGTGCCGTCGTGTCACTTGCGAGTCATAGCAACCCTATATACAACAGCCCTAAACTCTGTTCTGTCCTGTGCCAATCGCACTGTCTCTGACACACCCATCCCGATTACTCCATTCACTGAATCAATCCACCTCTTAGAGGCTCTTCCCCTTCTATGGGAAATTATTGTGAGATAAAGCAATTAGAAAAATGTGATACACAAATAGAAATTGTGAACCAAAGGGGATAAAAACAAAACCCCAGAAAACAATTGAGTTATTTTTTCCCCATTTGTAAACTAGGAGAGGGAAATAATATCTTTTTGCTGTATATGTTTTGTTGCATTATATGGCTAAATCTACCAGAAGGAAGACTCTCTATTTTTATGTGTCATATGATTGTATGTGTATACAGACACACATCCATGCAGGCATTTAATCTGATACACAGGCATTAGTTATTACTAAAACAATGCTGTCAACTTCAAATAAAAGGAAAAAAATAAATGAATACAGGTTTTTTTAGTCTTATCATTGATCATGAATTAATTGTTAACCTTCTTTGAACAAAATGGAAGTTATTAAAAAATTAATGCCAAGTCTCCTTGCGTAAACACTTTAACCTCTCTCTGTGGGCTCGAGGCTGACTTGGGCCATGGAGGTTAATGCATTTTCACTGTACCACAGAATTAAAGAGTGTGCTTGAATAGTCAAGCTCCCCAGTAGTGTTTGAAAGAAGCAATTAAAGGTGGGTGCTGGATGATCTCAAACAAACTTTGAGCTCACTGACAGGCTTCTGAGTAGTCTCTGAGATGCAGACTCCTGGGAGCTTGTCTGCAGCCAAACTACACAAGGAGAAAAGTAGGTGATGGAGTGTGCCAGCACATTAATCTCTTTTTAAAGCATTTGGTTAAGAATAAAAGGACAAGGATGGAAAATATGTGAAACACTTGTGACCACAAAAAAGGCATTATTAAAAGTTTAGAGAATAAAAATGAATGGTGATGACAAGGGTGATACTGAAATGAGGGCTGGGGTTTTGGGTTTTTTTTCCCACTGATATTTGGGCATTTGATAGCCCTTCTGATAAACTCCAAATGAAACTGTTGTTCTTTTTTTTCTATGTCTGTATTGAAAGGGAGATAAAAATGTGCTTTACAGTATTTCACTCGTGCAGTCAAGAGAGGATTTCTATAGGTCACATTCCTTTGTGTCTCACTATTTCTTTTTTTGGTACTTAATACAAGACGAAAAAAAAAAAAGAAAAAAAATACGATGAATGCTGTATCCTCCTAGTCCAGCTAATTGGGGACTGAATCTTATCTTTTGAGAAGCAGAATATTCCTACACTCATTAAAATATACCTACCACAGCTAATGCCAAACTTCTAGCTCTACACAGTGACAAGGAGAAGCCGTTAAGAAGCAATGCCTACATACTCTTAGCATTTGCACGTAATAACAAGTGCTACGTTTTTTGTTCAACAGCTATAATAAAATGCAAATCCGTTTCCTCTTCCACAGACCATATTCAAATGAATATCCCATTAAAATCCAACCTCAGCTCATTATGTTTCGTTTGTGAGTGATGCTTCTTAAATGCAAAGATTTCTAATGACTGTAATGCACGCACAGCCAGCCACATTTGAAAGAATGACTCTTCCTACAATGGCTAGCCCCATCATTTCACGGTATAATAGAAGACGATTGTACAGAGATAATATGGTAAAGAACGACATGCCAAAGCAATTTTAAAGCTAAGTTAAAATATATAATACCATTTAAAATCAATTAAAGTGGTACAGTAGCAGTAACATCCATGCACTAATGATTTACCTGAGAATCAATTGTGGAAGCTGCAGTCATCAATAGTTACATTTTAAACCCAGCAGATATAATATATCATGAACTTCCCTCTTTCAACAAGGACTAGGCTCATGTTCATCACATAATTTAAATGCTTCATCTTGTGACTTGTAATATTCAATTTGGTCATCAGTTTTTCCTTTTGTCTTACTTTCTCTTTACTCTCAAGCTAATGTAAATGTGTTTGTGCACTGTTAACACATAGGACTCAACCACAATGAGGATTGTTTGAGTACCATCTTTCATCAAAGAATGCTAACTGAGTTTTTTGCCTTTGTCACTAGTGGAAGAAAACTCCTGGTTGCACCGTCAACTCTTTCTAAAATATTTTTCTGTTCCTTATTGGATAACAAATATACAGCTCCAGAGCTCCCAATAAGTTTACATGAGCAATGAAATTCAGTTATTAATTATATCTTTAAAAGTCATGTATTAGATGTATTAGATTATCTCTTTCATTTATGTAGTGTAATGTTTCCATAAACAATGTTCATTTAGCTTTTAATGATGGAATTTTGTTTCATTCACTCTCACATTTTAAGAAGTAAGTACCAATCTCTTTAAAGAGAGATTTCTTTTTTTAAAAAACCTTCCTTTTTACATTCTCCATATATTTTAAATGAAATGAAGGGCCTGATTGCTTATTTCTTTCTGGTTAGTTTTGCTCATTGACATAGAGCAAAAGCACACCTTACAGTTCCTATTTTGTATTTAGTTTATGGTATGCTGAAAAAATGCTGTCCTAAAATATCCTTAATCACACAAATATGATGAAACCCTACCATAAAATGGAGTTAGAATTGTGAATTACTATAGGGGCAAGAGGGAAAGAAATGAGGCTTACTAGTATCTAATTCGTAGGTTTTTAGTTTCTAGTTGTAAAATTATAAATATTTAAAATAGCTTTTTTCATATCTGTAATAAATTCATTTATATTTTAATTTATTTTAATATTTTCTGCATATAGAAGATTGAATCTAACAATATTTCATATTCTAATAAATTAAATATTGTCTGTGTTAGATCAAGTTATTTTTCCACAGAGTGGTTAAAGCAATATAATTTTGTTCTTTCCATGCCCTGTACGTAGATTTCTGATACTGGCACATACACTTGTGTGGCCACAAGCTCAAGTGGGGAGACCTCTTGGAGTGCTGTACTGGATGTGACCGGTGAGTTTTTTGTGACGTATCTCAACAGCAGCAACCCTGAGCTCATTCTCAGTTAGCTTATTATAAAATATCAAATTCAGTAGTGATCAGATCAGTATTTTTACTTCATCGACTATAAGATCTAAGTTCTATGCCACTTTTGAATCCTTGTACCACTTGACAAATAGCTTCGCATATGTGCAATTTGAGAAAAGTGTCTTTGATAACCTTACTATTTTATTTTCTATCTAAAGTGCCAGTACTTCTAATGATCAAGTGTGAAAGTTAAGCTAGTTTTTGTTAAGGTACAAGAGAGTCAAATTTCTTTTAAAATATTTCTGGCTCAAAATGAAGCTTAATTATATCAACTCCTTTGACTATTTAAATTTTTTTTGTAAGCAGTACTTTCTTCTTATATAATCAAGAATTAAGGTATCAATATTCTTTTCTGCTTGTGCCCTAGAATCTGGAGCAACAATCAGTAAAAATTATGACTTGAAGGACTTGCCAGGACCACCATCCAAACCACAGGTCACTGATGTGTCTAAGAGCAGCGTCACATTGTCCTGGCAACCAGGTACCCCTGGTGCCCTTCCAGCAAGCTCTTATATCATTGAGGCGTTCAGGTATGGGCCAGTTATTCTTTGCTGTAACTCCTAAATGCTAAAATCTCACATGAACATTCTTGCTTTTAATTTCATGGATATGCTCAATCAATTTGTTTTTGGAGTTAATCTTTTTATCTGACTTTATTAAACAGCAAATTCTGCTGTTTTCTACATTCATGATTTAATTATCCATGTCAAGGGCTATATGAAACTTTCTTTGCATGATCACTTGACTTCTTTCTTGACTCTGGCCACTTGTAGAGATGTAGGATGAGAATTTTTAAATTGGAACTAAGAAAAAATATAATTTCATTAGGCACACGTGCTTTTTAAGTTATGCAAAGTTTATGGAGGCATAGAACTCTGGAATCTTTATTCTTACTAATTAGAGCAGAACTTAAAATAATCTCGGTGGTTTGTTGGACTTTTTAAAATGGTATAGATTTGAAAGCATCTGTTAGTGTGTGTGAGAGAAAATTAAAAACCACAAATAAGAAATTGATTCCATGTGTTTTTGGTGGTTGTAAGGAAAGTATGTTTCCACATGTTATTAGAAGTAAGTGCTGTTATAGCGTTATTGTTTTATGCAGATTTTAAAAATATGAATGGCTAAAAAAAGAAAATGTAATGTTGAATAATAATGTGTTTCTGATGTTTTAAAGATCATAACCACTATCCTTGTTTTTAGTACATTAGAACATGATCACTTTCATTTTAGGCTTCCTTAAGCTGTGCTTATGTGATGATAGATACAGTTTTCAGATTTCACATAGCATTTTTCTATCATTTTCACGCCTTGATGGTGAAGGACTCCTGAAAAGTAAACAGACAGCCATGGAAATAACATTTTCTCCTCATTTTGAACAAAAGTAGCATCCGACCTCAGAGAAGGTGCTATAAAGTGGTGCTCGGTCTGGGACTGGCTGGAAAGTGATCCCCACATACAAGCGAGAGTATTATTTTCCCATTCTGAGATGAGAAATCCCAATACTGTATTATGTGAAATTTTATTTAAAAATGTGACCAAGAGAATATATTCATTACATGCTTCCTTTTTTCTTTTACAGATATGTAGTTTTAGAAGGCTCTATTATAATGTTGCATGTGGAATTGATGCAAAAGAAAACACACCTTGTAACAGGAAAATGTATTGGCATAATTTACTCTATAGTCCATTTATTCTTTCTACAGGTTAATTCTTTTCAAGGTATATATGTATACATTTAGGAGGGCCATATTTATTGTATCAACTTGATGTTGTGATCTGGCCTCTGTTCCTTTTATAGGTGTTCATTTAGGGGCTGCTCTACATTAGTGAAAGGCTGTCATATCTCCTGGGCTGATTTTAATTTTATTGTGCATGGCACTTTGTTAGGTGAGCTCGGCTTTGTTGTTGAATTGACTGAAGTCATCCAAATGTTTCATTAACTGGGCTGACTTCTTAAAATGGAGGTGGGAGTGTGTGTGTGATTTTCAGCCATCAACCTTTGTCATAGATATGCAACTCCATTTCCCATACCTTTGCAACTGTTATTTTAAATGAGATTGCTGTTTCCTTTTCAGCCAATCGGTGAGCAATAGCTGGCAGACGGTGGCAAACCATGTGAAGAGCACCCTCTACACTGTCAGAGGACTGAGGCCTAACACAATCTACTTATTCATGGTCAGAGCTATCAACCCGCAAGGTCTTAGTGACCCCAGCCCAATGTCCGATCCTGTGCGCACACAAGGTAATTTCAGTAGCTATGCGCATACTCGATGGCACATAACAATAACAACAACAACATGCACATACTGGAGTCTAGAATAAAACAGATCTTTAAGAGGATTTCCAGAGGAAATGCAAATATGCCTGAACTGGTTTTTATAAATAATTGTTCAGTTGACTTTAGTCAGGTGAAGAGAGGAAGCTCGCTGTGCATCTTGGTGAATTGTGCCCCTTTCTGGGTCTATTTAGGGAAACAAACAAGCAAAAACTACAACAAACTAAATGGGTTTACTTAGCATTTATTAGGGAATTCTGGTAGCCTAGTGGTAAAGAACTGTGCTGTCAACCCTAATGCAGGCGATTTGAATCCACCTGTTCCTACACAGGAGGAAGATGGACAGTCACCTCCCATGAAAGTAAGGTCAGCTATGATGCTCTTCTGACTTTACAACACATAACAAAACAAAATAAAGTTTATTACCACTCATTCATTCACTCATTCATTCATTGTCATAGCATCTGACTAGTAACTGATCCTCCATTGAGTTTTTGAAGCTATAAAAGGCATTGTTGTTATAGTTGTGTTCCATGGAGTCAGCCAGATCCATAGTTCTCCCATGTCAGGTTTTCAGAGGCAGTGAATTGCACAGGAGGAGATTGCCCATCGTTCTCTCACAGAGTGGTTGGTGGATTCAAATGCTATACCTTCACTTTGGCACCTGAGCTCATTACCAGTAGGCTACAAGAGCTTCATGTAAATTGCATAGATTTTCCATCTTTTGCCAGCTGAGCTGCTAGTGGATGGATCCACTAGAAAGGCATGACCTTTGAGTTAGCAGTAAGTCTCTACACATTATGCCCCTAGAGTTCACCTATAGGTTTTATTATAGCAACAGTTAACCCACTAAGTTATACCTTTACTATATTATAATACAAAGGAAAATAGCCTTTTTCTATTTCTTTGAAATTAATTGGACGATAACAAAGAATAAACAAAAACAAAACAAAGAAACAAAACCAAACCTTCTAACTCATCGTCAGGGATTCAGTACTATGTCATAGCTGACCTTCCAGTGGAATTCATGGGCTACAGTTCTCACTTGAAGAAATTTCCCATCTTTCTTCCTCCTGTGGAGCTGCTATTAGACTAAAACTCCAGAGAGGCACATCCTTTGAGAGAACAGTACAGCTTCCCCTGGCCTAGGCTACCAGTACTCCCTAATAACAAAAGCGATCTATAATAACTAAAATGTGCAGATGCCAGGATAAAAATTACTTCCTATTGTTCAAGAAGTTAATTCTCACAGTTTACTAGTTTTCAAAGTGTAACTCCCTTGAGTGCAAGCAGCCTCAAAGTTACCTGGTGGAAACGCAGATGTTAGTCCCCAAGAGCCACCCAGAAATGGGTCCTGCAGTTGTTTTAACGTGCCTCCTGGGTAGTGCTGATGCACAAGTTGGATATCCATGATTACAGTGCATTTTATGAAGTTACAACTTTAAAGGAGGCAATTTATTTCTAAAAACAATTCATCACTTTTTCCCCTGAGGCATGTTGTTGTTTTCATTATTTTTTTTAAAAAATTTGGAATATTAAATAAAATGATCAGAAGAGAAGATGTCCTCATCTAATCTTGAGTGTCCTGTCTCTTCAAGTTGAAAAGACACTGGAGTCCAGGGATTAACTTATTATGGTATATTAAGGTTTTCTTTCCTTAAGTGGCAAAGGGAATTAATAAAATAGAAATGGTAACTTTAGTACTTATTTCTCTCTCCTTCCCACAGGATTCTTGAGAAAGGGTTAATTATTTTTTATTTGTTAAAGGCTTTACATCAGATATTATTCAAAGTGGTATTTTTATGCCATGAAAAGCACCACACAGCCATAAAATATTATTATAATTACAATGTATTTCAGTAATAGTAACTAGCATGCTATTATAACAGAGAAGGGTGTCTTAAAGGAATCAAGTGAAATAAAGTTACCACGTGACTTTGTAACATTGCTGACATGATGACAGTCAAGGGAGGAGGGACTGCCACTTTGCTATTGTTCTCAGAGCAGTAATGTGATTAATTTTCCAAGATGATAAAGGGCCTGTAGGTAAAGAACCTGTCTAAGAAGAAAGAAAAAAGCACAACAAGAAACTTGAAGACCTGAAACTGGTTATCTTTTACCTTACCGGGATCTGATTGCTTTTTGGTGTTTCTGAATTTAATGAGTAAATTAAATTATTGGTCTTAAAATGAAAGAGACTTATAACTCTAAGTCAAGAAATCACAGGGCCCAGGTCGGCCCCGTCTGTGTGACTAGAATGTTGTGGCTTTGTGCATAGCTGCACTGCACAGTGGGGAGATAACAGAATGAGAAGGCTCCGGGGGTGATTAAATCCGGCAGGCATTCATGATCATTCAATAACTATGCCAGTCACTAAATCTTGACTCATAAAATAACTTCTCAGTGAAAGGGTCAGAAAAGATTAATGAAAAGTTGTTTGTGCTCTGGCTTGTTCCAGTTGAGAGACTCTATAGAACATAAGAGTTATGTTCTTTTAACAGATTTTTAATAGGAAAACTCATGTTTTGTGTCTGAATGTCAGCATCATTTTTTGACACGATATTGTCAGCAGCTTTGCATTCCACAAAACACCTCTTATCAAAGAGCATTTTTCTTTGTGAGCTTTTGTTTACCAATGGTAATACACACAGAATCTGAAAATCTCTCTTTTTTCACAGTAAGGTAGCAAATGAATATAATTTAATTAGCATTAACTTTTATTCTTTTTATTAATTCAAATAAAACTTAGTAGAGCTAGCTGTTTGTTGTTTTTGTTCAAGATTTCAATTGAAGAAAAAGCAACGAATTGTAACTTTCCCTTGTCTATGTCCTCCTCTAAGTCAGCACATGCAATTAAAGCTATGAAATATGGGGAGCTCTGGTGGCCTAGTGGCAAGAAGCTGCAACTACAATCCCAGAGGTGCACGGTTCGAATCCACCAGATGCTCTGCCGGGGAAGGAGGGGCAATCTCCTCCTGTACCAGTCAGATCTGATTTGACGGTACACGCACACAAAAATAATAAAATAAAATTTAAAAAATGTATAAAAAAAGCTATGAAATACATACTTAAGTATGCTTTTACACGATTGCTTCCTGATTAGAGAGAATAAGATTAGAAAAAGAAATAATTTTGAGTTGGACTACATTCCTAAAATCAAGCAGTTTGCAGGGGGGAAAAAAATCAACTAGCATACACTAATTAGAGAAGATGATCTGAATATGTGTGAAATTGTTTATTAAAATGTTTATTAAAAATTTTATTAACTTGGCTATCTATAATGGATGTACTGATTATAAACATCACCTGAAGTAAGAGAGTAATATTTAATGTTTCTATTTTTCTCCCTTTTTCATTTTCTCTTGCCTCAAAACAGCTGTATTATTTCCTGTCAGAAACTTAAGTGAAGCTCAGAATTTATTACTTGTGTATATTTTTTAGTATTTTAAATTTTTCATTAAACATATTTTATGGAGATTATGGGACTTTCCCCTTTATCTCCTCTATTTTGCTTAGCATTGAAAACATAATTCAGTCCCCAAAAATTACTTTCTATTCCATACTCCCTGGCTGAAGCAGATAAAGGAGAAAGAAAACCGTATCTACTAGTCAGACAAAAGAGAGAACAGATAGCTAAAGAGCAAATTTCAGATGTGTCCCCACTTCCTACACAAGAAAATTTTTCAAAAGAGAAAACTACTAACATATTTCAAACCAAACAAAAACAGAGATGTTCTGCTTATTTATTAATGAATTTGCTTAATAACCCAAAGATCTGTGGTTCAAACCTACTAGTCACATTATGAGGAGAAAGAAAAAATGAGGCACTGTCATGCTGTATAGACTTACATTCTTGGAAATGCTAGATGGCAGTTCTACTCTGTCCAACAAGGACTCTAAAAGTCAGATTCCAGGCATTGTTATGACTTGGTTTTGTATACAAATAGAAATGATGCACATACTTTATTCTTTATTAAGGAAATTATGTTTATATTCAAAAGATCTTTCTTAACAATTTATGTGTATTTAAATAGGGGTGAGAGGTAAAAAAATATTCACAAGAGTTCATTCTTGTAAATATTTTTAGTGAAGAGAAATATCTTTTACAATATACCCTAGCATTGTGACAAGCATGCACACATACACACACACACACATATTCTATATTTATATCTATAATGTTAATATTATATAATATAAAATAATTCATAATTTCTGCCAGAAGTCTAGGATTTTTAACATTTTTCCCCTTCTAAATATGTTCAATGGTGTAATAAATTGGAACTTTTCTATGAACTTTTAAGAATTGGAATGATTATCTACCTGCAGATATCAGCCCACCAGCACAAGGAGTGGACCATAGACAAGTACAGAAAGAACTGGGAGATGTCAGTGTCCGTCTTCATACCCCAGTTGTATTGACCCCCACTACGGTTCAAGTCACATGGACAGTAAGTATTCAACATCTATGTAAATGACACTTTCTTTTAAATAGGCCTTCATTCAATCATTCGTGTGTTTTTTGTAATATCAACTACAACTGATCAATGCCAATTGATCAATCACATTACAATATTTCATCAGATCTTTACTATATCTTGCCTTAAAGAAGTGCAAACCTTTACCATTTAAAAGCACTATCTAATAAATGATGAGAAAACTCAGTAGCACAGTATGATAAAAACCATGGCATGTTCTGTTTTCTTAATTTTAATGGCTTTGTTAAAATGTGATTAATACATAATAAATAAAATTGCATGGCTTGCAGAGTCCTGCAACCATCACTATAATATAAATATAGAAAATATTCATCACCTCAAAATGAAACCTTATACCCATTATTAGTTAGTCCTCATTGCCTATACTCTTTTCCTGTAAAACAACTGCCTTTCTCTATAGAGTTACCAATGCTGGATTTTCAATATAAATGGAATACATTATGGGATATTTTGTGTGTGACTTCAGTTACCTAGCATTATACTTTAGAAGTTTATTCGTGTTGTACCATTTTTATTGTCAAGCAGTATTTCAATACATGTCTCTGTTTTCATTTTCACATTGTTTGTCCATTTATCTGTTGACACAAATTGAGTTATTTTTACTTTTTAGGTGTTGTTAATAGTCATGCATATTTTTTCTATATGTTTTAATTTATCTTGGGAGTATATCTAGGATCATATAGTAATTTTTTCTTTATGATTTTGAAGAAATATACAGGACATTTCCCATCTTTCTTCTTTTTAGTCTATAGTGGATTTGAATAACCAGAGAGGGGCCACTTTAGGATTAACAGCACAACACTCTATAAACTATGCCACCAGAACACTGTTCTAAATGTTCTTTTAAGCACATTTGTAATTCTATTTTCTTGTCATGTACCATCAAGTCAGGACCATCCCACAGCTGACTTTCCAGTGGGTTTTCAGAGGAACAAGAAAGATTATCTATATTTCTCCTGTGGAGCAACTAGTGGATTTGAACCGAGTGCTTTGGGGATTATAGCTTGTTACCTTCCTTTGCTGTCAAAGTTTCTTTAGAACACTATTTCACTTACACTTATGAACTCCCTTACCAAAAAGAGAGAAAAGAAAACTGCTTATTTTTAATATGTTCTGTTTGGTGTATAAAAAGAATGAAATGAATTATTCAGAATGTTTTTATTGTGAGACAATATAATCTTGATTAAATGGTTTTCTCTAATATCATAAACCAGACAGTAGTAATTCCATTGAATAAATACAATCAAAAAACACTTCTTGAAAGCCACTTATTTTCTAGATATGAGGGAATACTTTAAAAAGAAAACAAATCTAGTTGAGAGACACATAGAAATATTGGCAGCATCATGATAGATGGTGAAGGAACTGAGATTGTTAACAGCTTTAGTTAGCTTGGCTCCAGCAGCCAGGAAATGAAAAGATTAATTGCATTTGGGAAATTTTCTATCAGTGACCTCTGCAGAGTACTGAAGAGTAACAATGTCGTTCTGGAGGCTAAGGTGCACCTGATCCAGGTCATAGTCTTCTCAATTAATTGCTGTGCATCAGAAAGCTGGAAAATGACTAGGTATGATAGAAAGAGCATTAATGTCTTTGAGCTGTGGTACTGGAGAAGAGTATTGAATATACTATGAACTGCTAGGAGAACAAATAGGTTGGTCCTAGAGAAGGTGAGATCAGTCTGCTTTTTGGAGGTAAGGATTCTGAAGCTGTGTCTGACATACATAAGACATGTTGCAAGGCATGACCAGTCCTTAGAGAGATACATCATACTTGGAAGGGTAGAGGGACAGTACAAGAAAGGAAGACCCGCAATGAGATGGATTGATTCAGTGACTGAAGTTATGGAGGTAGTAGGTGTGTCAGAGATAGTAAGATTGGCACAGGATAAAACAGGGTTTAGGGCTATGAGTCGCATAGGGTTACTATGAGTCACAGGGAACCCCATGGCACATAACAACAACAACAACAGTACACAGGATTAAGAGCCATAACGTATACACAGAGAGACACATTATAGAGAAATTTCCATCAAAAAAGGAGTGTATAACTCTATCCTACACAACTCCATCCTCTAAATGTAGTTGTTATGTATCATTGAGTCAGAATTAACCCATATCTGACCCTCCAGTGGGTTTTCCGAGTCTTTTAATCACACAGGAGGAGATTGCCTATCCTTCTTCCATGGAGCAGCTAGTGGATTGGAACCACAGAGATTCTTACTGCTAGGCCACCAGAGCTCTCTGCTTATCTATATCTACATGGGAAAATATTATGCCATTATTTACATGTGTAGAAAGAGAGCATGAAAAAACTTAGTATTATCCTCAGATAAGGCTAGGAGCAAACTACAGAACAAACTCCAAATTGCTTATATGCAAGTACAAGTATAAGCTGAAGAATTTAAAAGTATTTCAGAAGAATAGATCATCTCTAGAACAGATTTGATGCATTATGCACAAATGACTGAAGACCAGAAGAACTATAAGATAGCATCAAGGACATTATACATGCAAAAGAGATGAAAGGGTGGAAAAAAAAGACCAAATTATATGTCATCAAAGGGTATGAAATATGTTCTAGAACATATTCTGATAAATAGGTTTGGTCTGGTAGAAATTGAACATGCAGTCTCCCAAATTGTTTCTATCACCACGGCCATATTTTTAAAGTACTTATCCTTCTTCTTTCACACTTGTCTGTTAATTATACTGTGGTGATGATGGAAGTTGTACCACTAGTCCTTCCAGTACCAGCAGGGTCACTTATATTGGACAGATTATGGTGGAATTTCAACCTAAGAAGCAAGATGGGCCATTTGCATCTGATGTAAAAGACACCCAGAAAACCTAAGAAAACAGCAAACATTGTTTGAAATAATGCTGAATGATGATGACTTGCTTAAGGTTACTCACAAGCAAGGCTGTGAGTTTAAAGATGAAGGTATGCCTGAGCCAATCCATGATATTTTAAGTTGTTTCATGTGAGTTGGAAAATGAATAACAGTGGGTGTCTTTGAATTGTGTTGTTGGTGAAGAATATTGAGTATGCCTTATTTTGCCAGAAGAGCACCAAATCTGTTTTGAAGAAAGCGCAACCCAGTTGTTCTTTAAAGGCAAGCATAGGGACTCTTCATGGCATATACCTTGTGTATGTTCCAGGAGGTACGAATCCTTAGGGGTCAGGGAGGGGATCATACTGTGAAAAGCAAAGTGTCAGTAAAAGTAAAGAAGAAACTCAAAGAAATGAATTGGCACATCATGCTTAGAAGAGTGGAGGGACAGGGCAGCAGAGGAACATCCAGGATGAGATTAATTGACTCGGGCACTGGAGAAATGGGATTAGGTCTGTTGGAGATGATGAGATTGGTTCAGAATAGGGCAGGTTTCAGGGCTAATGTACATAGGGTTGCTATGAGTTGCAAGTAACTCGATGGCACATAACAAGAAACAATGGCATGGAAATGCATTGGACTATGTGATTCATTACAGTCTATCACAGTGTGAATTATGAGAATTCCAGAACACTTAGAAGTGCTCATGCATGATCTTTATATAAAGAAAAAGGCAATCATCCGAACAGAGCTAGGGGATGCTACATGTTTTAATTAAAAAAAGAGTATTATATTTGCATCCTTTCACCATACATTTCAATCTATTTTCTGAGAAAATTATCTGAGAATTCACTATATGAAGAATAATGTGGCATCAGGATAGGAGAAAGACTAAATGACAACCTATAATATGTAAATGATACAATCTTGCTAACAATGAAGGGACTTCAAGAATTTAATCATTAAGATTAAATACTATATAGAGCCATCAGTTTGGATTGCACCTCAACATAAAAAAGACAAAATTTTTCATTACTGGACCAAAACCAGTATCATTAAAAAATAGAGGAAATGTTGAAGTTGTCAACGATTTTCTTGCACTTTTATCAATAATCAATACCCATAAAAATGGGTCATGAAACCAAGAAACATATTTTATTGGATAGATCTGCTGCAAAAGATTCTTTAAAGTGTTAAAAAGCAAAGATACCTTTTTGATAAGTATAAAAACAGCACGTGCTATGTCAAGATGGCCATATCTGACCTTGACCAACTTCACAAAGGAGAACAGTCCCTGTCAACAACATCAATACAAAACCAATTTCCATGAGGTCAGATATGTTATCCATGCTCTCACCCTGCTTTCAACTCTTCCCAACACCAATCTTACTGCTGTAATGGGTCCAAGAGCTGATGTGATAGCTTACATAGAACCATATTAGCTAAGTTCAAAGGTTATAATTCAGGTTAATAGCAGAATGCAGTCAGGAGAGCTTCCAAAATGGTACCTAAGCCTTGAGTCTCATAGATTAGTATTGCATGCTCTCTGTTCTGCCATTTATGGCTCACTCCCACCCTACGTCTTCCATAAAGTTGGCCAAAAGGCTCCTAGTTCTGGTTCCATGGAATAGGAGACTCAAAATCTGCTCTGTCTCATGTCAGGTCTCTGGTTCTTTGCTGTGGTTGCTGCTTCCATAAGCCCTAGTCTGACTGGCACAAGAATCTCTGGCCCCAAAGAATGCTCTATCTATCTATCTATCTATCTATCTATCTATCTATCTATCATCTATCTATCTATCATCTATTTATCTTTCTATCTATCTATCTTCTATTCCTTGCTGCTGGTTAGGAGGATCCAAAAATTCTGCTGCTGGATCAGCTCAATTTAATAGTGTGACTAACCAATACCCTTGTGGGGAAGCCATTTTTAACAATAAACCCTTAACACCATGGAAAATTATATGCAACTGACTCCTGAAAAATGAAAAAAAAATGAACACCAAAGAAGAAATGATATACTTGAATTATTGTATTGGCTAAGAATATTGACTCTAATTATGGATTTCCAGAAGCAAATTTTAGAATGCTGTTAGAAGTGAGGATTCTAAGACTCTTATCTCCGACATTTTGACCATATTGGACCAATTCCAATCCTGGAGAAGGACACCAGCTTGATAAAGGAGAGGGAGAGTGGGGAGAAAAGAGGAAGAATATAAGATTGTTTGCCATAACAGCTGTAGCAATCAGCTGAAAAAAAATACTCAGCAAGAGAGGAAGACCCTCAATGAGACAGATTGATTCAGTGACTGGGGTAATGGGGTTAGGTGTGTCAGAGACAAGATTGGCACAAGATAGAGTAGGATTTGGTATTTTGTACACAGGGTTGCTAGGAGTCATAAGTAACTCAACAGCACATAATAATAACAGTATAAAAATGACACAGGAGAAGGATATTATTGATATTGTATTGTTTCTTTTATCATATATATGGTCACGGTGAGTTGAAACTGACTCAATGGAATTTTATAATATTTTCTAAAAATTTAAGTTAAAATTAGAGTTGTATGGAATTTTTTTTTAAAAAGCTGTAACAAAATCTTTCCTTTTTTGTGTATCATTTTCCACTAGCTAAATTTGTTTTTTTTTTTATAAGAAAAAAAAATCACATCATTAACATTGGGGGGGGGAAGGCAAACATTCCTCAGTTCTTGTGTTTAGTTTTTTACAAATAAGATGGTTTACTAGAGTTTGGCAGGATCAAATTACACAGAGCTTGGCAAGATCAAATTACATATGCTGTTTGGACTGAAAATAACAGCCACATGCCTTCTAAAGTTAATCTTGAAACCATGATGGTTATATGTAATAAATAGATTTCTTTCTAAGAACAAGTACTATAATAAGGAGGGTAGGCAAATATGATAAGAATATAGTAGTTCCTCAAAGGAAAACAGCTATTGAAAAATCATTTTTCTTAGAGTTGTATTTTTCCCTTTTTTATTCAAGAACCAAAAAATAATTATAGTGTCTTTGCTCTCTAAATATTCTAAACTAAATAGTGCTTTTGAGAACTAGAATTTCCATTCTCAGCCAAAATTAGACAAAACTCTAGGCAGGCTTTGTTGTTGTGTACCTTCAAGTTGGAAGTGACTTATAGCTGAAGCTTCAATGAGTTTTCTGAGACTGTAAATCACACAGGAGGAGATTGTCCATCTTTCTACCACAGGGCGAGAAGTGGATTCAAACCTTATACCTGTAAGTTGACAGTGCAATTCCTTCCCACTAAGCTACTGGCTGTGATAATTTAGTGATAAGAAACTGCTCTGTAATCCCAAAGACATGCACTCCACGAGCTGTTCCATGGAAAAAAGGATGGACAGTCTCCTTCCATGGTATTTACTGTCCCTGAAAACCTGTCGGAGCATCAGCTTTGAGTTTGCTCTGACTTGATGCACACAACAACAAGCCACAAGCATACTAAAATTGAGGAGCTACGTTAATTATGTCATTCGAATGTTTAAATGAAAACTGTTGATTTGAGGACCTGTGTTTTGGGATTTTTGTTTGTTTGTTTGTGGGGTTTTTATTGTTGGTGTTGTTTTTTGTTTGTAGTACAGTCTTTCAAATGTCATATCCTTGAAATCCAATTAAATCCGTTCTCATGAGTGAATTAACTAAATAGCAATTGTTTTGATTGTTCCCCCTGCAACAAAATGAAATAAAACTTTAAAATTTAAAGTTGAAATTAAAACTCAAAAATGTGCAGAATGTTTTCACTGATGTTGTTACTGATGTTATATGACATAAGTCAGAACTGACTCATAATTGCCCCTCCAAGCTGGTTTTCAGAGTTCCCATCTTTCTGTCAAGGAACAGCTGGTAGTTGATTAGAGCTACATGCCTTTACATTGGTAGCTCAACCCCTTACCACTTGGCCACTGAGCTCCTTTCTATTAGCTCATTTAATTGTTCCTATGTCCTTAAAATAAAGTTATTATTTGGCACATTGAGTAAAGTGAGGCTGAAAAAGTTTGAGAAGCTAAGCCATTAACTGTAATTGAGGCCTTCTGGCTGGAAGCTTGAAACTATTTTTCATTTCTTTCTCAGGGAAAAAAAATGCCCATTTTTTAAAAAATCTCATAATACTATGAATTTGTGAAAGATTCTGCTAGAAAGCACAGTCCTCTTTCTTATAATCAAGATGTTCATATAACAAATAACAAGCATATGGTTTAACTTGAAAATGAACACCAGTTAAAATGAGCTCCAAAAGTTAGTGGTGTGGAATACATAACCAACAAAAATCCTACCTATTTTATAAAAAATAATTTTCAGCATATTCTTTTCTTTCTTCCACCTGTAACAACAAATTTCCTCCTTAAAAAAACCATTGTGTTGCAACTGAACAAAATTAAGTTACACTGTTTAGTTATTAAGTAGGTTGTTATTATTATAAGCTGGTTAAAGGCAATGTACACTGAAGCGAGTAAAGCAATGTTGTGTAGTAAACATTAGCTTCATAAGGTCTCTAAAACACTTAATTAATGAAAACCAAACATGGATAAAACCAATTTACCCTGATTTACACACTCCCTTCATCTGGAAACAGCTGCTTAATGTTCTTCTTAAAAACACAGCTTGCTTCTTTCAGTATTAACAAGCTATTATTGTGAGTTATGTCTTTCTCTCAGTATATAAATTCACTTAAAGTGAATTCAGAGAAGTTTATAAAACACAAGCTTAATATTGTTTTAACGTATACTGCAAGGATTTTTCTGAACATTGACAGTTTTGATGAAAGGCATCTCTCTTTAGTTTTTGTAAATACAACTTTTTTCCCCCTTTGTGGTTACTTTGTTTTGGGGTATTAGAATTACATCTTTTCAAAGACCAGGTCAGGGGTACAAGCAAAAATTGGGAGTGTGGGTGCGGATTTATATAAGATAAATATTCATTGATCTGAGTTCATGTTTTTCTTGATATACCTTCATACAAGTGTCACACTAATTCCATAAAATCTCAGAGGTTTAGAAAACAATCAAGTGGGTAAAAGAAGTTTTAGTTGTTGAGACTCTGCTGTGAAATTGAGATTATCTGTTTATAGACATGTACCTACTCATTTTCCATTAACTTCATAGAGTTTTCTAGTTTAGCCATATCAAATACAGAAAACTTTGAGCTCTGATAGCTTAGTGGTTAGGAGTTGCACTACCAGAGGCTAGTGGTCTAAATCCACCAATTAACTCCACAGGACAAATCTGAGCAACCTCCTCTTGTGTGGTTCTCCTATTGGAGAATCAACCAAGAGTTAATTCCAACACGATAGTATATAACAACAAAACAACATATTTATATAAAGCATACATATATTTTAAAAATAATCCTACAAGTAAGAAAGATATTAAACATTCTCATATAAAAATGTCTTTTTAAAAATGTGCAAATATTTTTAAAGCAAAAGAAAGAGCCATATCCATTATTATATTCTCCAATTTCCATTTCTCCTCAATCTTCCCAAAATGAGAAGATTCTGTCTTCCCCATTAATTTTACACCTTATTTGATGGTGAAATATGTCAAATTAAGGACTTCTTAGAATACAGATATTGAATATGGATATGGAAATACAGGTAGAAAAAGTTTATCATTAAATCAGATATTTTTCAAAATGTAGCAAGATATTAAATATTGCTTAAAAAGCTAAAAACATTTTACTTTTGAAGATGAAATCACAGTTCACCTCAAACTCGTAATAATAACAGCAAACATCTACCAAAGTGTGTTGATTTTTATTTTGCATTTTATATTTTGTAACTAAACAAGTGAAAGGATTTATTAATAAAAATAAATCTCTATTTTAGTAATAGAACAGAGGCATAGGTAGTGAAAGGTAGTCCATGCAAAAGAGTTAAAGTGAAAAAAAAAAGAAGGAAAACAGGTAAAGGACCCTTGGAAAGTGAGTCCAGGCATTACAGCATGCTATCAGCTGCAAAGGAGAGAACTATGTGTATTTATTTTTTATGTAATACTTAAAAAAGTGAAAAAATACTTTTCAAAAATTCTGTTTTTATTGTTGCAAATATATATGTACAACAAAAACATTTGCCAATTTTCTCCATTTTATAACAGTTTTTGGAATGTTTTTACTTTTGTTTAATTATTCATATTTTTATTATTAATATATTTCATGCATGTACGTGGAGTACCATACACTCCTTCATTTACGTTATATTTTGTTCATTTATATTGTGGGGGTTTTCCTACCACCAACTACTTTTGTGAAAGCATGTCAGTCAGTTTTTATGCCTCATGCCCTAATATCCCTCTTTTGGATAGCCAATTGCTGATTTGCTCATACTTTCAAACCAGTACTCTAAGGAAACAGGCATGTTCCTTTTGCTAAGGAATCCACTGTTAACTTTGAAATTTGACCATCGGTATCCATAATCATCCAGTCCAAAGTAAGCCATTCGTTTGCAACAATCAACCCTAGTTAATAGCATGCATCATCTGCTCTTCATTTGATTGGGTTCTGGTCAACTCATCCTGAGCCATCTGTGCCTAGGTTTAAATGGGCATCATCTGCAAACTCAGGAGTTCACATTTAAGTCAAGTTACTTATCAACTCTAACTTAAATTATTGGAGTTCAAAGATGCTGTCAAATTGTATTAAACAGAGTTTGACAAATTAATAAAATATCTTTCAGTTAACTTTTGTTGATAGTTGTAAAACTTTTCAAGTACATTTGAACGATAGGCTCTAAGTGGACAACTTTTATTCTCTTTCCCCTATTTTATTCGCAAGGATTATTTTACATGCTGAGCCTTTTTTTTTTCTTTTTGATACATTTTATTCTTCTTGCATGTCTATGTTCTGTATATTTTCAGGAAAATTTTACTTGCCATTCCTTACTCAGTTTTTCTGGCTCCCCCCTGAAGGCTGACACCAAATCTAGATCAATTTCTCACCTAATCTCATCTTCCATATTTCTTCTTAGCTTTCAAAATTCCTGAAATTTGGCATACTGTAGGAACTCAAATAATATGTTTTGAGGGAGTAAAGTTATTAGTGAATAGACAAGAAATAAGAATGAAATTCTGAGTAAATGCGCATCACATATTAAGTCATAGTATAAAAAGTTGCTGTGTATAGGAGAAAAAGCAAATAGATCTGATAGATCAAGTTAGGGCAACAGACAGATTGCTATTGTTTTAGTCTGATGTATTGTGACAACAGGGCTAAATGCTGCCTAACCCTGCCTCATCCTCATGATTGCCAACGTCATTGCACCAATTGTGCCAATTCTTGTTGAAAGGCTACATTGCCCTCACTTATTAACTATTTGACCATATACATTGTCCTCCTCTCGTCAATCCTTCTCATGATGTGTTTAAAGCAAGCAGGTCAGATAGTGTTCTTGGGTGTTACATAAGGCATTCATTGCCCAGTTTTCCAGATGATAATACCTGATCCTTTTTCTTACCCTGCCTTGATGAGGGAGCGCAATGTAATTGTCATTCCTGAGTGAGTTGGCTTATATTTCAAACTCTGGTGTCAAAGATTTCAGCATCACAGCATCACAAGGAAGCTACCAAACTCTGATGAACTGAAAAACGGGTAGTGGAGATAAGGCTAGGGGAATAAGCAGGAAATGTGAATCAATAATGGAGGTATCTTGAGTACTGTAGGTGTTTTAAGTAGAAGTGAAAGACGTGTTCCACTCTTTGTTTTGAAAAAAACTTTGGGGCAATGTGAACTTGGATTCAATATTGCAAGCAGGAAGGCAAAAGAAGCCAAGGCACCAGTGGACAATTGTCTCTGGGAACTACAGAAAACTAGAGAGACTGCAGAAGATTGATTGATCCAAAGTTATGTTTGAAATGCTTGTATTTTATCTCAAATATTCTTTTCTCTCTTTCAGGTGGATCGCCAGCCCCAGTTTATTCAAGGCTACCGGATCATGTATCGTCAGACTTCTGGCCTGCAGGCTACATTGGCGTGGCAGAATTTAGATGCCAAAGTCCCAACTGAAAGAAATGCTGTGTTAGTCAATCTGAAAAAGGGAGTGACTTATGAAATTAAAGTTCGACCATATTTTAATGAGTTCCAAGGAATGGATAGTGAATCTAAAATTGTTCGTACTACTGAAGAAGGTTAGTATTCAGGTATCTAACAAACTAAACTATATCCTAAATTTTAAAGTGTATCTTTTAAACAAACAAAAGATTAATGGTTCAAACTCACCGTTCACTCTAGAGGGGAAAATGGGGTGGTCAGCTTCCATAAGATTTACAGCTTTCCTGCAGGATTGGTAGGAGTCAATCGACTTGATGGCAGGAGTTTGGCATTACATATATATATCAGGAGGGGCCAGGCCTTGGACTAGGACATCATGCTGGGAAAGGTAAAAGGTCGGAGAAAGAGAGAAAGACCTGAAGATTCTCAATAAGATAGAGTGACGCAGTGACTATAACAATATGCTTGTGCATATCAGAGATTATGAGACCCAGGAGAGCACGGTTTAGATTTGTTGCTCACAGGGACACTGTGAGTAGTAGTCTAATTAAAGGTAGCTAACAACAAGAACATAAACCACAGATAGGGAACGCTGATGGCCTAGTCCAGCGAGTTTAACTGCTAACCCCAAAGTGGTACTTCTTTGGCAGTTCAAACCCACTGTGGAGAAAAGATGGGCAATCTCTTCCTATTTTAGTTTACAGTCTTGGGAACTCAATGAAAAATCATAATGAGTTGGACTTGGCATGACAAAAGGCAGTGAGCGATGGTGATAGCATAATTAAATAAATTTCTCTTGCAATAATAGCTTACTATTTAGGAAGTGTCATTTCTTACTGTTTTCTAAGAAAGCCATTGACCTTCATATATGTATAATATTTCTTAAATCAACATTTGTCACAAATTTTACATCTCTTTCTAGACTAGAATAATTGCTAATGCAATATTTTTCCATTCTTTTTATCTGACTTTTAACTCAATTAGCTTCATTAAATGATAGGCTACGTGAAACATAAAGCATTCTCTTCTTTGTGGCATCTCTTCCTCTGGTGGTGTGTGGCATTTTCTTTGATAAGTCTACAGAGCTGTGGGGCTTACCAGTCTCACAGTTGCTGACCAGAAGATCACTTGCATATTTACAATGGTCTTCTTCTTAGTGAAGTTCATGTTTTCTCTTCTCTTTTCTGGAATTTTTCTTCTGTGAACATATTTTAAATACAGTATGATAGACATGATATTAAGGGAAGCTTCATCCAATGCATTTCCTAGTGTCTCCTTCACTGAAATAGAAGCTTATAAAGAAATGGCACCACTGTGTAACCAAAGTCAGATACCAAATATCTTTCTATTCTTGAAGACATTTTACTCTAAACATCTTAACTATAAAGTAATATATGAGAAGTATTAAAAACATTTGTTTATGTAGACTTCTTAAACTAGTTTGTACTTGTCCCAGATTGTCCAAATAAGAAGATTGATAAGCTCGATATTATAAAATATTTTTTTAATTTCTTTTTTATACTAGTTTATTTACAAAATTTGAGTACATTGTTTTTCAGACCAGATTCTTCCAATTTCCCTCAACTGCCCCCATCAAATTCACAACCGCATGATTAATCCATTGCCCTGCCCTCCATCTTCATCCCTCTGCTTCTACCCTCCTCCCCACCTTGGATCCTCGTACTCATTCTACAATAATGGTTTTATACAATATTTGTCCTTTTGGAACTGAGTCCGTTAACTCAGCATCAAGTTTTAACAGGATAGCAAGTAATAAATGTTGGCAAGCTAGGAACATGTTGGTGGGATTGTAAAATAGTGCAACCATTCTGGAAGGCAATTTGGTGTTTCCTCAAAAAGCTGAACATAGAAATTCCATGTGAACCAACTATTCCACTACTTGGAATATACCCTGAGAAAAGGAGAACTGAGGCACAAACGGAGTTCATAGCAGTGTTAAAATATTATTTTTATGTGAACTTAGAGTATGGAATACTGATATAAACAAAAGTTAACAATTTTTAAAGCAACTATCCATTTTTAGGATGTGTAAAGAATAGGGAAAAATTAGCACAGTAGTCCATTATTTTCCATTTAATTTTACTTTATGCATTTAAATGGTAGTGTTAAGATGTAGAGTAGGTCCATTTTATATGGAAAGCTGTTTGAAGCAGGCTTCCTCAAATCAGTTTCACTGCTGTTAGACTCTTCCTGTGGATCAGACATTTGTCACCATTCAGTAGACATTAATCTCCAGTTTCTGTGGCCTTGTGAGGCTAACAAATAGTACTCAGCAGGGCTCTATCTGGGGACTATGAACAACGCTGTGAGTACTTTCACATCTTTAGAAAGATGTTGAGTGCAAGAATAATTGACCTGTCAGGAAAAAGGCATGGTGTCCTCTCCAGGCCAACAGCCAGCCAAATGAGAAACTAGAAGTATTCTTTTTTAATGCAGTCTGTTAAATACCTACAGAGCTGGCCAACAGGCAGTTGGATTTGTGTCATCATGTCATTATTTGCAACAATATTTGCACAGAGAAGGATGATAAAAAGCAATGTTCCATTAACACATGTCTTTGTGTGTTCAATTTCAATGCACATATAGCAAACATGATTGAAATATGCCATTATGACAATCTCATTAAACAATGGAATCCTTTCTGATTATTGTTGGTTTTGTGTGTGATCAAGTCAGAACAAACCCATAGCCAACACTCCAGTTGGTTTCCAGAGGCAATACATTTCATAGGAGGAGATTGCCTATCCTTCTGTGGAGCACCTGGTGGGTTTGAACCACATGCCCTTGGAATTATAGCCCAACTTTCCTATACTTTCTGATAAAGTCTTAAAATATGTGTTAATATTCTATTTGCATTTTTTAAAATACTGAAATGTGTAAAGCTTTAAAATATAGACCTTTTTCTAGGAAAATCCTTTCATATCACCAAATTTTTTGGTATGTTAACTACCAAGGAGGCTTTTGAGTTTGACTTCCCTACATTTGCTTTTAAATCCAGAGTTTCAGTGAGAAGACACTTCTTTTTCTGATTTTTTTTTTACTTCTCAAATATACTGTATTATAGAATTGCAGCCTAAAAATCAGAAAGTTTCCCCACATCTTCCCCCCCCGGCCCCCTTGGTGATTGTAATCAGGAATAGGACTATAAAGGAAAAGAATTATTGTAGGAAAGAAAATTTGCTCATTTGACATTTGACCCAGCAAAAATTGTTTCTATGATTAGACTTCTTTGCCAGTCCATGTAAAAATACATTTTAAATCTTAAATTTTAGGACCGCTTATCACAGGTGATCATTTTGCTCAATATGCAAACAAAATATTTTTTTCTTCTGTATTTCTAGAAATTAGAGATGTTTCTTATTAACATGAATTTTATAAGGGGAGCTCTGGTGGCCTAGTGGTAAGGAGCTGCAACTACAATCCCAGAGGTGCACTGTTCGAATCCACCAGATGCTCTGCCGGGGAAGGAGGGACAATCTCCTCCTGTACCATTCAGATCTGATTTGATGGTACACTCACACAAAAATAATAAAATTTAAAAAATTTTTAAAAACCCATGAATTTTATAACATATTAACATGTTATGACATGAAAGAAATACAAAAACCTTCTTATGTGCCAACACTCACAAATAGCTACTGCTAATATTTTGGGAGGAAATCTTCTTAAAATACTTTTTTATAGAAGTGGTATTTATTTTGTTTTGATTTTAGAAAGACAACCTGTTACATTTGAATTAACCAGAGTTTAGGCTCAGACAGACCTAGGTTCAAATCCTGACTTGCTATTTGACTTGATGGGGTCTATTAAACTCACCATGTCTTTCCTCATCTGTGAAACTGAACAAAGTATTATTTCACCCTTCTGAAGCTAGTGTGAGAATTAAGTTAGGCAGTTTCATTTTGAACATATAGAAACACTCCTTGGAATTTACTATCAGCTCTTAAATTTTCTACCAAGGACATATTGCCTAGCTGTTGTATTTATAGTCAGTCTACTATATTTTCAAGGTTGTTTCCCCCAAAATATCACTGTTGGACAGTATATGCACATTAAGTACTACTGGAAGTCAAAAGGCCATGTATCTAGTCTTTATATTCATATTGTGTAGATAGCAGTAGTTCACCCCAGGGCTTGGCATTTGTGTTTATTCTGATTTCTCCTTCTGCAGCTCCAAGTGCACCTCCACAGTCAGTCACTGTGCTGACAGTTGGAAGCCATAATAGCACAAGCATCAGTGTTTCCTGGGATCCTCCTCCTCCAGATCATCAGAACGGAATCATCCAAGAATACAAGGTAGGCTCAGAAACAAAGGTTCCTAGAGATGCTCAGTGTCAGAAGAATGAGACTTGTTATTTGGCCCCGTTAAGGAGTTTAAATGCAAAGTGATTATTTACTTGAAAATGCTAATATCCTTGCTTGACATGTAAAGCAAATATATAGAGGGATAGGTTTTAACGCAAAGGTTGCATCTGTAGAACTCATACTCAGTTGAACAATTAAATCAAAACAATTAAAATTTTCTTATATAAAATGTGATTCCAGAACCTCAGGGCTTTTGAGAGATGCAGTACAGAAGAGCAATGAGCCCTCATCCCAAGAACTGTCTTTATCTTTGTTATTGGAGTGAGTTTGGTGCAAGAGGCTTTAGGGCTATGATTAAACACTGTTATCAGAAAAGGGTGCTGTCAAAAAGGTCATGCAGTGAGGAAGACTAGGACAGGGGAAGAGCATATGCCTACTCTTAAATTATATTTTATTCTATTTATTGAAGACCTAATTAAAATTTCACTTGAAAAAAGGGAAACGTTAGAAGAAAAAAATTTCAGAAAACTGACATAAAAACAGCTGATCCTTTATTATTTGTCAGCTGGTGAATTTGCTACTATTTAAAAACATTATGCATTTGTTGTATCATTGCCATCATTTAGTGTTTCTTTAAGATGCAAAATGTCTAACTTTGTGAATTTTTTTATTTATGATGTTATTAACCCATCTGGGTGTAAAACACATAATTAAATCTTGTAAAAATGCAAATCTGTGGGGGGTTTTTTTCTGTCAATAAGTCTTTATAGAATTCCTACAAATGCAAAGCAGGTATATCCAATAGAATAGACAACTAGACACCCTATTTTATCCAAGAATTCATATTTGGTATGGGAATTAAAACTGAGTCATCAATAAAAATATAATGGTAGATCATATTCTGTTATTCCTAAGAAAAATGATCAATTTTGAAATAGAATTTTCTTGGAAATAAAGGTCAATTTACTTGTCAGTGGGTAACATATATATATATATATATATATATATATATATATAAGCACTTATTTTTTAATCCTCATCAAATTATATAAGAACTACTATATATAAATATTTATCAGATTCTCTATATTATATGGAATTTAAGAATAAGTAGTTTTAAAGTTTTAGAAATAAAACTTTATAATTACATTTTAACCTCTAATACTTCTACTTTATGAATACATTTTTCTAAGTAAAATATTATCATGTGTTTGTGCACGTGTGTGTATGTATTTCAATGAGGTTAGGAATTTATTTTTTCATAAATTGTAAATTTCTTTAACTCGTACTTCACAGCAAAGTGTATATTTGAATCATATCTCAATAACCTTTCATGGAAACACAGGTAGCATAATGTCAATAACAATAGGACACTATTCAAAGAAATTACAGAAAAAGTTTTAGAAACTTACTCCTTCAGAAACCAGCCACCTGCGTGTCCACATGAAATAACTCATAAATAGGAATATATGTCAAGGTAAAAAACTCATTGCCTTTGAGTCAGAACCAACTCATAACTGACCCTCCAGCAGGTTTTCAGAGGTTGGAGATTGCATGGGAAGAGATTGTTCATCCCTCTCCCACAGAGCAGCTGATGGGTTCTAATCACCTGCCTTGGGTTAACAGCACAACAGCCTATCAACAAGGCTACCAGAGCTCCCCATGAGAGTACATACACAGCAGAATTATTTTTGAACACATTTTATAGGAACAGATTCCCATACTTCATAAAAAAAAATATGCTTTACACTTTGATTCTTGGAAGAAGTAAAGATGCATCTTTCTTGGGATTTATGTTTAAGACTTTCTATCCCTTTGTCCTCATGTACGAGTATATATGTATATGCATGTTTTCATCAATATTAGGATTTATTACTGCCAATGTAAATATTGACTTTAATTTCATCTGAATCAATACCTATAACTTGTGTCAATTAATCTTATTAAATACTTCTATGTGAGGTATCATTTTCTTAAATGAAATATATATATTACCCAGTTGTATACTTTAGATATTATGATTTTTCAATCACTACATTTTATAGATTATATGTATATTTTTATAAATAAGCGCAGAAAGTAATACACTTTGATCCATACCAAAATGCCATTTGCCATCAAAGACCACTTTCTTTAAGTGCTAAGAGAATCATTTCACTTTCTAAATTATTCATTATAAGCATTCAATGCTGATAGTAAGATTAAAATGAACATGGTGTGATTTTAGAATCCCTTATTGTTATTACATTAACCTGTTATAAGTGTGATCTATTATACCTTACATGTACACATATGAAAAAAAACCTCAGAAATTGAACTTTCGAAAAGCCATTAGCTGACACATACACAGCGTTGTCCCTAAGAAGCACTCTGGTTGCACTTTCTCCGAGACAGAGTTGTTTGTTCTTTGGGCAGTCCATAGGGTATTCAGTACACAGCTGTATTCCACACATGGTATATTCAGTACTATGCTCATGTTGTCAGAAGAAGGAGGCTGTCTTTAGAAGAAGACTTCATGAAGGGAAAGACAGAGGGTCGACGAAATCAAGAAAGACCCTCAAGGAGATGGATTAACACTGTGACTAGCAAAGGACTTGTGCATGGCAGAGATTGTGAGGCTGGTGCAGGTTTAAGCAAGGCTTAGATCTTCTGTTCATAGGGTCACTGTAAGTTGTGATCAGTTGCATAGCACCTAACAACTACACACTCTCCTAGAAAATGGACAGGTAACCATTTCTAAAAGTTCATCAAGTATAACAGTGTACTTATCAGAAAGGATACTTTTATATTCATTTGTTATTAACTTTCCATTTCTATAGATCTGGTGTTTGGGAAATGAAACTCGATTTCATATCAACAAAACTGTGGATGCAGCCATTCGGTCTGTTATAATTGGTGGATTATTCCCAGGTATTCAGTATCGAGTAGAAGTTGCAGCTAGCACCAGTGCAGGGGTTGGGGTAAAGAGTGAGCCCCAGCCAATAATAATTGGTAAGTATCTAAACATGTGATCTGTTCTTTTGAGTTAGTCAACTAGAAAAAAGGCAGAACAATCTTTTGACTCAACATCCTAACACATATTACTGATTGTTAGCTATGAATGATAACAAACATTCCTAATACAGGCAGAAGGATCAACTGACTATCCTTTCTTATAAAAATGCCCAATATAATTTCTCATGTTTATAGTAGTCCTACAGACTTCTTAAAGCCACAATCACTCAGAGTTTAAACACTGCAGATGTCTTTGTAAATCATTTTAAAATTAAACGTCTGTAAGTGATTTTGGCACCACAAAAATATAATAGAAAACAAGATAGCTATTAAAGTCTGTGTATTATGTTACCAATCTATATATTTTGTTATAGCCAGAAAAAAAATTAAAATTTAACCAGAAATAAGAAATTTTGTAATCCACATTTACTTCTCCAAAAGAAAGGTCACTGTTAAAATAATTATCATTATTATATATTATACTTTTCTATCAACAGAGATTATTTGTATGTTCTTGAAGAAATACAATATATTTCATATGGCCTGTAATTTTTTAAGATCTAATTATGCATATATTACATAACATTTTTCCTTGCTGAGTTGTATTCTAGTGCTTGACTAGACCATATTTTATCTAATTTTTTAAATGATGAAGATTTTTGAGTGAATCGTTTTTAGAACATGTGTTATTTCACTAAGACATAGATAGAAGTAGAATTTCTTTTTAATAGAAGTGACAAGGTCTGAATTTATAAGAAATTACTATTTTTTTATCACTTAATAATCACACTAAAAAAAATTGACACTGCATAAAAAAATTATTTCATCACTTTATACTCATACTGACAAAGCAAACTGATTCTAGTTTTTCTTTTTCTTTGCCATCTTTTGTCATTTTATGCATTTTTGCAGGTGTAAAAAGATAACTTTATTTTAGTCCATTTATATTACTCCTGATAACTAATATAGGAGAACTGTATATATGTTTATTAACCATTTTTTCCTTTGTGAATTTTCCAGTTCTGTGTTTCAAAAATTAGGTTGGTTGTTTCTTGTTATTTATTAATAAGTATTATTTATGCATTATAGATGTTATGTACATACATATATTGAAAATATTTCCTCTAAATCTGACACTTATTTTCTCAATAGTGAGTGCCTTTTGTTAAACCAGTAATTTAAAGTTTCATAAAATACAATTTATCAAATTTTTCTTCTGCTTATGTCTGTATAAAAATTGTTGCAAAACCCTACATGAAGATTTTTTTAAAATATTTTATTCTAGAAGCTTTATAATTTTAGCTTTTGTGCTTAGGTCTGTAGTTTATCTCAAAGTAATTACACGTGATTTGAGAGTTGAGGGTTCGGATTGATTTATTTTCATTTGTATGTCCAATTATGCAGTAACTATTTATTATAAAGGTTTTACTTTCCTGAATTAACTATACATCTACAAGTCCATTCGTGGATCCCTGTGTTTCTTGATTTGTCTATATGTCTAGCTTTATGGCCACCCACAGAGTCTTGATTTCTGTAGCTTAAAGTCATTTTTGAAGTCAGCAGTGCAAATACTTCATAATTTTCTTCTACAAACCTGCTTTGACTATTTTCATTTCTCTCTTTTTAATTTCTTTTTCAACATAGGGGAAAAGAAAAAATTTGGGAGTGGAATTCAGAATATATTGACTTCTCTCCAACAGCACTATACTATATATTATATAATTCATTTTTAAAAATTTATAAAACTCTATGTTTTTGTTGTTGTTGTGTGTCATTAAGCCAGAACCAACTCCTGGCTGACCCTCTAAGTGTTTTGCAGAGACAGTTAATGGAATGGAAGGTTACTGCCCAGTCTTCTCCCGAAGAGCTGCGGGTGGATTCAATAATTTGCCTTTGGGGTAATAGTGTGGCTTCTTAACAGTAGGCAACCAGAGCTCCCTTATTGCTCTCCCTTAATTTATCTCAGTGAGCTATTGTGACATAGTGTTATAAGAGTTGCACTGCTGATTCAGAGGCAAATGGTTCAAATCCAATATCTGCTGTGTGGTAGAAAGATGGACAGTCTTCTCCTCCTCTATCAATTATGGCCTTTGAAAAACTGCTGAAGGTTTAGCTGTGAGTCAGTTGTGACTTGAGGGTACATAATAATTCATCTTTGTCATATTTTACAGTTTTCATTCTAATATATTAAATAATATTTTACAATTTTTCTTATTTATATAAATTAATGTTTTACATTTAAATTTTAGTTGTATTTATAAATTTAATTATACATTAAAGAGGAGTGGCATCCACTTCCATAATAGCTTGCCTCGGGAAACCCTATGAACCTGGAGAGAGGATGAAAGACACACAAGCATTGAGAACTCTCATTCATAGGGTCGCTATGAGTTGCCTGCGGCTCGATGGCACTTAACAACAACAACATTTTTTACTTATAAAATTAACTTAGATTTATTAGTTTTAAAATGCTTTTTTTCTGATTATATCTAGATAATCATGTTTTGTACTATTTACATTAATATGGGGAATTATGTTGAGTTATATCCAAAGATAAATCTTGTGTTTCTGAATTAAATCCTACTTGATGATGATAAAGACTAGCTGATGGGAATGACCAGCAGCAATGCAGCCTGCTGTTCAGTGTTTCGCCAACCTCCCACCCACCAAATGTCTGATATATACGAAAGAGACTTAAAAAGGCAGTAGATAATAATCACTAGTTTTGCAGATGGGCCGTAATTAAATTTTTTTAAGATGTCTGGTTCTCGTTAGGATTTCTCCAGTCTTCATGGTTGGCTTACCTTCTCCCCTTCCTAGTATGTTTTTAAATTATTATTGTATTCTGGATATTGTAGATTATATGCAATGGAAATATTACCATCCTCCTCTGAAAATACACTAACTCACCCATTCACACATTTCCATTGAGTCAGAACCAACTTATCCTTCAGTTAGTTTTGGGATGCTGTAAATCAGAAAGGAGTAAACTTCCAGAGAAAATGCCATCTTTGTCTTAGCAAAACAAGCCCCTGTAGACTGCTCTACTCAGACTCCTCTGAAAAGGCTTTACTTTACTGACTGATGAAGTTTAACTTGAAATGGCTCATTTTCACTTTATTTATGAGGTGTTTTTTATTGTTAGTGGAAAACTATAGTGTTGGGACTAGGAATTTATTTCAATGACATATTCTCCGGAGGTTTCATTTAAAATCCCAGTATTGTTATATACCTCCTCCTTACGTGATGAGTGTTTCACTTTGGCACAGATTGCTTTTCAGTGAATAAAGCTAAAGTCTTCTCAAAGCTTTCAACCTTCTGTCTTACTTTCCATTAGTTTCTTTGGAAAGATTGTACTGCATGTTGAGTTCAGGGGTCACCTTAGGTTTTAAAGGGAGTTTTTCACAAATTTAGGGATGTCTCCCTGCAGTGACTCCCTCTTCTGTAGGATTCCCCTCTCAATATTGAATCATGGAACCCTGAATTCTATCCTTTGACAGCTTGCACTAAAAAGACTGAGATTTTCTGTTTGAACTCAAATTGTCTCACATTGTATGGGCTTAGGTTACATTACAGAGGAAAAGACTTATAAATGCAAATTTTCTTCCTTTAAAAGCCAAAAATCCCTTTCTGTTCCACTTGATTTTATTTGTAAGAAACATAGGGTTTTTTTAAAAGACACTGTGACCAGCTCTTAAAATATATGTCTGACATTTGATTCAAGAAGATCAAGCCATTCCTTTAATTTTCTGCTGTTTTTTGTTCCCTCTGAAGCAATGAATCTTGAGTATGTTAGATATCACAGGAATTTTTTATTACAAAATAGTTACTATATATAAACAGAATTATGTTCAAATATATTTTGATTCTCCAAGGTTTCTTTATGAGGCAAATGGAAAAAATCATTGAAGATAAGAAGTTAAAGTTCTAACTTTTCTTTAAATTGCCTTGTCTTTTCTTAATTAGTGAGTGATTCACAGAGAGAATTATTAATTCCTTAACCTGAGGGAAACCTACAATATTTCCCTTCTGAGATACTCTAAAATGAATTGAAAAGATACAGGTATACTCTAAAGATTGTGTGTATGTGTGTATTTTGCCGTTGTTGTTATGTACCTTCACGATGCCTGCAGACTGAATAAGTATGGAGATAGGATACAACCATGACACAGACTTTTCTTAATTTTAAACCCTGTAGTATTCCCTTGCTCTGTTCAGACAACACAGTCTCTTGGTCTAGGTATAGATTTTGGATGAGCACAACTAAGTATCCTGCGATTCCCATTTGTCTCAAAATTAGTCATAGCTTGTTGTGATCTACACAAATACTTTTGCAAGTCAATAAAGCACAAATAGACATTATTCTGATATACTCTTCTTTCAGCTGGTATCTATCTGATATCAGCAATGATATCTCTCTGTCATGACCTCTTCAAAACCCAGTTCAACATCTGGTGTTTTTTTGTCTATGTACTAGTCTAGCCATTTTTTGGTTGATCTCCAACAAGATTTTGCTTGCATTTGTTACTAATGATGTTGTTGGGAATGGGAACAAAATCAATCTCTTCTAGTCAGCCAGCTAGGCAGCTGTCCTCCAAATTTCCTGGCTTAGACTCATGAGCATGTCCAGGGCTGCATTTGTAGGTTGACACATTCTAATGGTATCACATTGATTCCTGGGCCTTTATTTTTTTTTTTTCTAGTGCTTTCAGTAAAGGTTCAACTCCATTTTTCATTACCATTAGCTTGTTATCATATGGTACTTCCTGAAATACTTAAGTGTCAGCCACTTGGAAGAAGAATATGATATAAGGAAAGTAAAGAAGACATGAAAATCTTGCTATAGAAAATCACTTCAGAATGGATTCTGTACATTTCAATGTCAAGAAGACAAAAATTCTAACCAATAGACCAATAGACAACATGGTGATAGATGGAGAAAGATTGAAACTGTCAATAACATCATCTTAGTTGGATCCACAGACAACAGCCTTGGTACCAGGAGTTCAGAAGTCAGGAGTTCAGAAGAAGTGTTATATATGGAAAGTCTGAGTCACAGATCTCTCCAAATTATTGATAGCAAGGATACCAGTTTGAAGGCTAAGTTGCACTTAATTCAGATTATGGTCTTTTCAGTCATTTGCTATGTATCTGAGAGCTGGATAAGGAAGCACAAGAATGAATAAGGATAATAGAAGAGCTGTCAATAAATTTGAGCTGTAGTGTTCAAGTTTTGAATATCATGGACCAACAAAAGAATAAACAGATACATCTGTGAAGAGTGCAGCCACAGTGGTCCTTAGAGGCAGGGATGGTTAGACCTTGTCTTATAAACGAAGGGAATGTTGCTAGGAAAGACTATTCCTTGGAGAGTGACATCATGCTTGGAAAGGTGGAGGAATAGCAAAAGAGACCCTCAAATGCCAAACCAGATGGATTGACACAGGGACTGCAGCAACGGACTCAAGCATGTAAGAGGTGATGTGGATGGAGAGATGATAGCACAGGGTTCAGATCTGTTGTTCGCAAGGTTACTATGAGTTGTGCTCAACTTGGTGACACCTAACAGTACCACCACCAAGAACAAATAAATACACATTTTTCTTATCTTACCTCTTCTAGGGAAAAATACTAAGTCTTCAAGTGTGTACTGAATTAATTTTAACTTGTTAGTGTATCATACAGTTATTTTTCAAATTAATCTAAGAAATAATAAGTAATTTAATAAATAATGGCACTATGTCATATTCAAGTAGCTAGCATATGCTATACCTAAGGTGTAATCATGGGAAATAGAATTGTAGCACTTGAAAGAAATAGGCACCTACATATAACACACTTCAATCCAGAGGAAGCTATTTTTCCAAGAGATTTATTTCTTTTTTTACGTTTGCTATTGTCCTGAAGAAACCTTTTAATTGTTTCTTTAATTATCTTTGTATATCTAACTTAACATCTTGCTTGATAACCTTATCTACACAACTGTTACTCTTTACTTGAAAGGACATTTAGTAATGGTTAATCTTTCTGCTTCAATTTATGCTTTCCTTATTGTCTGACCTGTACTGGAAATAGCACCTAAAGTGGCTCAATCTCACTCTCATTTCTTCCTTTGTTTTAATTAAATCATGTATTGACATTTTATGTTTTATGGCTGATAGATTTGTCCTGAGTTAGACTACATTTTGTTTTGTCTATTCTATCTCAGTTTAGTTTTTATTTCAGAGGTGCCCTTTAAGTGGACCTTTAATTAAAATATTATATAAATATAACACACAATCTTGCACGGATTTTAAAGCTGTATTGTTCTTTTGTCTGCAGTTTCCACCTACAAGGTGACTTTTACTTCAGTGTTCATAATAATATATTGTTCTTGTAGTTACAGACACACAAAATGCAATTAACTACATTCAAATACTTAAGCATCAAACAGTATGTCATATAACAAATTTATTTTGATTTAAAATTCATAGTAATCATGCCTAATAATATAGCCATTGTTTCTCTCATCATTTGGCCTTTTCATGCTTATATTTCAGAGTTGGTGTAATATGTGGAACAGCTGCAAACTTTCACAGTAATAGGTACAATCGAATCTGATGTGTCTAATTAATTTTTAGTCCAACAAATTAGTTTTGTTCTTCATTACTCTCCAATGGGAGGAAGACATTATATTTCATTATATTTTTTGTCTGTTGGAACAATGGAGCGTTACAGGTCACACACCTCCCTTGTCTATGCTCTAATTAGTCCAACTGACAGCATTATTTCAAAAATACAAGCAGTATAAGAAATAATAATACGCCTTGGGTAACATAAATATTATTTATGAAATGTGATATTTTTGAAACTTTTACGCCAGTGAAGGCAAATCTATTTATTTTCTCTTTGGTCAATACAGCATTTGTTTTCTTTGTTATGGAAATTAAGGAAAATTAACTTGTGTAGTCTCCTAGTGAAACTATAAACTTATTTTCAGTACATTAGTTCATTGCTGTCAAGTTCATTTTCACTCACAGTCACCCTTATAGGACAGAGTAGAATTGCATCAATCAGTTTCCAAGCCTGTAAATCCTAATGGAAGCCGACTGCCAAATCTTTATCCTGCAGAACCATTACCCTTTCAGTGAGCAGACAAAAGCTCCTTAGCAATTGTTCCACCAAGACGTCTTTCAAAAACATCACTAACTATATTTACATGTGCTTATTGAAACTAAGGGAAGACATTGCAGAAAGAGAACTTTTACTAAATAATAAATAAGTAGAACTGATTATTAGGCCTGTAAACGAAAACAAAAACGGTTTAGTCATGGATAGTAAATACATACAAAAAGTTAGCATATGATAAGCCTACATTTTATTTGGCTTAATTAAGGAAAAGTTTCTTTATCATTCACAATCTTGTTTAATGTAGGTTAACAGAATGGAGGATCATGGTCTCTGCCTCTTTCAGTCATTCGGAGCAATTTTGGAGCTATACAGTCAATACCTTTATTAACTCTTAATCACTCCACATTCTCACCAGCTCTCTTATTTCCTTTCAAGTTAAGAAAAGTGGTGTGGGGTATTAGACTAGGCCTGGAGGTTGTATACCTTATAACTACTGCTAACCATATTCACTCACTCCATTGCACTCAATGACAAAAGTGGCTGGGAAACATAGTTTAACATTGGAAGAAAGAGGAGGCAGTACAGTGGGCAAATCACCTAGTCCCCAATATGGAAACAATTGTAGTTTGCAGGATTGTCAAATCTAGATAGTATACTGCCCGCTGTCATTTATAACACTTAACTTTGTTGTTGTTATGTACCATCAACTCGCTTGCGACTCATAACAACCCTATATACAGCAGCCCTAAACCCTGCTCTATCCTGTACCAAACACTGTCTCTGACACACCCATCCCGATTACCCCAGTCACTGATTCAATCCACCTCATAGACAGTCTTCCCCTTCTGCGCCATTCCTCCACCCTCCCAAGTATGATGTCCCTCTCCAAGGACCTTTCCCTCCTTACAACA
>NW_006399831.1:5140311-5167748 GCF_000299155.1 Elephantulus edwardii | reverse complement strand
TGTTTTTTCTTTTGGCAATACAATTGTGTTCATGAGAGATGCTCTGAGCAAAATCTTGAATCCAAAAAGCAGCAAAAGAAATGGAGGAAAGGAATAGAGAAATTGTACTAAAAATAATTGGTCAAAACTGAAATATTGCAGGAAGTAGTATATGATAAAGAATCAATAGTAATGAAGGAAGAAGTTCAAGCTGCACTCAGGGCATTGGTAAAAAGGGAGGCTCCAAGAATTGATAGAATACTAACTGATATATTTAACTTATATATTTAACAACTGATATATTTAACTGATATATTTAACAAGTGGTTGTTCTCCAGATTTCTTGGCACACTGTAGAATACCACATAGGTTTGTGAAACTGACTGTGAAACTGTCTGTGAAACTAAGTAAAAAACTACTATGTTCTACAAGGTTCTTTATGTACATCACCTTAATGACAGCTCTGACATTTAAAACAAAAAAGTAAGAGTAGACGGTTCTGTTGTCAGCAAAAACAAGGTCCATGGTGGGGGGGAGGGGAAGATTTAAAGAAAACAGAACCTAGAAAAGTTTACCTAGTCAATAAGGGAGATGGATCCTTGCCGAGAGTAAAGAATACCAGAAGACTCTCTATTTGTGATTTATCCACTATGCAAAGGCATTTGATTGTATGTAACATAACTGTTACTGACATTGAAAAGAATGGAAGTTCTAGAGCACTAAACTGTGCTCATGCGGAACCTATACCTGGACCAGGACACTGTTGTGCGACTGAGCAGGGGAACTGCATGGTTTGAAATTAACAAGGGAGTGTGTCGGCGTTGTATTCTCTTTCCATACCTATTTAATCTGTATGCTAAGCAAATTATTCGAGAAGTTAGATTCTATAAAGAGGAGTATGGCTTCAGGGTAAGAGGGACACTCTTCAATAAGTTGCATTATGCTGATGACACAACCTTGCTTGCTGAAAGTGAAGAGGGCTTGAAGTACTTATTTTAGAAGATCAAGGAATGCAGTCTTCAGTACAGATTGCATCTCAGTGTCAACAAAGATTGTTACCACTGTACCAATAGACAACATCATGATGGATGGAGAAGAGACTGAAACTTCATTTTTCTTGGATCCACACTTAACACCCTTAGTATCAGCACTCAGGAAATAGACACATTCCACTGGGGAAATCAACTAGAACCTCTCCAAATTAGTGAGGAGTAATGTCAGTTTAAGGATTAAAATGTGTCTGATTCAAGCCCTAGTCTTTCTGACCACTTGCTATGCATCTGAGAGCTGGATAATGCATAAGGATGACAGAAGAAGAATTGATGCCTTTGAGCTGTGGTTTAGGAGAAGAGCATAGAACATCGATGGATGGCCAAAAGAACAAAAAAATATGTTTTGGAGAGGGTGCAACCAGAGTGCTATTGGGAGGCAAGAAATATGAGGCTTTGCCTCACACACTTTGGGCATGTAGGTGGTAAGGGCTATTCCTTGGAATGGAACATGATGCTAGGAAGGAGGGAGGGTTGCTATAAAGGACAGGAAGACCCTTGACCAGGTGGATTGACATGGTGACTCCCGTAGTGGGATTTTGTGTCAGGAAATATGAAGATGACACAGGATAGAACAGGGTTCAGATCTTTTGTTCACCATAAATCATACTTGACTCGATGGCCCCTAACAAAAACAACAACAAGGGTCAGTGAGAAGATTCAACTCTATGTTTTTTTCCTTCTTGTGTACCGTCAAATCGGGTCTGACTGGCACAGGAAGAGATTGACCCTCCTTCTCTGGCGGAGCATCTGTTGGATTAGTACATGGTGCCTTTGGGATTGCAGGGCTGTTCTTGCCTAGACTAGGCCACCTAGCTCCCTGAGAATTCAACTCTAAAAGCTCAAAGGGTGTGTTTTCTAATATAATTTAGAATTTACATTTTAAATTTCTTTGATAGTCTTATAGTTACTGTATTAACCTTAGAATTAGTTCTTAATGTCTAAATTTCTTAATCTATTAAATAAACACTTAAATTATATCTTTGTAGTAAAAAGTGATCTACCTTTTTAAAGCCTGTTTGGAAGTATGAATGACGATTATCTTAATCTATCTCAAATAGGTTTAAATTATCAAGACATGTTCTCTTTCCAAATGATTGATATTTATGATTTAAACTTCTAGATTTCATTATGGTTTACTTATGTTGTTATTATTGTTCACCATTGAGTCATGGCCAACCCATTACGGACCCTGTAGTGAGTTTTCAGAGGCAATTTGTCCGTCTTTCTTCTGTGGAGCAGCTGGTGGATTCAAAGCATGTACCTTTGTGTTAGCAGCACCATTACTTACACCTAAGCCACCAGGCTCTCTGGTTTACTTATGATGACATTAGAATGAACTGTATTTTGTATTCAACTTGTAAATGGAACTTCAAATTAGTTTCTAATATTTTTTATGTTTAAAGAATAATTTATTTTTTCCCTTATTTTAAAAAATTTGAGTAAAAGTCTACAAATTCTATTTTTTATTTCAGTCATTCATAGGCATTTTGTTTTGTAGCAATATTTGCAATTAGTTAATGTGATTAATTAAAATTTCTAATGAAACTTTTATTGTATTTTATTAACTAAAGGGAAAATATATCTTGTCATAAAAATTTTAATTATTCATTGTTATTCCTATGAGTGGTGTTTACATAAATATTATCTTTTATATAGTAGGTTTAATGTATGTGCCAGAAAACTAAAGGATATTTGAACAAAATAGATTTCTTTGATAAGTCAGTAGAAGTACTGTTACTCATTAGTATGAATCATGAACCCATAAACATGGACTTTATAAAAGATTAGTTTTCAAAATACCTTGTGCCTAATGTTTAATTGACTTTAAAATGAGAATTAAATTTTTAAAACACTTCATTGAAGAAAAATTGCTGTTTCAATTTTTAGTACCTGTTTTAGTCTTTCTTGTAAGAAAATAAACCCAAAAATCTTTCTTGAGTTCATCGATAGCAAACCAAATAATACGAGATTATCACATTTTCAAACTAATGTGTATTACTCAATAAGTGTGACAAACTCAAGACAAAGCAAACATTGTTTACTCCAAAGGGGTTTTCTGAGCCTTAAATTTATCATTTATGTATCATGGTGTTTATTTTTGTGCTAATATTTACTAACACTTGTTTTGGGTTATTTTTTTTTTCCATAGGAGGACGCAATGAGGTTGTCATTACTGAAAACAATAACAGCATAACTGAACAGATCACTGATGTTGTGAAGCAACCAGCTTTTATAGCTGGCATTGGTGGTGCCTGCTGGGTAATTTTGATGGGTTTTAGCATCTGGTTGTACTGGAGAAGAAAGAAAAGAAAGGGACTCAGTAATTACGCTGGTAAGAGACTACTTCCCATTTATAAAACCTCAACTTTGGAAATGTAATGTAATGAAATGAAATGAGTGAGTTGGAAAGGTGCATGGGTGAACAAATGAGTGTTTGGGGCTTTTAAAATTTGCTCTGAAAATGCGACTGTACAAAACATAACTCAATGGTTCTTAATCATTCCAGATCCTTCCAGGAGAATTATTTAGTCTGCACCACCAGTTGAGTTTAAAAGTAGTACATATAGTAAAATTTAAATCTGTTTTCATAGAGTCACTTTGAGCCATACTTGACTTGATAGCACCTAATGACAACAAGGGAAGCTCTGGTGGCTTAAAGGTAAGGAGTTGCACTGTTGACACAAGGCATACCATTCATATCCAACAGCTGCTCCATGGGACTAAGATGGGCAATCTCCTGTCACGTGATTTACTGCCTCTAAAACCACTCTGGGGGTCAACTATGAGTTGTTTCCAGTTCAACAGTGTATAACAGCAACAAAATGTGTGCATAATAATTTTTCTCAATTCTTCAAAATATATACACTCATGCCATACACACATGCACATATATACAGTTACTTGAATGTACACACATATTCATACAGATTTTATATATCATCAAGGCATTGATTGGAAAGGAAATCTGGACAAAATCATAATTATAATTACCAGGGGATAAAAAAGATTTGAAATATAGCTTTTGGTATCTCAGGATACAGACTCTAATGGGAAATGTCCCAGATGGAAAATACAATCAAGTAAAAAAAGAATCCCCAGAATTAGTATAAATACTAGGTAAGGTAGCTCTTTAACATATGTCACCAATCAGCATTTTAGCTAGAAAATAACCAGAAAACAAAAGAGAATTCTAGATGACCTTCTAATTTCAAAATCCAAAACTGAGTTTCAAAGATATCTGAAATAGTGACATTCAGAATTTCTCTAAAGCTAAGAAAGAGAAGTGTAAATAAATAATAAAGAAAATGAGCACAGAAGCTGTGCTCCACACAATTGTAATTTAGATTAATTTTCATTTTCCTCTAGTAACAACAGTAAAATGAAACTACCTCATTATATTTCATACTTACCCAGACAAGGGAGCAATTTAATGTAGTGTGATCTTACAAAATATTTCCAAATGTTTTTGAGGCATTTATTCAATCCCTTTTCTTATTTTCATTGTGATAGAAAGCATAAATACTTGATTGATTTTTAAAGGAGTTTCATTGCACATTAAGCTTCTAAACTCTGGTAGCCTCTTGACTTCTAAGCTGTCAGTAATGTCTAAATGATAAAAAAAGCAGGGAATAACATATACTTGATTGCCTGGTTCATTATTTGGCAATATTTAAACATTATCATTTGATCATAAAACTCTGTCTCACTTCTGTATCTTATGAAGATAAAGTTTAGTAGTAACTGGTTTGAATGCATTTCCAGAACTGAAGAAAGTGTTTTAAAAGGACTTCGGCACTTTCTGACTCACCATCTTTCTGCTACTTCATTATTTTCTTGGCTACTGGTTATCTGCTACTTTGCATTTTGTCACTGCATCAAGGAAGGATTCTATAGAAGCATGGCGATTCTTGTTGAGTGCCAGACTTCTGAACATTAAATACACTTTAAGATGCCTTCCTGTTTACAGTCCAATCCTTTACCTCTTCCTGTTAGATATTGTCCATTAATATATTTATTTCATCCAACATTATATTGGTTTTCTGTTACACATGTGTATAATCCCTGTAAAACATAAGGAAGGATTGGTTTAATTCAAGGATTATTTTGTGCTCTTTTAGCTTGACATCAGAGATAATAACTTAAAATTATCTGTGCTAGTGTCTTCAGAAAAGGTTGTACAGTGGCTAATATCTCAGCTGCTAACTGCGGGGTTAGAACCCATCAGCTACTCCATATGATAAAGATGTAGCAGTCTGTTTTTATAAAGAATATAAGCATGGTAAATATAGAACAGTACTACTATGTCCTGTGGCAGCCCTAGGAATCAATATCAAGTGAAAGGCACACAGCACCAAAAATTTCATGACAAATTATAATACATTCATATCTAAAGTATTGCCTTATTGCCATCTATACCTCTTCTTTCATTTAATTCTTATAAATAATATAGCTCCAACATTTCAGTGTGTACTTTCTGTTAAATTAGCACACAGGTATTTCTTCCTCTCTTCGGCCTCTTACTTCTCAACTTCCTCCTTCTTCAACAGCAGAGCATTACAAATTCTACCGTTTTTAAATTAATTTGAAAGTATCTGTTGGTCTTTGAGCTTGACAGGAATAGCCTATGACCCATTATCATTTCTCACTGTGATTGATAATCATCTGCTTGTAGAAGAACTGTTAAATCAGAAGGTGCTTTGCCCTTCAAATATTTTGGAATAAAGCCAAGACAGAGAACAGCCTTTCAGAACCCTTACACTTAATTGATAGATGTCTGACTGAATAGATTCACCTTCAGGTAGTAATTTTCCTCTAGCAGTTGCTCCTTTCTTCTAGGTGAGAAACAAATGAAAATAAAAACCTCAAAAGACTTAACATTACATAGATGAAAAGTGAATGTTGAGCACACATTTCCTCTTATAATTTGTTATCTTGCTGAATTTTCATATTATTATCCTTAGCATAATGTAGAGAAAATGGTTTAAATTTGAATGAGTAGTAGAATATGGATTTATTGTATTCAAATCTCTGATATTTTAAGAGTACAATGATTCCATATAATTAGGTGGTGTTGGGTGAGTTCCAACTCGTAACCACGCTGTGTATGAAAGAACGGAACTCTACCCAGTCCTTCTTCACCAAATCTCACGATCTCTGCTGAAGCTAATTTTTCAGACACTATATCCATCCTTTCCATTTAAGATCTTTCTCTTTTTAATCAACACTCTACTTTTCCAAGCATGAAGTCTTATTACCAAGGACAGTTCCGTCCTGATAAAGTGGTCTAAAAATGCACGATGTGTGTCACCATCTTTGCTTATAAGGAACACTTTGGCTGCACTACTTCCAAGACAGATTTGTTTAATTTTTTGACAATTCATGGTATATTTCACCTTCTTCAGCAATACCACCACAAAGTCATTGATTCTTTAAGAGACTACTTTCTCTTATAATTTTAGAAAATATATATCATTTCTGGTTATGTATATAGTTTGGTTTTCATAAAAAAATCGCTGGGAAACGTGTTTTTATAAGTATATGAACTAAACGTGATAAAATGATGAATTGACACAATGACAATAATAGTGGGCTTAAGGATCTTGTAGATCTTGAGGATGGCACATGATAAGGCTACATTCCAAACTGTTGTTCATAGGGTTGCTACAAGTTGCCAACTTGACAGGATTTAACAACAATTGCACACACAAGATAAAAACCTAAAGCTTTTTCACTAAATATTTGAAAATTTATTGTGAATTCATGAAAGCAGGGCCTTTTTAATGTTTCTTTTAGCTAACAAGCAAGATGGGGAATATCCTCCTGTGTGCTTATCTGCCTCTGGAAGCCCCATGGTGGGTCAGATCTGGTCAGTTCTAACTACGGTATACAACACCACCACTAAGCAAGAAGTATACAGTTGTTAGGGATTTTGTCATATGCCATTCAGTTGATGTTGTTGTTTGCTGTCAAGTTGGAATCTACTCCTAACTGACTCTCACAAGGGAGATCACCCATCTTTCTCCTGCACAATAGCTGGTGCCTTTGTGTGATTGCACACGGCTTCTTACCTCTAGGCCACCAAAGCTTGCTGTCCAGTTGATATTGACTCATAATAACATCGTACTTCAAAAAAACAGCTCTGTAAGAGTTTACAAAGCTGTCATCTTTCAGATAGCAATTCTCCAGTTCTTCCTCCTGCAGAACTGCTGATGAGTTCAGCTATATATCTTCCACTTTGAAGCTGAGCACTTAATCATTGTGCTATTAAAGTGCTTCTGTGCTTTAGTATCCTTCTTAATGTAGCTGTTAGGTGCTGTCCAGTCAACTCCAAGAAATAATGGGCCTAGGAACAACAGATCAAAACCTTGCTCTACCCTGAGCCACCTTCCTAATTCCTCCCATGCAGTGATGTTAGTATTTCCTTTGTAACATAACACATTTATTTACTTTTAACCCAATTGTAATCTTTAACCACCTTGGTGTAAATGTAAACATTCATTGTAATTTACATTTATGTTAAGAGACATTCATTTGAATAAAATTAGACTGACCTAGGTAGAATTGTAAAGCAAATAGCATTTACTTCTACTCTCTTTCCCCCCCCTAAATCTTCATTCCAGGTTTCTTCTTACACACTAAAGGTAGTCAGTGAAGATAGTAACCCAGCAGAGAGTCATATAAACACTGCAGGGTACAGATTCTAACTGGGAAGCTAGCCATTGGCTCAGGTCTATGTAGGCAAAAGCCTCAAAAGCTTCTAGGCTTTGACTCTTATGGAAAGTTTTCTATGACTGCTTACAAAGAATTTTTAAAAAATTGCTTTTCATTGTTGATATTTTCACAAAACAGTGATGGATTAAGACCTCAGATTCTATAAAACAACCAAAAAAGATCAAATATAAGCTAGTATAGCTGAAGGATCTGAGAAGAGAATTTGCCCTGAGCCCCTTTTACTTGTTTACACAGCAGAATGTACAGACTTTTCCCAAGGCAGCTCTATACACTAACATGCTGTTTTGTTCCCATATTTAGCCTTTTAAATTCTTTACATACAAACATGCATATAGCACAAACAAGGGCAGCTGGAAGACCCAGTGTCCCTCCCACATCCTACATGAAACCATGTCACCCTTTCTACACCAACATGGGATCTTATTTATCTCAAGTCTTTCATGAGCGCTAATGACTTCCTTTTGTTTTGAGTTTGATCTTCCTGACTTCTAAAAGAATCCACTACTGAGTTTTTATTGGGTGAAAGAGAATTACAAGCCAACTGTGGTGGAAAGTAGTTGGTTATTCTTAAAGCTAGAGTAAATGATTGATTATAAGACTGCAAATTGAAAAAAAAAATAGAACATACATTTGGAAAGAGCCCTGTAGCTTTCATTGGAAGTAAATTATAGTACTTATAGCCAATTTTCAAAGTAATCAACTTTTTCATGAAAGTAAATATATTTTTACTTGTAAAGGAGTAAAATGTATTTTGAAACTATTACCATTGAGGAAAACAGATTTTATGAAACTCAGAAAAATATAAACAATTTCATAATCTAAAGAAAATTAGGAAATGTATAACATTTCACACACAGGTTTTTAAACTGTTGGAAAAATAAAAATTATTTGACAAAACCATCCAAAGACAGCTAAAAGATTTGATGGAATTTTTATACTCGGATTATCTGGGCTGAGTTAATGCTTATTAAAAGAGGATTAATCTACATTCATATTTTAGAAATAGCTTATCGGGAAAGGGAATGAGGTTTGGCTGGCAACATTAAAGTTCCTATTTGGATGAGGAACATGTGGTTCACTAGAGATAGTCACTCTGAAAGCTTCCTTACCTCAAAATGTCAATTTGCCACATAGTTATGTGCCACCCTCTCTCCTAGTACTGGTAGGAAAGCGATTAGGATTAATCCTTTCAGATAATTGTAGAGGTACTTTGAGTGTGCCACAAACTTGCAAAATCTTTTCCTCCGATCCTTTATAAAGAGTGCAATAAATTAAAAATACTTAATACAACTCTAAGACATTTTAGCTTGTAATGGTGTAACTTCTTAGAAACTTTAGCTCTGCTGTGCCAGTTAGTTTTTGCAAATGGCTCTAGTGTCCTAGTGGAGTCACACTGCCAATCTAAAAGGAAGTGGTTTTAATCCACGCCCCCACCCCCACCCCACCCCATTTGCTTCTCTGTAGAAGAAGGGCATTCTCTTCCTGTTCAAGTTATAGCCTCTAAAACCCCATTGGAGGGTCAGCTGTTAGTCATTTCTGGTGTGAGAGCAATAAGTTGAGTTTGTTCTGTATGTTTCTCCCTAAGTGTCTCAATTTTAGATGCTAATAAAGATTCCTTGTAAAGATTCAGTTCCATTTTTTTTTTCTTTCTGATGGGCACACTGTGATTATAAAAATGTTATCTGGCCTTGTTTAATACCTCCAGTGCTCAATTTACTTCTTTAATGGTTTCAGATTAATTCTCTTGTGCTTTTTTATTACATGGAGTTCTAGAGTGGCACACTGTGGTAGGAGTACAGTTACTCCCAGAATTTAAACAAGCCTGTCTGGAAGGAGAGTAGTGATATCAGTTGTTTTTTTGTTTTGTTTTGATTTTTTTTTTCATTTTCTCTAACAAACTCTCTGTCCTGTGCAAATGTACAAGTTTTAATATGCATTTTGGCAAATGATAAGGTAATATATTTGAAGGCAAAGATGGTCAAGTTCACCTCATATACTTTGGGCATGTTGCTAGGAGAGACTATTTCTGAGAAAGAGGCATGTAATCAGAAAGGCAGAGGGTGTGAGGATGACACAGGATAGGACAGGCTTCAGATCTGTTGTTCATAGGATCGCTATGGGTCATACTCAAGTCAATGACACCTAAAATCAACAACAACAGTTATATGTAAAGCTTGGTTTAGCCTCAGTGATACTGAGTGAAAATGAATTCATAAGTGATCCTGTAGCAGGTTTCAGAGGCTGTAAATCACATGGGAAGTATTGCTCATATTTTGCCTGAGTTGCTCCTGGTGGGTTTGAAATGCTAGAGAAGTAGTATTAGCAGCTCAACTTCTTCAGTGTAGACCCCCACACAGCTCACTTTTCTTTAGCCTGTGATTCAAAAAGAATCATAATTCACCAAAAAATATTAAATGGCTTTGAGTAAAGTTTTCTTTCTCGGACCTTCAGTTGAAATTCATCCTATTACCTTTCTCACATCTGAAGCATTCTAAAGTCCAAATACATTTAGTCACAAAGTATCAGATAAAGCATTTGGATAAAGGTCTCTGGATGATACTTGAAAACCACAATCTTGTTATGAGATTTCTGGAATATAAACAATATAATGAAAGGAGTAGATTCATCTTTTGTGGCTCTACTAGGGACTTATTGAAGTTACTAATCAATTCCTTGATTTTATAAAAGCTTTGAGTTTTGTGATCATTATATACATTGGAATATATTCACTATAACTTATTTTAAAATTTCACCTTCCTGAGAGTTAAATGATGAAACAAAGTAGTTAACACGTTAACTTTTGTCATCGTAATTATTATTGTTTTTATGTCTGTTTTAATTGTAGTTGATCAAATCATAATTCATATAAATTTCTCTCCTGAAAAGACCTCTGGTGATTAAAAACATGCAATCATCCAATGTCTGTTTCTCATGCTTAATAGGATAATTACCTGAATTATCCTACTTCACTCTTTATTATCTATCTATATTTATGTTACGATTAGAAGTCATGGTTTGATAAATCCACATTAATATCATGTCTTATCTTCTTGATTCTCTGTGTGTATACAGATTAAATCAGCTATTGACATCTAAGTAAAAATTACGCCTTTAACTCTACATTTGACTTTTGAAATGTTTTATTAAAGTTGGTATAAGTTACAGTTTTGCCATGGGCAAACCACTGCTTGTTAATTTCTGTGCAATTATGTTAATTATATTTTGTTAAAATTCCCAGAGGCCTCTACTAAACTAAGGGCCAATATGTAGTTGCTATTAATTGTAATTAATATTGACTACATGTGTATGCATGTTTCTTTCTTTCCTGTTTTTTTTTTTAAACAGTTACATTTCAAAGAGGAGATGGCGGACTAATGAGCAATGGAAGGTATGCTAAGGATATTTTTTTTCCCCAATTTTATTTTTAATCAGGACTGGGAAACTGTAGAAAGAGGCTATTATTGTAATAAACGATCACTTATAAGACTGAGAATTCTAGGAGGAATTAAATGGCTTACCACAAGGTTTAATGATCTATCTATTGTGCACTTTAGAGGAATCAAGTCCAGATGTTTCATATCTCCCAGATGCCCCTAAAGAAATTAGTAGTAAATATCACAAGGAATGTGTTCATTTGTTAGCAGGATGTTTATTGCATTAATTAGACATTAGCAAATGAAGTTGCTGTTGTTTAAGACTCCTTATTGGCTCTCACTAAATTGCTGTGAGTGAACAATTACACATAATCGATCACAAAGTAAATGATTCATGGATGATGAATAGGCTGTAGATTGATAGGACTGGATTCCACAAGTTTGGATACTCAATTGAAATTGATAAAAGCTGATAACAAACCCGTATATCCTCATCTATTTTCCCTTTGCCAATATGGAGATTGTAATTAGGCTCTGGTAATAGCTTCCAATCTCCCATTTAATCAATATTTTAGCAAAAAGAGATTGGGTCTAATGAGAGCAAGTGGATGTAGCAAGAAAGAGGTTGAATCTTCTTATTACAGTTTCCATAGAAACACATGTTTCTCTTAAGGATTGTACCAGAAGGGGCCTACCAAAAAACAAAGATATACAATGATTACAGATGTTGCTATTTCTTTATAAGTGTGCAAATAATCTGGAAAGAAATCAGTACCCCATCTTTTATATTAAAGATGGGAATTCTTTCTTAAACATGACATGAAGGACGTTTCCCCCAGAGTTACTTGCATGGTTGATCAAATCATAGTGGATCTTTTACAACCTTAAATAAAGAAAGCAAAACTTTAGTATACCTGTGATATGTTGCAGTTTAGACACCTTGGAAATGTGCTATGGATAGAATAGTATAAATACTCTTCATTAATTTCTCTCAAGTTCCTTGTTCTAAATCAAGCATGAGGACTCAGAACAAGGAGTTATAGCCTGCAGCGGACAGATACATATTGAGGCTACAAGAATGGAGAGCGCAAATCCCAGAGTCCTAGGAATGGCTGGTACAGAGCAGTCACTCTGAGCAATTATTCTCTGGAGGTGGCAATTTGTTATCAATCCTTGTTTCAGGATCCCGATATGCTACTACCAATTCCCACACTTTTCAGGGCAGACAACTGAATTCATTTGGATGTCAGCAGATTCCAGGCAAGGATGCTTCTACTTCCGCTGACAGGGTTGATCTATATTTAACCTTAATGAGCTACTCAAGTACCTTAATTCTTGAAATTCCTCATATTTTAACTTGAAGCGCATTAAGTGCTTCTTAATGCCCTTCGTCCGTGAGACAGGTGTTAGATTCTCGTTGAGTTTCCTTGGCTGATTTCTCTTCTCGTTCTCTTGTAGCCGCCCAGGACTTCTAAACGCAGGTGATCCCAGTTATCCGTGGCTTGCTGATTCCTGGCCAGCCACAAGCTTACCTGTAAACAATAGCAACAGTGGCCCTAATGAGATTGGGAATTTTGGACGCGGAGGTCAGTTGCTTTTTTTTTTTTTTTTTTCTTTTTTTTTATTATTAATTTTAATAGACATTTACAGAGGTTTTGGATTTCCACTCATTCATTTCCGCACTTTTCTCCCTGCCCACCCCTCCCCACCAGCTCACTTCCCCCTCCAAAGAGGAAAAAAAAAATTGCTCCCTTCGTATACGATTCCCGGGTGGGGGGGGGGGAAGGGTCGTGGTCAGTTGCTTTTAAAACTGTTGTTTGTTTATTGTGTGGCTTCCCTATTTGTTTTTCAAAAGACAGTAAAAAAATGTCAGAAGCATTGTCAAGGACTAGGAATCTGCTCAGTTTGAGACCCTCATGAGTTTGTGGAGGTTATTTAAATCAGACTTGCCTCTTCTTTCTTCCACTAGTGAATTCAAAATGCCAGAGTGGGACCGCCTTTGGGTTAGCAGTGCAGCTTTCTGTAGTCAGAGTTCAAAAACACAGGAGTAATCGTCCCATAATTAAAATTAGCAAATTGCAAGCTCAGAGGTAAAGGTCATCTTTGATTTCAAAACTGTTTGAGAGGGTAGGACACATATTCACTTTGAAATAGGCATGTAAAAATCTCACAACATTTCAATGTTGGAATATTATTTGTTTTTTTTAAGATATGAGAGTAAACAGATAATATTTGAACAGCAGAACTCAACCCCCAAAAATCATTATAAAAGCGCATTCGCCCAAAAGTCTAGCGTACTCAGCAGGAAGAAAGAGATTCTATTTACAGAAGCATAGCTTTTGTTGTTTTACAGTGAAGTGTGTAAAACTAGTTTCTTGAAACTATTTTTATTTTTTTAACTTCTGAGCACACAGCAATTTAAATGTTCATGGTTGAAACTGCTCATATATGAACTCTAAAGCTCTAAATCAAACTGTTGGAAAGTAATTTGTTTCAAAAAGCATTTCTTTATTAACATATTATTTATTTCTTAAGAAAAACATGCAAGAGAGAGAACTGAAATACCCCCTATTTTAACGAGTCTTGATACTCCATTGAAAACTTTTGGAGAACACGAAAGAAGACATTCAGATGGTGAACAAACACATGGAGAAATGTTCAAAATCCCTAGCTCTAAGAGAGATGCAAATCAAAACAACTATGAGATATCATCTCACCCCAGTCAGAATAGCAAAAAACAAATGCTGGCGAGGTTGTGGAGAAACTGTAACCCGTATTCACTGTTGGTGGGAGTGTAGAATGGTGCAACCACTATGAAAACAGTATGGCCCTTTCTCAAAAAGTTGGAAGTAGAAAACCATATGACCTAGCAATTCCACTACTGCAATATACCCTAAAGAAACCATAACCACCACTCAAGCAGATATATGCACACCCATGTTTATTGCAGCTTTGTTCACAATAGCAGAGTTGGAAAAAGTCAAGGGGCGATCAACAAACGAATGAATAGAGAAGCTCTGATATATTCACACAATTGAATACTATGCTGTATTGAAAAACAAGGAACTCATGAAATATTATATAAAATGGGTGACCCTGGAGGACATTATGCTGAGTGAAATATCTCAGTCACAAAAGGACAGATACTGCATAGTGTCACTGTTGTAAAGCGGCACTGACATTGGAGTTGGGGGAAAACTAAGAGGGAATAAATAATGTATGCTGCATTGAAACATGAGGGAGAGAGCTGTTTCGGTGGAATATATGATTTAGTATTATTGTCATGACAAGAATCCAGAATGAAAGCTGCATAGTGGAGTGGACTGGTGTGGGGGATTGTACAACAAAGAATGTGAACTGGAGGGGTAGGGATGGGCAGGGAGGAAAGTGCAACAATGAATGAATGGAAATACAAAGTCTCTGTAAACTTTCATTAAAAAAAATAAAAAATAAAACTTTGGAGAATGAAAATGGCATTAACGCTTGAGAGGGAAGCACTTTTCTTCAGTGCTTAAATTGTAGTTAGTGTATAATTGAGAGCAAGAAGAGCAAGAAAGTGATTCTGAAAATTTTGTAATCAGAAAACAATTTTATGTGTTTATACATTTTAATGAAACATACATTTGAGTATGTTTAACAATCTCACTTGTATGTATTTAAGTTATTTTAATAGTCTGCTTAATTGTAAGACAAATCTAAATTCGGTCTTTAACTTATATATTGTTGCTTGTTGTTGTTATGTGTCATCGAGTAGCCTGCACCTCTTAGCAACCCTATGTACAACAGCTCTGAACTCTGCTCTATCGTGAGCCAATTTCATTGTCACTGACAAACCTGCCCCCATTACCTAGGTAACTAAATCAATCCATCTGATCCAGGGTCTTCCTCTCTTGTGCTGTCCCTCCACCTTTCCAACTATCATGTCCCTCTCCAAAAGCTGGTCCTGTTTGGCAACATGCCCAAAATATGCCAGACAGAGATTCATAATCCTTGCCTAAAAGGAGCAACTTGGTTTCACCCTCTCCAGAATGGACCTGTTTGTTCTTTTAGCAGTCGATGGTATATTCAAAACTCTTCGCCAGCATCACATCTCAAAGACATCACTTCTTCTTCTATTATCCTTAATCCTTGTCTAGATCCTGATGCATAGTAAGTAATTGTTAAGACCATGACCTAGATCAGGTGCATCTTAGTTGCATCATTGCGCTTCAGTACTCTAGCAGGGTTCCTGACAGGTGACTTTCCTGGCTGCTGGTCCCAAGAGTGTTGATTGTGGAGCCCAGCAGCAAGCTGAAGCTGTTAACAATCTTAATCTTTTCTCCATCTTTCATGATGCTGCTATTGGCCCGGTGGTGAGAATCTTAGTATTTTTTATATTAAGCTTCAATGCATATTAAAGGCTTCAGTCCTTGACCTACTACAGCAAATGCCTCAGATCCTTCTCAGTTTTGGCAAACAAGGTTGTGTTATCTGAATAACACAGGTTGTTAATAAGTCTTCTTCCAATCCTGACGCTACATTGTTCCTCCCAGATGATCTGTTTCACATATACATTGAAAAGGCATGGACATAGGATGTATCCCTGGAATACACCTTTCCTGATTTTAAACCATGCAGTGTTTCCTTGCTCTGTTCAGACAACTGCCTCGTGATACAAGTATAGGTAGTGCATAAGCATAATCAAGTGTTCTGGGATTTTAGTTCTTCTCAATGTTCAAAATATGTTATTCATTTTTTTCATGGTTGTTAAAGAAAATTTAAAAAAATTAGATGCAAGAAGAAAACTATCCAAATAAGAACTTTTATTACAAGCACTACTATACCATAAACTCAAAAATTCCTAGGATACCTTACAGATTGCCTACTTTGTTTGATTGATTGGATTTCTGCTAATGATAAGAAGTTGACTCATTTTACTATGATAATAGGCTTTGATAGATATAATTTCAATACTATAACAAAGTTGAAACTAGTCATCCTGAAAAAGATAAGAGTTACTTGATCTCAAGTCCTATGAAATGATGTTTTCCAATTCTTGATTATGGGGATTAACCCATTCGTAGGAACTCTAGTGGCCTGGTGGTAAGAAAGTACGCTAAAATCCCAAAAGGATGTGGTTTAAATCTCATAGCTGCTCCCTAAGAGAAGAATGGTCACTCTCCTCCCCTGTGATTTATCACCTCTGAAAACCCACTGGAGGGTCAAGTATGGGTCCCTGTCAACTCACATCACATGGCAAAAAACACAACAATGGGTTAGGGCAGAGCCATAGTGGTGTAGTGGTAAGGAGCTGTGCTGCCAACTTGAAGATAGGCAGTTCAAATCCACCAGCAACTTTACAGGGAAAAGATATGCTATCTCCTTTCTTGCAGTTTACAGCCTCTGAAAACAGAGAAATCAGGGGATGAGTCACTTCTGTCTAGTTGGCACATAACAACATTAAAATGAGTAAGGAGTTGTGCTAATAACCCAAAGGCAGGGACTTTGAATCTACAAGCTCTACCCTCTGCCCTCGGGGAGAAAGATGAGCAATCTCCTCCTGTGTGATTAGCAGCCTCTGAAAACCCACTGAAAGGTCAACTATGAGTCAGTTCCCACTCAGTGACAATCAGAGAGGGACTGGAATTAGCATCAAAACTACAATCCTCCATTTTTAAGAACTAGTAGTCTATCTGTGTTTCATTGACTATGCAAAGGCATTTGACTGTGTGGATCATAACAAACTGTGGCTGACTCTGAGAAGAATGGGAATCCCAGAACACTTGATCGTTCTAATGCAAAACCTATACTTGGGCAAAGAGGCAATCGTCAGAACAGAGCAAGGGAACACTGCATGGTTCAGAATTGGGAAGGGTGTACGCCAGGGATGCGTTCTCTCTCCATACCTTTTCAACCTGTATGCAGAACAGATTATCCAGGAGGCTGGGCTCTATGAGAAGAAATGTGGGGTCAAGATTGGTGGAAGATCTATCAACAATATGTGTTATACAGATGACATAACCCTGCTTGCTGAAACTGAAGAGGACCTGAAGCACCTGCTGCAGAGGGTCAAGGACTGCACCCTCCAATATGGATTGAGGCTCAAAGTCAAGAAGACAAAGATTCTGCCACTGGGCCATTGGAAGCATCAGGATGGATGGTGAAGAGATTGAGATTGTTCACAGCTTTAGTTTGCTTGACTCCACAGTCAACACTCTTGGCACCAGCAGCCAGGGAATTAAAAGGCGCATTGCGATGGGAAAGTCTACTGTTAGGGACCTCTCCAAAGTACTGAAGAACAGTGGTGTCTCTCTGGAGACTAAGGTGCATCTGATACAGGCCATGGTCTTTGCAATCACTTGTTACGCATCAGAGAGTTGGACAATGACTAGGGAGGACAGAAGGAGAACTGATGCCTTTGAGCTGTGGTGCCTGGGGTATTGAGAATACCATGGACTGCTAGGAAAATAAACAGATTCATCCTGGAAAGGGTTAAACAGAGTGGATCTTCGGAGGCAAGGATTCTGAGGATCCTTTGGACATGTTGTAAGAAGAGACCGGTCCTTGGAGAAGGACGTCATGCTGGAGAGGGTGGAGAGACAGCGCAGGAGGGGAAGGCCCTCTAGGAGGTGCATTGATTCGGTGACTGGGATAATCGGGATGGGAGTGTCAGAGACGGTGCTATTGGCCCAAGACAGAGCAGAGTTTAGGGCTGTTGTGCATAGGGTCACTATGAGTCTCAAGCGACTCGACGGCACATACAAACAACAACAGTAGCTTACATTAAAGTTCATAATCTCAGAGATTGTTTTTTTTCCCTTTTTTTTCTGTAGTTAAATTCTACTCTATTGTGAAGCTGACTTGTTCATGGAAGTTTCCTTTTGTTGTTGAAGAGGGAGGGGATCACTGATCAGCTTCACTTCAGGCTGGGACTATGCCATCAAAGCAGATAACTGACAAATTTACACACCAGAATATACCTGGTAGTTAGGATGGAGTAATTTGGGAATTTTTATTTTTTATTTTTCATCTATTCAGCAGTTCCATATCTTTGGGAGTAAAGTGAAAAAATCCTAATCCAGGATTTGTAGATTCATTCTCATCACTACATAAATAAAATGCTAACAGTTTTATTGTTGCTAATACAGAAAGTATTATTCAATAAGGAAACCTCTCAACCTCCTTTGATGAAAATAAGGAAAAGGTGCTTTCAGCCGTGAGATGTGAGGGAACTATGGTAGGCCTGTCGTCAAGGCTGAAAGCTTTGGTGATAGTTACTTTTCACCTACCCTTTCTTTCTTGGCTCACAAAGCCATCTCAGCTACCATGCAAACGTGTGACATGACATATTTATTTTTCATCATCAGTGTTGATAGTTTTGGGCTTCCTGTGCATCATTAAATTGTTTCATTTCCCTATTTTCACCACAGATGTGCTGCCACCAGTTCCAGGCCAAGGGGATAAAACAGCAACGATGCTCTCAGATGGAGCCATTTACAGCAGCATTGACTTCACGACCAAAACTACTTACAACAGTTCCAGCCAAATCACACAGGCTACCCCATATGCCACGACACAGATCTTGCATTCCAATAGCATTCATGAGTTGGCTGTCGATCTGCCTGATCCACAGTGGAAAAGCTCAATTCAGCAAAAGACAGATCTGATGGGATTTGGCTATTCTCTACCTGATCAAAACAAAGGTAACAATGGTAAGAGAGATTCTTGTTTCCTCAGGAGTTACTTTCATATCATTTGTGCATGACATAGAAATTAGTATTTGGTGTTTCACAGTGATTCATTACCGGGTTCACTACTTAAACTAAAAAAAATTTACACCAGCATGTATTCAGTCCCTTGTACAATCCTTATCACCACCGCTGTCACCACCACACAACACCACCAATCGGTTTCATGCTTGTAGCTGTTTCCACTCTAGTGATCAGCACTCCATCTCTACTTCCATTAGGACAGGGTTAGACAAAACATTCCTCCACTCTCCCACAACATCTGCTTCTCAGTCGCTAACTGCATGTTCTGCATGGGCTTGTGCTGTGAACTAATCACATGATGCCACTATGACCTCTGCCCTTTAACCCTTAGCCTTACTTTACATCCCTGACTACCGATTGGCTGAGGGACTCTCTAATAGAATGCCACACAACCAGTCACAGGATTTCAGCACCACCAGCTCTCACAACAGCTCAGAAAGGAGTGGCAGTCTCTCAGGTTGGTCTCATTACAGTAAGGAGAAATATTTGTTTGTCATCAACATATGACCTGTGTTCCTAACAGTCATGAAGAACTACTGAATCACAACTCACTGGCAGGCATTTATCTTTTAACTGACAGTAACAGTGTATGCTAATGAAATACTGCATTGGGGTGGGAATATAAAAATGCATCTCCTTTATCCACTAAGTGTATAGGAATGTCTTTAGGGGGGAAAACATATTTATTATTTAGTTTTAATGCTAAGAGCATGTAATGGATGTAATACTAAGTCCTATTCATTGAAGAAAAAAACAGGCTAATGGATCTTAATCTCTTTTTAAGAGAACTTTATAATAAGGACTTGGCAGTATATTCTATGACATGGCATTTAACTAAAATTCAAATTATTTGAGAGAATTTTTTATATTACATTTCTAGTGGCTTGACTTCTATGTCTAGATTTTTTATTTTGTTTTTCAGCTTCTCATGTAGCAGAGTTTATTATCACTAGAATTGTATTATTTAGTGTGAGTTGCTGGTAGCAGAGTTTATTATCACTAGAATTGTATTATTTAGTGTGAGTTGCTGGTAATGTGTCAAAGAGTAGTGTTAACATGGGGATTTTTAGTTAAAATATAATTGAAAAATCACGTGGAGTCTTCAATCCAAATAATTGGTTGCAAGATAAGTGAGGATATATGTTCTATGTTCAGCTTAAGTAATGATCTATAATGTAAGTATTTTAGAGGACATGTGATGAAAAACATGTATCACTGGACAGGACTATATTCTTATCATAATGAATGCCAGTGATATCTTTCAGGTCAAGAATTCTCACCTGTAAAATGAAACAATTATAGTAGATGCACTCTTACTGTCAGCTGTAACATTTTCACACAATGACTGATGATTTTATCAGCCCATTTCTAATTGATTCCATGACCCTATTTGCCTAATCTGTCCAGATTAATGATATACTATTTGTTTGTATTTCCCGGGGTGAGGGAGTATGTCTAATTATACATTGCTAGCAAAGATTGTGTCATATGCAACTATGCATCAAGGACATAAAGAGTTAACTCTTACATATAATTAGGATAACATTTAATAACTTACTTTTCCTCAGGAGATAGTCCCCTCTCTATCTGAAAATGTTAATGTTCTTTCTTCCCTCCAAAATGAGCCATTTACTCTTCTTGCCTACTGGTTAGATTAGATATATTATAGAGTCTAGAAAATTTTAAGCATCTGTTATGAATTTAAACTATCTTAAACATAGGGCACCTGCTTGAATAATTGTATGTGTCATTTCCACTGTCATTTAATAATGTGCCTCATGTTGTTTTCATACTTAAAAAGAAATTCAGGTTATTTCCTACTTAGGTAATTTAAAGTATATTTCAAACAAAATATGAAAAAAAATCCATACACTTTAAACCACGATTGTTGTTGTTGTTATGTGCCGTTGAGTCGTTTCCGACTCATAGCGACCCTATGCACAATAGCCCTAAACCCTGCTCTATCCTGCACCAACCGCACGGCCTCTGACACACCCATCCCGATTACCCCAGTCACCGAATCAATCCATCTCATAGAGGGTCTTCCCCTCCTGCGCTGTCCCTCCACCCTACCAAGCATGATGTCCCTCTCCAAGGACCTGTCTCTCCTTGCAACATGTCCACAGTATGTCAGATGAAGCCCCAGAATCTTTGCCTCCAAGGAGTAGCCTGGTTTAACCATCTCCAGGATGAATCTGTTTGTTTCCTTAGCAGTCCATGGTACATTCAATACTCTTCTCCAGCACCGCAGCTCAAAGGCGTCAATTCTCCTTCTGTCCTCCTTGGTCACTGTCCAACTCTCTGATGCAAATACCATGGCCTCTATCAGATGCACCTTAGTCTCCAAAGAGACACCGTTGCTCTTGAGTACTTTAGAGAGGTCCCTAACAGCAGACTTTCCCATCGCAGTGTGTTTTTTTGATTTCCTGGCTGCTGGTGCCAAGAGTGTTGACTGTGGAGCCGAACAAACCACGATTACGTAATATTTTCTGTGTTTGTCTCATTTAAATATCCTTCATACTTTGATTTTTATTTTATTTCAGAAGTTATCTTTGAATAATTATAAACAGAACATGGTCTGTAGTGTTACTTACTCTTTCTTTGACTCTATTAATTCCCTAAATGATGTTGTTGTTGTTGTGTGCTGTCAAGTAAGAGTCTACCATAGCTGACCCTCCAGCAGGTTTTCACAAAGGAAGAGATTGACCATCTTCCTCCCATAGAGTAGTTGGTGGATTTGAATTCCACGTGCCTTCAGGATTATAGTACAATTTCTTACCATCAGGCTACCAGATCTCCAGATAGATAGGTATTTATATATGAATAAAATTCTATATTCTAAGATTTTATTAATGCATGCACAGTGACAAAATCCAATTTAAAATAATCATAGTCATGAAAACATTGGACATTGATAATTTTTTACTATACTCATCTTCTTTGAAACATTTTTGTAATTCAGTATTTATGTTCTGAGTTGTTTTTGATTGCTGTCGAGATGAGCACAATTCATAGTGACCCTATGAACAAAAGGCCTGATGCCTTTCTAAAACTATTGTCATTTATCAAAGTTCATAGAGTTTCCAGAAACATGTTATATGAGTACTTCTGTTAAAAAGAAACCTTAAAATCATAAAAGAATGCAATTCTGGTTCTTTAATATTGTATTTAACACTCCTGTAAGCAAAGGAGAGAAAGACCCCCAATCAGATGGATATACATGGTGCTATAGCAATGGGCTCAGGTATATCAAAGATAGTGAGGATGTCATTGGATAGGACAGGTTTCAGATCTGCTGTTTATAGTGTCACTATGAATTGTAATCAACTCTTCGGTACTTAACAATAACAAAAACTGTCATCAAGTTGATTCAACTTATATTGACATTTCACTGGATTTACTAGGCTGTAAATCTTTAGAGGCAAATATTATTCATCGGATGGATTTGAACTACTGACCATTCAAATAACAGCCCCATCATATTATACACTATGACAATGGGCTCTATGGGCTCAGCTAGCAGGATCAGAATTAGTTTGACAGCAGTGGGTTTTGTTTGATGAATTATAAGTATAGATAGATATATATACACATATACATATTTATATATATATCAGTAACAATAATGAAATACTTTTTATGAATCAGTGTTTCTTAAGAATAGTTTATACATTTAAATTTATTATAAATTATGTTCTACAATTTTTTAATATGAAAGTCATTTACATAAGAGTAAACCAATGTAAAATTGAAATAGTTGGCAAGAGATAGGTCAGATATTCTTTGCAAGTCATCAAAATTTGCTTCCCTGAATTCCAACACAGGAAATTTTCATCTTAAAATACATTTCTTGAGATGTGAGTGGTAGCAACAGACTATAACATCATTAGGCTCAAAATTCAGGTTTGAAATACAGACTATAATTGCTTTACCTTATATGTCCATCAGCATGCTAAAAGTCTCCCACTTAGCTCATTGTCACAAGGAGGGAAGGAGCTTTGATGGGTAATCCTGCCAAGAATACATAAAATGAAAGAGCAGTAATTTCCCCGAAACAAGGGGAAATAGATGCTCAGAAAGTCCCAAAGAATTCCCTTCAGCAAAGTTTCCAAAACACATTTTTAAGTCTGTTGCTTGAAAGATGTGTGTTATTAGCTGTCATGGAAAAATTCTGGCTTTTGGCAACACTGCATGTGCAGAATAGACCTGATCTGTAGAATTTTCCTGGGTGTGAGATTTCAAAAGCCCATTACCATGCCTATCTGCTGAGATGCGTTCTGGGGGGATTTCAGTTTCCAAAATCATAGATAAGAGGTACTTAATTGTGCTGTTCAGGATCTCTAAAAGTTTAGGAAAATTGGGCCAAGACTTCCTTGAACTTGGATAAGGATTTCCCTAGAATGTGGTCCAGGGTAATTCTTAGTAAACTGTTTGTGTTCTAATTAATTTTCTTTAACTGTGTGAGTGTGGGTAACCCAATCATCATCTAGAAAAGCCCTAAATTATTAAAAAAGAGAGAGATCTTCCCGACCTGTTGTTGTTGTGTTGTTTTGTGCCATTGAGTTGCTTGCAACTCATAGTGACCCTATGTGCAACAGCTCTGAACTCTGCTCTATCTTGAGCCAATTTCATTGTCTCTGACACACTTGTCCCCATTATCCCAGTCACTGAGTCAATCCATCTCAACCAAGGTCTTCCTCTCTTGCCCTGTCCCTCTATATCAGTTGTTCAATTATTGTGATGATCGTATACTATTGATAAAAGTGCTATGAAAGATGAAATATATATATAAATTATATGTCTCTATCTCTAGATCTATATCTATGTATATCTATATGTATAACTAGTGGAAAACTACATAGGATATACAGTCCAGCTCACTACTCTGTAATCATTAGTTCTGAATCTATAGAAAATAGAATAAAAACAATTATTTATTATGAGGTTTTGGTGGGACATCAGGATACAAAAAATTAAGGCTCATGCATCAGGCAGAGAAAAGAGTCCATGTGTATTTATTTACATATTGTTGTTGTTGTAAACCATTGAGTCAGAATGACCTATTGCTAATCATCTGACAAGTTTTCAGAGGCATGTAATCACAAGGGAGGAAATTGTACATCTTTCTTCCACAGAGCAGCTGGTGGATTCAAACGATGGGCCTTCAAGATTGCAGAGCAGCTTGCCACTAGACTACAAGGTTCCAAGTACTATCTGTGTCACTAGCTAGCACTGCTACCAATATTTAGTGTTCTCAACTATTTCAAGTTCAGAGGTTCAGTATATATGTTTAGATATTTAAAAGTAGACATACATAAGGATGGGAGTGATAAAAGTGACTTATCTTTTCTGAAACATCTTTTTTTATTCTGTTATTTATTATTGGAGGTTTTTAAAATTACTTATTTCTGTATCCAGCTATAATCCATTTTTTTATGCTTTAACTTTTATCTCCTTGATTTAGAAAACTACAGAACTATACAAAAGGTGCATTTTCATTTTACATATCAATAAATTCCATGAAAACTTAACTGTGACTCACATCCTACAGAACTGACTTTTGTTCATGTTTTATGCATGGATTCATTTGTATTATAGTAGTCCACAAACTGCTTACAGTCTATCAAGAACTTTTATAGCCTTTGCAGAGTTTTAGTTAATGTTACGCTTAAAGCAACAGAGAATTGTTTTCACTATTTGCAAAAATAATTATGACATGCATTAATTAAAAAGTCCATAAAACATACCAACTTGAAAGATTTACAGCTATCTTCAGATTGTGGTTGATTGATTTTTATCAGTTACTTTTGAGAGGTAATGTTATACTCCTGGATTAATTAAATGGAGTAAATTCTAGTGGAAAAGTTTTGCCTGAGACACTGCATTTTCCACTGAGAAAAATTATGCAAAAGAGCATTATAAATGCATTCAAATCTGACATTTGGAAAAATTTGTTATGGCTCATTATTTCATCTAACAATGAAAACATGGAAGTGGGAGACTTGAAACATCAATAAATGTGCTTTTGATGGAGTAGCAATGGTTTTGGTTTGTTGAGCTCTGCTGTTAACATACAGGGAGAAAAACAATCATTTTGAGTGATTTACATAAGTTTTTAATATTTTTGTTTATAGATTTTTACAATATAACATACTGATTCTGGTTTTTTAAAAACAGAAATATTTCTTCCCATTAGGTATACTCTGCACACTTGCTATTTATTATCGCTGAAAACATACTTTATTACTTTCAGGTGGGAAAGGTGGAAAAAAGAAGAAAAATAAAAACTCTTCTAAACCACAGAAAAACAATGGATCAACCTGGGCGAATGTCCCGCTACCTCCTCCCCCAGTTCAGCCCCTTCCTGGCACGGAACTAGAACACTATGCAGTGGAACAGCAAGAAAATGGGTAAAAAAAGTTTAAAAATGTGTTATGTCTAGATAGGTAGAAAAGTGGTAGGTGGACACCAATATTTCTGCTCTTATTCTGCCTTCTTTGACTCTTGCTTTTTCAGCCCTTTGCATACTCTGTTCATTATTTTCCCTCCCCCATTTGATTGTTTGAACCATCATATATTGTTTAGATGAGAATACAAAAAAGTGTATACTAAGGACCCTGAATCCTTGGTCCTCAAGTGTTTTCAATTGTCTGCAATCACGATAATGCAGCCTTCATTTATAATATTGCTTGTTAGTTTGAAAGCAAGTACCCACAGCTCTTTGAACCAAAGAGCCACTCCTGGGAAGGGCTGAAAAATAAAATAACCTTCTTCATCCTCGTTTGCAGTTCTTTAATGACTTTATGTCTGGCCATAGCAGGGTAGCCACTGTAGTCTCCCTCACAATGAGATAATTGGAGGGACTTGGTCAGTGGGAATCAACAGTTTTGATGGGAATTTACAGGCTGGAATAATAAAAGAAGTTCAAGCCAATGTATGCTCTGTAAACAAAACCATTTTAAGCTAGAAAATTCCATTTGAAGTCTTTTGAATATAACCACTTTCCTTGTGCTTTTCCAAACATTTTTCAAGGTTTTCGTAATTTGCTTGCTTTTATCTCTGTTAGTCAATTTGTCTTGACTCTAAGTGAAAAGACATCCATACTTTTTAGTCCCTACTTTCAAAAACAGCACATTCGTCTTTATTTATTTTCCATTCTAATAATTCGAAAAGCTATGCCTTCACCACTCTTTTTAGTCTTGATTTCATCTTAAAATACAAAATAAACACAGTTTTTCTTGTTCCAAGTTTTCTTTACCTGAAATATGTATTTCAATATACTTGAGCAACAGTTTCATGTCCTATCTTGATTCACAGAAAGATCACACTTATGTGCACACTTTATAAAATGTTCTCCATTTTCTTTCCTGTCTTTGAGGTCTCCAAATTCATTTGAACATTTGATGTCATGACATTACCTTTCTTTAGGGTTATGCTATATATATGTTGTGGTGTTGTGTTCCATCAAGTTGGAACCAACCCACCACTGACCCTACAGCAGGTTTTCAAAGGCAGTAAGTTGCACAGGAGGGATTGCCCATCCTTCTCTCGTGCAGCAGTAGGTGGAGTATGTCCTTTAGGTTGTAGTTGCTTGCAGTCAATTTGAGCACTACTCATAGTGACCCTATGAGCAAAAGCTTGAATACTTTCTATAACAATTGTTTCTCAAAGTTCATAAAGTTTCCAGAGGCACGGATGACACTCCTGCTTCCAATATATACATTGTATTACTTGTACTGGTAGTGCAGTGTTTAAATGTTCAGTTATTAACTGAAAAGCCAATTGATTAAGCTCAACAACAATTCCACAGAAGAAAGATGTTGTCCATCTGTTTCCATAAAGATTTAGAGTCTTAGGAAACCCTGTGGAGAGTTTTACTCTGTTCTACAAAGTTGCTGTGTGTCATAATATGCTCAATGGAGAGAAATACATTGCATTTGTTTTTATTTATACCTTGTTGACGTTGTTGTTAGATGCCAATGAATTGATTCCAACTTACGGTGACCCTGTAAACAATTGAAGGAAACCCTTCTCACTCATGCACCATCATTATAATCATAGCTGGATTTGAACATACTGATGCAGCCTATGTCAATCCATCTCTTTAAGGATCTTTTTTCTGCTCTCTACTAAGCATGATGCCTCTCCTCAAAACATGGCCGAAGTATGTGAGATGAAATCTGACCCAGAGAGCTGTGCTGTTAACCCAAAAGCAGCCCTTCTTGGAAGTTCTAATCCATCAGCAGCTCCGTGGAAGAAAGATACACAGTCTCTTTCTGTGCAATTTATAGTCTTGGGAACACAATGGAGAGTTAGCTATGAGTTGGTTCTTACTTGGTAATAATGAGTTTGAGGTTCTTTTGAGAGCCATTGAAATAAAACTAAATCAAAATGAATACCTAGTTTCTTACTTAATTTTGTAATGCACCAATAGAAATAGTAGTATTTATCTGATGAGTAAAACATCATATTTTAAATATTATTAAAACATTATGATATTCAATATAAATTATTTTACATACTTAACATTTTAAATTCATATTCAGGCT